>NC_086236.1:68773479-69096479 GCF_036321145.2 Pelmatolapia mariae
CTCAAAATGCGGTAGACTTCTTTAAAAAATTGTTCTTACCGATCAGAAGACAAAGAGAGGAATCATTCTAACTGACAGGGAGCAAAAACTTCTTACATTTAAAAAAATATATATTATTGCTTTTCTTTAACACACAGGTTAGGGTAAGGGTTTGGAGTTAGGATTGGGATCATCACAGATGATGACTTGGACCTCAGAGGGTTATATATTCTACAGTCCACACTAAAGCCAACCAAGTGACCCTGATGGCCTGCTCCTGCTAAATATTTCACAGGACATATTCCTAAAAATATAACCCATGTTGGCGGTTGGGCCTTTTGAAATGGAAACAGAGGCAGGGTTTGTGTATGGCCACATCACACACAGTGGGGCTCAGTCACTGCTGGAGGATGAAGGAGGATGCAGGGTGCAGGCAGGGGGTGAAAGTGTAGAATGGAGGAGATAGATGAGTACCGGGCAGTGGTCCACGCAGCCCGATGGTGTCTAGAAGCACGAGCCAGCTGCACCTAACAGGGGGCCCCATTCATGCCATCAGGTGACCAAACGCATTTGCTTTGAGGCGCCGCAGACAAACATTAGGTAGCGGTTTCTGCATTTGCAGCATGTCAGCAGTTGCGGGGACAAGAAAAAATGTGAAAAAGAAAAAGCAGAAAAAACACAGTTGCATTGATCGGGGAAGGTATCATAGGAGATAAACTGTGAGAAACAAACAAAAAAAGCAGAGTTTAAAAAAAGCGAGCAGCTAAAGAGAATGCCGTGGGGCTGTGGGTTTGGACCGTGAGGCCGGGTGGCGGGTGGTCTGGTAGACAGGTGCTGTAACATCTGCTGCCTCCTCCGCTGGGTGTGTGACAAGCTCCTAATGAACACATCCCTGGTCAGGTCTGCACAAGCTGGACGCACTCTAATTACTGTTATTAGGAAAATATGGATCGCTAAGTTTGTTTAACATTTTAGCTGCTGCAGCGTTCCTGTCTGGAAATCAGGGCAACCGTGCTCGTTTGTGTTAGATAAGTTTGCTTTCTGATAATGCTCTGTTTACTGACTGTCTTTATTGTCTTCATGTTCGTGTGTGTGATAAAGGTGGCACGTCGGTGGGGGATACAGAAGAACCGGCCAGCGATGAATTACGACAAACTCAGCAGATCATTGCGCTACTACTACGAGAAGGGAATCATGCAGAAGGTAAAAAAATAAATAAAAAAATTGTATCAACCAATTATAATTCATCTGTTACACTGAAAGGGATCCAAAACTGTTTACCTTTTTTCTAAGAGATTTTTTTGATGTAAACATAGTATGAAAACAACTCATTTGGCTGCTATACCTGGCCTGTGTTAAAGGCGCTCCCATTCCCCCAGGTGCCTTATATAAGGAAAAGAGTGTCTCAAAAATGGTGAAACAGCTAAAAAAAGTTCATTTACACTTTATAGCTAAGAAATTGTAAAGCTTTTTTCTGTATTGTGTGCAAAAATCAGTTTTTGCTAGGCTTGCGGCTCATGTCCGCTTTACTCTTAAAGTGAAAACATAGATATGTATGTTAATTTATCAAGTTATTCTTTGAATTAATCTTCATTATAGTGCATGTAGTATTTATGTAGTATATGTAGTAATGCCAAAAACAGATGTTTATAAACAGCAAACAAATGAGTAATAAATACATATATTTCTTCTTCTTTGCAAGCTACATATTCATTATATAAGGGAAAGTAATCAGTTACATCATCACCATTAAACATCAATGTTTGATGAACACTGATTTACAAATCTGAATTCCAGCTATGTCAAAGTTTCCCTGCACTAAAACAATTGTTCAGCAAAATATTTACAAAAACAATAGATGTGCAAATAATGACCATTCTTTTTGAGATCAGCTACCACGCATATATAATTTGTAAGGATTTGAGTGTTATACAAATAATTTCCATAAGCTGTATAGATGTTGATTAACTTGGTACTGGACTAAGTTTCTTTCAGATCAATTAGTGCGTTTAGTGAGAGTTAGGATCTACACTGCATATGCTGTGATCATTGTCATAAGATTATTTATGTAAAAATACTTCAAATCAAGAGTAATGATTTTTTTTTAACAGAACACTGGTTAAACACACTTTTCTGTCAAGTTTTTTGTTTCCTGAGGTATTAGTTTGACAGTTAGAAGCATCTCCAGAAAGCATTCATTAATAAGCAGGTCAGAAGAGGTTGAGCACTTTTAGGTGGAATTATACTCTGCTGGTTGGCGATCAAGAACTGCTGGCCAAGTTTAAATAAAACAAGGAAGAAACAGCAAAGAAAACATAAAACTGCTCCTGAGATCACTTTTACCTCTGAGAAGCGATGAACAGTTTATAGCTCCTTTATTTTCTACCAAATCCACGTGTGACATAGGACATTTAAAAAAGCAATCACTGTCTCAGAGATAATTTTAGAAAACTTAGTAAAATCACTCTATATAATTTATTCTGGTGTTTTAAAATAACTGTTTTAATGGATAAGCTGTTTTCGCTTAGGTTGGGGATAGTTCATTTGTTTGAAGTGGGTTTGTATAAAACACTGATCCATAAAAAAACAAACAAAAAAAACAATACATGGTGGTTAGGATGCCCCAAAGCAACAAAGGGTACCAGCACAGAAGCTAAAGCCACGTGCTGCTGTGCTCTAGATCAGAAGCACGAAGCATTTTAGTCACCTAAAAGTAGTTTTTGTGCACTTTTTAAAATATTTCACTGTTTTACGATTGGAGAATTATCAAGTCATTGTATCCACATCAAAGCCAGCAGATACTATTTACGAGTTACTGGACTATTGTTGCCTCGTTTGGTTGGCTGGTATTTGTTAATGTGTGATGCTAGTGTTTTAATGGCTTAATTTAGATCAGATTCGATGTGTGAAAACGCAAAAGTCACACGGCGTTAGAACGGCCATTTTTTATTTTTATTGTGAGTGGGGGCGGGGCTCCATGAGTCAGAGAGTATAATGAGAGAGCAGAGATGCAAATACTGCAAATTGTAATGAAGCTTTTTGTAAACAAACATCAAATGATATGGATACAAATGCTATTAACTAATCCTGTATCTTGTTTGAAAAAACTTAAAGCTCAATGCACCTCTTGAGCTTTAAGCGTGGAAGCCAAAGCAGAATTGTTGATTACATTTGGAGATCAGCTTTAAAAGTTTAAAAAATGTTTTTTTTATTAATTTTTTTTAAAGATATTTAATCTTTTTTTCCATCTGGTGGATTAAAGTGAAAGATTACACTCAGTCACTGTAGAATATGCTGTGGAAAAATGGTTTAAAAACAAGACCTCTCCATCTTTCTCCAGGTGGCCGGCGAGAGATATGTCTACAAGTTCGTGTGTGACCCCGAGGCCTTGTTCTCCATGGCTTTTCCTGACAATCAGCGGCCGGTGCTGAAAACTGACATGGAGCGGCAGATCAACGAGGAGGACACGGTGCCGCTGTCGCACTTTGATGAAAACATGGCATACGTACAGGAGGGACCCTACTGCCAGCCGCACCCCTACAGCGAGGGCTACGTTTATTAACGTCAGCCCCACAAAACCCACACCTCCACCCTACCCTCCTCCCACCTGCCTCCATCCGTACACATGAGACTGTCGTGTCCTCTAACTCGCAGCCGCTCGGGGAATTAGACTGAACACACACATGCAGCGGCGCTTCCCTTCCCCTCTGTCTCAAACACGTACACGTCCTTTTGCTCTTGTCTTTCTGACCGCACAGCAAGATGGAGAGTGCACTTTATGGACCGGAATGGCGCGATGTTAGCCTGCCGGGGGCTAGCTATGTGATTGGCTTTTTACTCATTTATGTTTGTACATTAATGTGGGAATCATTCCGTTTGTTTGTTTGTTTGTTTTTTTGAAGTCTTTATGATTTTGAGCATGTGCCTCCCTAACGAGACTGGACTAATTTACGGTCACTTTGATCTCCTGCTAAAGAAACCGTCTCATCTACACTCACAAAAGATGGCCATTTGTTTGACTGTCTTTCTTTTTGTCTTCATCCTGTACTGGAAACGTGTTAACGATACTTTTATGGTGAAGTGACATGATTATAGACTTGAAAAAGTAATGTGATTATAAAAGAGACATTTAGCTATCAGTGAGAACTGCCTCGCCACCGGTCTGAACACCGCACCTCTGTCCGTCAACGCCCGTCGTCCAATCAGACTGTAGATTTCATCATGTAGGTGTTGTAATGACATAAACTCCACTGGATCCTCAGCAGCTCAACAACCTTGTGGGTTAGTAAAGATGAGACTTTCACTTACAAGGACGCACTCCGGGAAAAAAAATGTCTGGATGACAAAAAAAAAATACTTTCTCTGCATCACACGTGAATGGCCTGTGTTTAGGATCGAAGACAAAGCTACAGGCTGCTGTAAAATAAGTCATTCACTGTAAACAGCAGTTTCCTTTCTGTTCTGTAATGCGTCAGAGCAGGAGTCACTCATTCGTCCTTCAGGTGTTCAGTTTTTCAATGGATAACAGGTGAAAAGTGTATGTACAGTCAAAGTGGTTACAGCAACCAGTCAGTTCATATTCAGGATAATGTTTGCATCCCCAGCTAAAAAACAAAAAAACATCTGATTTCATTGGCACAGACAATAAAAAGGAAAAAAAGATATAAAATCGAATTTCTCCCTTGAATTGTTTTCAGTTTTGTTCCAGGTGAACGAGAGGTGTATATTTTGCTTAAAAACTGTTGCTTTGCCATTAATAGGTTGCTTTTTGGTTTAATAAAAAAAAAAACAACGTAAAAGAAATATTTAGAGTTTTATAATGTGATGAATAAAAATCATGGTATATTAAATTGTTCCATTGTATAATCAGGTAAATGCACATTTTGTTGCTGCTTCAAATTGTAAGTGTATTTTCTAGTCTCGAGAAAATGACAACGGGGGAAAAAAGGAAAAAAAACAAAACAAAACAGTGCAGCAGCTATGGCCTGCTATTCTGGATTTCTCTTTATTTTTTGTCTCTTTTTTTCGTCAATTTCAGCATTAAAAAAATTACTCTGAATTTTGTTCTCAAGATTCACGTGTGTGGGATGGGATTGGCAATAGGAAAGATTCTGTAATAAAATAGTTCTGAAAAACAAAGTGATGAGCACTTCTCAAATGTTTTAATTGGTCATAATATAAAGAAAAGTTTAAGAGCTTCAGTGTTTCTTCTCTTGGCAGTTTTATGTATTCCTTACATATGATAAATCTTTTTTTTTTTTCAATCAAACTGAATATTTATCATGTCTGTCCCGACAAGGTCATAAATTTACAAAGTGGAAGTGGGAAAAGAAAACAACATAGCAGGTGTGTGTATGTGTGTAGACTAATAGATTATAGACTCTTGTCAATTTCCAAGTTGGAAAGAAAACTCCCAATCACAAAGCATTTAACCAAAGTGACACCTGAGGAAAAATCAATGGCTAATTTAAGACCTCGCTTTTTCATGTAGGTGAATTGTTTCTGTCCTTTTGTGTCTGGTGCTGGCAGTAATGAAAAAAAAAACAGCAACAAAAAAAGCAGCAACGCTCCCTGAAAGTTATCATTTCCTTCTGTAAGGTGTCACTATTGCTAAAAATCAATGACTAATTTAAGGAAGCATTGTTTAATTGGTTCCACTGATTTGAAAAATGAAAACGGATGTGTAAGTAATGAAAAAACACCACTTGCCTTAATTTGTCAGAGCAGGTTACAAGCCGAGCCTATTACAGTCCCCACGCTTAGGTTTTTCTTTTTTATTGATTCTCTGTAGGGAAGGGAATTGCCCTTAACTTTAAACACCTGATTGCTTCCCCGAGGATATTTAACAACATCTAATCCGACATATACAAAAGTAAAAACAGCGGTGCGGCTTTTAATATGATGAATGGCGCTTCTATTTTGGGTTTTCCTCTTAAAATGGCACTAATCTGGAGTAAAGAGTGCTTGTTCAGTATTGAAAAAGTAGGTCAATGAGGTGAAGACGGGGCTACCTTTTTAGATAATTAGTTATATCCTGTGTGTATTTACTGTCTGATCACTATAATCAAATGTAAATACTTTTATCAAAAATATTTCAGCACCACACTTATGTTCTTAAGAAGAAAATGCACATAAGAAAATATAATCCAACATTTAAATTAAGCAGATTATTGGAACATGTAGACATTATCATTGGTGGTGGAGGAAAGAAATTACGTGCATTTATTCAAGTATAATTCTTTGTACTTTGTATTTGTACTTTTCCTAGGATTTTTTTTTTAGCTCTTTACCTTCTACATTTATTTACAGTCCTATCTATATTTAAAGATAACAGATTCCAAGTTGTTTAAGACTGCCTTACAGATGTAAAACACTATATACTATACAGTAGTTTACAGTAACATATAAAACCCAACAGTTTATCGAACGCCAAAATGTGCAGTGCCTGCTAATTTAACAGCAGGACTTTAACTGAGTACATTTCACTAATTCAAAGATGGGTTTAAAGTATCTTGACATTATGGTACTCTTTCACTTAAAGGATTTCCAGGAGGTAAGCTTCCTTCTGTAAAGTGTCGGACTGCATAGGCTGACTATCCCTGAGCAGCTCTGTGCAAGGAGAACCAGTTTTTGCGTCAGAGGCTGTATGTGGTTTGACTTTTGCTGTTCAAATGAACTTCACGGTTACAGACCGGACACAAATGACTGTGGTTTATTCAAAGTCCCATCATTGAAATCCAATGCAAACACTTTGGTGCTTTAAATATGTGGTGAGTTTTCCATGTGAGCGGTGAGCTGCTGGTGGGACAACAGCACTGCAGCATTTTCCACCTGTATGTCGTGAATAGTGTGAAGGTCACTTGCAGGATTAGTTGTCTTACACCTTTTAAAGGCATTCTGTCGCTGAGGCTGAAAATCGCCATGCAAATCCTGTTATCTGGCCCCAACTCAGGGAATCGGGGCCTCAGCTATCAACATATTTACCATTTATGGACATATGCTTTACATCCTGTGCCACCAGCCAAATCCTCCCCTCCTCTGCTGCACTACCGGCTAATATTCTGTGTATCTGAACTGTGAATTGTGGTCCTCCCCCACTGTAACAAACAGATGGCCGCTCGATCTTGAGTCATCACAAACCCATTACCAGAGTGACTTGTCCTCAGCCAGGCTGCCTTGATTCGTGCCCGATGGCTCTCGCCAGTGTTTGCTCAGGCTCTTAAGTCATCCTCAGGCTTCACAGCGCACTGTGTTTGCTCAGGTTAAATGGCTTGTGCTGCCCCTGGAGTCCCCTGATTGGCTGTGACACTGCAGTGTTTGACAAGTGAAATGACACCGAGTGGCCCCCGTCGCAGCAAATGTGTTTGGCTGTTTGAAACAAGTTGGCTTTTAATACAGCGTGTTTACACACCAAAAAGCCCTAAGTGTGTTTCTATCTATGTTGCCAGGGTCTATCAGTGGCCAGACCAGTGAGCATAAATCATTCAGAGGTAATTCAGAGGAACAACAGAGGCTTTAAGAGGAAAAAGCAGGGAAATTATAAAGCCTCTATAATGGAGGCCCCTATTACAGCTGCTGGTCCAGTTTAAGACTGCCTTATAAATGGTTTTATTATCTAGGAGGCTCTATTTTGGCTACATCTGTTCAGAATCACCATTTCTGAGTACAATTTTGAGCAGTAATCAAAAAGTTTTTGAAACACCCTCATTTTCTTCAGAGGTCGTGATTCCTAAATTCAAAGTACAGTCAACTCTTTACTCTTGCATTTCTTTTTTTTTATCAATTAGAGAGCACTCTGCAGTGTGCTGTAGGACACAAACACACACACACAAACCTGGGTCATAATTTCTTTCAGTCACTGGGGCCGGCGTGCGGATCAAAGGTCTCAGAGAAGCTGCTGACTGCTGAAACAAGCATGGTTGTTGTCTAATTTAACAAGGATCCTGTGTTTTCGGGAGGTTTCAGGCAACACCACAGGTCCCTCACTCATTACGCTTTTCTCTCTCTTGTTGATCATCTTCCTGCTTCGAAACAGATGAAACACAAAAGCTAACTCCCCACCCCTTCCACCCCCCAACACAAAGACTGTGACAGTAATAAATAGCCTCTGTGATCCAGGTTTAGAAAGCTGTGAAATTGGATATTGAGATGCTCTCCGGAGCTGCGGGTCGGGAGTAGTTTCAGACTAGACTGTGGGAATCGTCTAATCCGATCACCCGGAATGTAAGACGGGCTAATCGCCTAACAGGCCGGGCCTCTTGTGCCCACGGGGCATTGGTGGTGGGGAATTGATGCCTTGCTCTTTTTAAAATGGGATTTATCAACTCTTTAGTTTCACTGAGAATCGTAGAAACACTTTTATATCTTTTGTTTGTCAGAATGTTGGCATATTTCAGGAGTAATTAAATGTTACTGTGCAATGGAGTACATCCTGTTCATGTTTTACAGTAGCGAAAACACTCCAAAAAAATCCTTTTTTTTTAAATTTAGTCATTTTCTTGAGTCCATGAAAAGCTTTTCTTCCATTTAAAAAGCTCCTCATAAATTCCATTCAAGAAATGATAATGCTGTAAACAAAATAAGTGAAACTACTTTGGTATAACGAAACAGATCCTTAATACAAACCTAAACTAAATACCATTCTGTCATTGGTAAAAGTTAGCAAAACCTCACGGTAGACCACTATTTGTACCCACTGAATAGAACATACTGCTCTACAGTCAATGTGTTTGTGCAAAATTCCCGACCAAAAGGCAAAAAAAGAAAAAAATCATTCCATCCAAGTGAAGTAGCCACATGTTATGTTCTCATTTCTGAGACTCTATAAAGACATCAGCGTTTGTGCAAACAGCTTTGATCAGAGTCTGATGAAACCTAATGAAAGCTGTTTGCTGTAATGTTGGTGTCTTAATAAACATGAGAACACAGCGTGTGGCTACTTCATCTCAATGAAAAACTGGATATTGGACACTCCTGTTTTTCACTGTCGATGTAATAAAGAGTTGTTTTTCGGACTAACCTGACAAAATGTTCATATTTGCTCATATGTTCAAATTATATTTCTTTCTATCACTTTCAGTATAACATATGTGCATGCACCTTTCACAGTACTCAGTGCAAGAATACATATATGTATATATATATATATATATATATATATATATATTAGGGGTGCAACAATACTCGTATCGATATTGAACCGTTTGATACAGTGCTTTCGGTTCGGTACGTGTATGTATCGAACAATACAAAATTTTTTATTTATTTTATCAACTTTTCTTCTGACGATGCTGTCTGTGTTGAGAGCTCAGTGGATCTGCGTTCGACTACTCCGCATAGGCTGCACTGTCGAGTGCAGATCCACTGAGCGCAGCGCAAGCTAGCAAGACAGAAGCTAAGCTCATTGCAACATGGCAACTGCCTCAACGCTACCCGAAACTGAACCTCCCCCACCCTCATTCAGATCTGGCGTTTGGAACTATCTTGGTTTTCGTGTGAAGCATGACCCTGATGGTAAGTGCGTCATGGACAAAAATAAAACAGTATGTCGGATGTGCCACGCAATGCTCAATTGGTGGGAACTAGTGCGTTAGCGCAGTTAGCTTGTTAACATGTTGACGCCGTCCAGCCCCACGCACGGGGCGATAACTCGTTAACGGAGATTTGCCGCGTTATGGCGTTAAAGTCATTTTAACGAGATTAACGCTGACAGCACTAGTGGGAACACAACGAATATGACTGCACATTTACGCCGACATCATCCTAGTGCAAAGACAAGTGGAAGCAGACAAAAACAACAAGCACGCATGCTACAAACTTTACCCGAGTCATTTAGACAGCCGTTAGCACATGATTCTCCTTATGGGGACCTGATATGTTTAATATGCTGCTGAAAATATACCCCAGAAGAAGCGTATAGTATAGCTTTTATTTTGGAAAGAGCCATTTCTCTGTAATAAACTCAATGAGTGATTTCTCGATCAGATAGATTTATTTTTTTTTTCATTACTTTGTTGTTTCAGCAACATTAAATTTAAAAACTGTACTTTTGAGTTAAAATATATATTTATAATTTTAATAAATGACAAATTAAAAAGGCATGAACATTTTTTTGTATCGAAAAAATATCGAACCGTGACACCAAAGTATCGAACCGAACCGAACCGTGAATTTTGTGTATCGTTGCACCCCTAATATATATATATATATATATATTCAATGCACATGTGGCGTATCAAATGCTTTGTAACTGAGAAAAACTTGAGCTTTATTCCTGGAAACTTAGTTTGTCATCAAAAAGTTAAGCACATTTAGTGTATTTCATGACAGCCTGTTAGCGAGGCTAGTACTATCTCATTAGGGTACTGTGGTTTTAAGCCTCACAGAAAGACATCCCTCAAGACTTTTTTTTTCAGGTAGTATGCAAACATGTAAAATATCAGCTATCTGTGAGTTAGTTCTAAAAATATCAGCACTGGCAGCTTCCTCCAAAACCCTCGAATTGAGCCCTAACACCGCCTCTGCCTCTCTGGCCTGGCACGCCACCCGTCTCTTCACCTTCCACAATGTCGTTTGATCTCTGCGACGCTGTCAACGCCACAGATCAACCTCACGACAGACCTTGTAGCCACAGCCACCCAGCGAGGTGGCCAACCATCTGTCACAGGGGCCTGGAGACCTTGGGCTGCAAAGGGTCCAACCCCCTCCCATGCACCCCCCACCCCCTCCCAGGGCCCATTAGCTCTCCCTAATGCAGCCAGTGTAGGCCCTAACAGGCACAAAATGGACTGCTACTTATCCTCCTTAATTCCCAAATGAGTTCTCTTTAGCATATACATAATTCATTTCTTGAAGTCACTTACGGGCGTCTTTCACCCATTTAGCAAATACTCATGTCGGGTTTATCTTTTTTAGTTTAACAGTTTTCAGGTGCGTAAATCTGATCACAGCTGCTATAAAGAGAGATTAATCTTGGTGGGAAAAATAATCTGAGTGTGAAATACACAAAAGAGAGGCTGGATTTCAGAGTCATGCAATGAGATTTAAATAGCAAGCAAGGAGCCTGGAAAAGTATACTAATGTAGTCAGATGAAGATAGATAATACGGGGTAAATTTAGACCACCTCACATTCATAATACCTAATGCCCTTTAAATAGGCTTAAGAGGAGGACTAGAAATAGGCTGTGTTAATTAATTATTTTCACTAGATTCCTTCTTCTTCTTGCTTTCCTTTCCACGGGCGTGTTAATTCTTTCTTGGCGAATATGTGGCAGCCATGTCAAATCTACTAAATAATGCACTTGTTACGATACACCTTAATTTCTTGGATAGAGAGGAATTCATGAGGTATTCGCCAGTTAAATTGAATACAGAGAGTAATATTTTTTCTTAATATTATTCTGGATTCCTGCTCAGGGTTAAGTGTGGAGACTAATGCGAGGAAAGCTGAGGAAAACTGTGTGTTTTGAGAAATGTTGGACAGTAAATAGCAAGTACAGCAAAAAGGGAGGTTTGGGAGTAGATTTTGGGAGTCATCAAGCAGACAAGCAAAGGTGTTAAACATGATTATAAATACACTATGATAACTCTTTTTGCACTTGTCATTAAATATCAGATAACACTAAAAAAGCACCACGGCCTCGGTGTTAAATGAAAACATTTATAGTAAAATGTATTCGTAGTAAAAAGTGAAAATAAGCGAACAATTATAAGCACACAGCAGACTCTAAAAATAACAGGAAAATAAACCCCGCTGTGGTTAACTCATATTTGAGGCTCAGTCTCAAAACACATGTCATAAATAGGAGTGACAAAGATATCTCTGGCTATCATAAAAACTGCAAAACACACATGGGACAAGCGCACCATTGTCCTCGTAAGCCACATGAGAAACATAGGCATAGTGTGATAGTGCAAATGGCACGCTTCCAGGATCCCCTCCGCAAGCCACACGATGAAGAGCAGAGTAAATACATTACACTCGAGGACCTGTAGGCACAGACACAAAGGCTGCAGGAGCAAGCCGAGGCAGCAAGCTGACCAAACCGCTCATGTGAAAAGAGATTCTGCTCTGGACCCCCGTTGTCCTGTTTTGGCAACAGAGGGCAGGGGGACCAAGTGCTGAGCCAGGACAATATGTTTTTTCAAATGCCCCTCAGCCAATATTTATTTAGCTACAAGCTGGCATGTCTGAGGAGCCCATGGCAGCCAAGACGGGCGTGCAACCGTGATTTTCAAGATGTTACAAACATCAGGCTTCAGTATGATTCTGACCTTGCTAATGTCCAATAAATTACAAATAAGTCATGTGTGATAACTTCTGCAATGCCACATTTGGTGCTGAATTATGGGATGGCAGTGAAGGCAAAAAAAACAAATAGACAATTTTGTTATTTACCAGGAAAACAGATGGAGTAAAATAGTTTTCTGACAGGCTACTCCTTCATTCAGAAACAATTTTAAAAAGCCAATAAAGGGCAGTCGAGATTCAGTCTAGTCGCAGCAGTAATTTTGGTAACTAGCTGTAGATTGCAAATGATGAACAGTGAGGTGCAGGATAATAACATAGCCCTGCATATTGTAGACTTGTGTTAGAAAGAGTAAATAGGGGAGAGAGGAGGAAAAGAGAGGGAGAGAGGGGGGACTTTATTTATTTCTTTCTGGCTTTTAAAACAGATGGTTCCTTATGTGCTGAGCGGAAGTGTCTGTTAACTCAGTTGGCTCACTATTGGTGGCTGCCGGCCAATGACAACAACGGGATCGGGGAGTGTGAGCAACAGTGCAGTTTGCTTTCTTCAGATGCTCTGCGAACAGAAGGATGGCAGCCTGCAGATACTGTTGCACGGCCACCCAAGCCTGGCGGTGCCAGCGCAGGCACCCATCACACCTCTATGCAGCACCCTCTCCATCTCACTGCTGCAAGTGTGGGTTACAGGACAAAATGAGGCCAAAAGCTCAGGGAAGACTTCAAGTTGTAAAGGAGGAGAGTTTGTTTGTATGGAATTCATTTAGTATTTGTTTCTGTCCAGCCCATCTCCACTTGTGTTTCAAATGACCCGCAATATTTGCATCTCAAGCAAATCATGTAGGGATCAGGACAATATAGGTGCATTAATAATTTCCTGTGTTGACTGCCAGCTCCAGACAATTCCTTTTTAGCATGTTTAGTGGTAGTGGGGTTTTTTTAACTGTTTTGCTATACAGGAATATTACGTTTCAATGTCATCAATAGCGTCATCTCAAATGTCTCTCAAAAAAGCTTTTACAGTGTCATGAGAGCATTGTACTACTTCTATCATTGCTTCTTGGAGAAAGAAGTAAGATCAAATCCCCAAAGTATTCACAGAAATTCAATGGTTACTGGATTAATCGACACCACTCTGTACAGCGCAAGAAATGGTGAGACTTATCAAGGAAGAAAGAAAGGGTGGTAGAGGTTGGGGTGGATGATGGGCATGCGTTACATCACATTTGGTCCTTTTTATTAAACACAAGCATTTACTTGATATTTCCCAAACTGTAGGATTAATGTTGCCGTTTGACGTTGAAAAGTTGGATGTTTGACTTTCCCTGTCATGCATATGATTTATACATGAAAAAGTTGATATTAATAGGCAAGGTTTCTTTGTGCTCAACTTGGAAAATATTTGTAGAAAATACTGAAAATATACTCCTAGAATAAAAAGACTAAATGCAATATTAACCATTTTAACTTGCTAATTTAACTTTTGTCTTAACTTTAACTGTGATAACAATTTAAAAGGCTAAAAATAACAACAGCTGTGCAGTGGCCTTTGGAATTTGCATATTACAGAAAATATATGGCGGTGTCATGTATTTCAAGAAAAGAGCAGTGCTTTAGGTGAGGACTGAGCTGCGGGCACCAACTTGTATGTGCAGAAAACTGCAATTCCTCCAATGTCCACTTGAAAATGCCAGCTGTGCTGTGCCAGCTACCTAGCCAGCCAGATGAAAGCTCCTCAGTTCTACCCTGTGATTCAAATGTGGTTCAAAAAGATCTTATTCAGCCACAAACAATATGGCATTTGTATGCATGTTTTTCCAACTGACTTTCACTATTATTGCATATAAGCACACTAACCTCAGAATATGTTGTAATGTTCCTCTGGTCTCCGCTACATGTTGCATTTATGCATTATCTCAAGAACTCTAAAATATTTTGTGTCAACAATACAAAAAACAAAAAAATTATGATGCATCATCTGAGTTACAATAATTAAATTACTCTATATGTCTTCACACTAAGAGGTCCAGGAGGTGTAATCAGTCTATAGGAAATGTGTCTAATTAACTAGCTGATTAATCAGTATGCTAATGAAACCATATTGATACAGTTCCATGTATCTGATTTGGGGCCTAGCATGGAATGAGATCAAATCAGAGCAGTGGGACAGTTGTTGTGCTGAAATGATGGCTCGAGTATCTGACAATATGCTCCTCCAGAGCAAAAAACACACATGGAAACACTTGTGTGTCTACCCATATGGTTGCATTTGTAGTGCATCTGGCTCAGCATGCCATATACAGTTACCAACCTATACTTCCAGTTGTATTCGCACCTCACGATGCCACGCGCAAAGTGAAAATTAAAGGCAGAAGGCTTGTGTGATGGGATTAATTAGACGGAGGCCAAGTGAAGTCACACTCCTCGTGGCATACACGCTCCAACCCTCAATTACTCACAGTGAACAAAGCAATTAAAAGGTCTGTCCTATAGAGTTACCTAGGACTGGATTGTGAGCTGTCTATAGTGAACCCCCCAGGGGCCTAAGGAGCTCCACTAGCCAGGTCCACAGGTAGGTAATTACTATTGATCAACTGGCATTAGAGCATGAGAAACGACATTGTTATTTTTGCCAGTGCTCTATTTTAGGCGTCCTCTTGAACAGCAGGGTTGAGCTCATGTGCTGATACAAAGAAAGGGATTCAAAAAAAGACAGGCAGGCAGATAGCAGAACTGATCTGGAAGTGCATATATGCATGAGGTACAATGCATTTAATATACCTGACTGTGATGAAAAGAGGCCATCATCCTTTCTTGATGTGCAGTTTTCCATATTTTGGAATAATACCTGTTGTTAGAGTTATGATAAGTAAGTCAAAGCTAGTATCAGATTTAGTTTGAAATGAGAAAAAATAAACACAAAAATACAGGAAAAAAATAAGCATGAGAATAATTACTTTAATAGGCAAATTACATAACAGTTTGGTGCTTTTTTGTAAATAAAAATGTATGAATAGAAGATTTTAACCAGTGAGCCTATTATCAATTATCAATTTGTAAGTTTAATTAAAATTTAGAGACACTTGACTTACCATCAACCTCCAGAGAAGTCACAGTAAGACTTAATGGGATGCCTCCTTTAAAATACTTAAAACCAGGGTAGGCAACATGTATTTGTCATGGATGAATATTCTACAGTAACCTTTTGGTATAGTGTAATTTCAGTAGTCTGAGAGGGAGTCCTGCAGCTCTGCTGAGCTTTATTTCCAGGATTTATAAAATCTAGCCCATTTTAGGAGATTGGGATTAATCATAGGCATTCCAGATCAGATCCTACGAGGACCATAAAGAATTATAAAATGGAAAAACCATCAGCTCAATACTGACAACAGTTTATGTTTGTATTAGCACATTCCTTGACTTTATCTGTATTCGTACTCAATGAACGACAGGATGCACAGTAAGTCTTTGACCACATAATTCATTCTTACAGGTGTGGTGGAAACATAAACCATCTCCTAAAGGCATATAAGTTATAATTCCACAAAATTCTTTGTAAGGGTTATTAAGGGTTACTATTAGAATAAAAATAAACAAAGATTTTACATGCCCTTCTTCAGAGCACACAACTTTATGCTTGTTATGAAAACTTTCTTCTATACTTGACAAATACCCAAATCACTAATGAATGAAAATATCCTTAGCTGTCAGCTTGGCAGACTAGCAAGCTTGCCTCAAAGCCATCTTATCTCCTCTCCAAGGCCATTGCAAGATTTGAGAAGTAACAAAGTACAAATACTTTGCTGGTGTATCACTCACCAGTACTTACTGTTCATGTGAAATAGGCTAAATATATAGTTTATTTATCATAAATAGTGCTATACTCATTGAGCTGAAATGATCTGGAACAATGGGGGGGGGGGGGGGGGTTTGGTGCAGGTGTCTAGAAGTTGTAGTCACGGTACTTTTGCATCTAGCCAGCATTACAGAAGAGTAGCGAGCATAAAGGAACTTATATTTGTAAATGGCAGGTAATTTCATATGCAGTGTTTCTAACAGCTCAACAAATATCAGCAAACATACAAACTGTTTCAGTTTGTCACCCAGTGTGTCTGTAAGCTAAAGGTACAGCTGACATATTTCCCAGGAAGAGAGGGGACTTAACAAAGATATGGAGAAAAATGTAAGAGAGAGAGAAGATCAAGTAGCAAGAAAATTTAAAGATGACTGTGCTGACTGTAGTGAAGTTCACTAGAAAACCGATAAAGTCTCATAACAGCTGTTCATATTTTTATTTTAACTTCTGCAAAAGGAAATGTAAGAAAGGAAAAGAGGTAAACTAAACACTGATGTTGGACAACAACCGAGTTGTGCATCATGTAACTCTTACCAACATAGATGCACATAGAGTACACTACGTGGCATCTCCAACAATGAAGCAGTGAACTTAACATGTTGGCTTCCTTTACTCAGTTTCTTCCATCCAGACGCTCCTATTAACTGTATACAGACTGCAGTATCTCAATAGATTCATTGACTGTTTTATCCCCCTCCTGCACGCACACACACCTACACACACACACAATGGTCTTTTATTAACTTTGCAGCATACTATGCTTCAATAGACTTATTCACACACTTGCACGGATAAATACAGTATATACATGTGTGACCAGAGCAGTGACCTCGGAGCAGGGTACTACCATCACCACACTGATACCACCCAACCCTGTTCACACACACACACACACACACACACACACACACACACACACACACACACACACACACACACACACACACACACACACACACCACGCCCTCAGACTCTTGATTGATTTAGACTGATTGTCCCAGTGTCGTGTTTAGTCCTGAGCCAGTCCAAGTCACTGCCGGGTTACACTGATAATGTTTACATCGTTTGACTCCTTGACAGAGCCATTGTCTCATTCACACTCCCTCCTGGGTTATTTCCCCCCCCCCCCCCACTGTCACCCACTTCCTTTTTTTCTTCCCCTTCATTTTCCCTCTCTTTCTCTCTACCTTTCGTGTTGCCTCACTTTCTCACTTTGCTGCTTTTCCCTCCTCTCCTGCAGCTATTCTTAGCTGGGAGCTGTATGCAGTGACTGTCTCCACCTCAAAAACAAAAAACCTTGAGGGAAGAGTGATTTGAATACAGGTTTGTACCTCAAAGCAGTGAATTTTTTCCCTTTTTTTAGAGACTCTAGAAGTCCATCCAAAAAATGCCTTCACTCCCGGTCCTTGGAGGCCTTTCAAAGTTTAATGTGCTGTAATTGAGATTCCAACAGAGGATCCAAAGAGTCTTCCAAGAAATGATCTTCAGCATCAAGCTTCCATCATTTGAGTCTTCACTTAACAAGGGATTTTCTTCAGACACAGGCTTTTTAATCAAAACATTTAACATATCGTTTTTGAATTCATCCCAAAAGTAAAACATGTTACTAGAAAAACAATATGTATATGAAAAGTTCTTAGAGTACAGTTACTATGTTTTCCTTTTCTGTCATACGTTGTTTGTCATATACTACAACAATGGTGGATTCCCATATTAAACATGGCCAAAGTTTCAAATAATGAAGTCAACATATGTCAGAGTAATCCATGTGAGCCAAAATCTGAGATTTCAGAGTGCTTTAAACACAGTTCTTCCCCTCTGTGCCCTTGATAATATCAGACACATAGCTCTGGCTGTGAGCACAGCAATCCCATCCACTTGCTCTTTAAATCTTCTGTTTGTGAGGTGCAACCAATCAGAAGGCTAAAAGGGACAGTGACCCTAAAGGAAACCAGCTTGTTGCTATCAGTAGATGAACTGAGGCTCTGCACCAAGGGCCTTATATAGGCATTATTATTATGAACTGTGAATCATGCAAAGCTACTCTACTATAGTAAAAGAATTAAATTAGAACTGTAACTGTTCCCCTGAAAATCTGATATACACTACCAGTCAAAAGTTTGGACACAAAAAAGTTTAGTTTTTTTGTTTTATTACTACTTTCTACATTGTAGATACAGAAGACATCAAATATATGAAGGAAGATATATGGAATTATGTAGCAAAGAAAAAATGGATATGTAAATCTCAATATGTTTTATATTTTAGATCCCTCAAAATAGCCACCCTTGGCTTTGTGGACAGGGTTGCTACCCCTGACCTTCTCTCAGTGAGCTTCATGATGTAGTCACCTGAAATGTTTTCAGGTCACAGGTGTGCCTTTTCAGGGTTCATTTGTGGAATTTCTTGCCTTCTTAATGGGGTTAGGGGCAATTAGTTGTGTTGTGCAGAAGTCAGGTTGGTACACAGTGTTGGGGAGTAACGGAATACATGTACCGCCGTTACGTATTTAGAATACAAAATATGAGTAACTGTATTCCGTTACAGTTACCATTTAAAAAGGTGGTATTCAGAATACAGTTACTTTGGTGAAATAAATGGATTACACGGTGGTACTTTCCTGTTTCATATTGTGGCGGGTCAGGACTGTTTGGGTTTTGTTTGACAGCTACGTTCTGTTGTTCCAGGCGGCAGCCTCACGGTTGCCATGGTTACTGGGTGGCGCTCTCTCTCTCTGCGTGTTTCCTGGGTGAGAGAGCGCCTTTTTGTTGTTGTTGTTGTGCTAAGCTAATAGGCAGAATGCTACAGGTCTAAAGAATGTAGCATTATGGGCAGTGTAGTCCGTGCTGCAGGGAGAATGGACTGCCATACACGTTATGTGTCTGTGAGCGTGAGGAGGGAGAAAAAGGTGAGTTTAAAAGTACGAGCTGTCATTGAGCAAAAACGGGAGCTGGAAGCATGTAAATATAATAATAACCACTGCAGCCAAAAAGAGTGCCTGATGAGCCCAGTTGTAAGTAAGCTATTAAGACTCGACTGTACGCTGTGTTCGTGTTTTCCTCCGAAACAATAAGTTCTGTTGGAGCAGCCTTTCAACGCCTCTCTTTGTCTCTGGCAAGCAAAGTTGACCCACACAACAAAGTAAAGCTATTTTTCGGCTACGAGCCCGACACTGAACCCACTGTATTAGCCAGAGGTCCCTTTACTACGGTTCGGAGCCGCGGACCTTCAGTAACAGTAATAAATCACAGCAATAGTACATTCACGTAGTTGTAAAAAGCATGATAATATATTAAGTAATCCAAAGTATTCAGAATACGTTACTCTCATTGAGTAACGTAACGGAATACGTTACAGAATACATTTTGGGGCATGTATTCAGTATTCTGTAATGGAATACATTTTAAAAGTAACCTTCCCAACACTGTTGGTGCACAGCTGACAGCCCCATTTGAGAACTATTAGAATCCATTTTACAGCAAGAACCAATCAGCTAAGTAAAGAGAAACAACAGTCTATCATTACTTTAAGAGCTGGAGGTCAGTTAGTCCAGAAAATTGCTAAAACTTTGAATTTGTCTGCAAGTGCAGTCACAAAAAAACCATCAAGCACTACGACGAAACTGGCTCACGTGAGGACCGCCCCAGGAAAGGAAGACCAAGACTCACCTCTGCTGCTGAGGATAAATTCATCCGAGTCACCAGCCTCAGAAATTGCAAGTTAACAGCACCTCAGATTAGAGCCCAGATAAATGCAAGACAGAGTTCCAGAAGCAAACACATCTCTTCATCAACTGTTCAAAGGAGACTGCGTGAATCAGGCCTTTTTGGTCAAATAGCTGCTAAGAAACTACTACTAAGGAAAAGCAAAAAGGAGAAGAGATTTGTTTGGGCCAAGAAACCCATGTTATGGACATTAGACCAGTGAAATCTGTGCTTTGGTCTGATGAGTCCAAATTTGAAATCTTTGGTTCTACTCGCCTTGTCTTTGTGTGGCGCAGAAAACTTGAACAGATGGTCTCTACATTCATGGTTCCCACCATGAAACATGGACATGGTGGTGTGATGGTGTGGGGGTGCTTTGCTGGTGACACTGTTGGGGATTTATTCAAAATTGAAGGCATACTGAACCAGCATTTGTACCACAGCATCCTGCAGCAACATGCCATCCCATCAAGTTTTCATTTACAGTGGCTTGCAAAAGTATTCGACCCCACTAAACTTTTCCACATTTTGTCACATTACAACCACAAACATGAATCAATTTTATTGGAATTCCGCGTAAAAGACCAATACAAAGTGGTGTACACGTGAGAAGTGGAACAAAAATCATACATGATTCCAAACATTTTTTACAAATAAATAACTGAAAAGTGGGGTGTACGTAGTTATTCAGCCCCCTGAGTCAATACTTTGTAGAACCACCTTTTGCTGCAATTACAGCTGCTAGTCTTTTAGGGTATGTCTCTACCAGCTTTGCACATCTACAGACTGAAATCCTTGCCCATTCTTCTTTGCAAAACAGCTCCAGCTCAGTCAGATTAGATGGACAGCGTTTGTGAACAGCAGTTTTCAGATCTTGCCACAGATTCTCGATTGGATTTAGATCTGGACTTTGACTGGGCCATTCTAACACATGGAAATGTTTTGTTTTAAACCATTCCATCGTTGCCCTGGCTTTATGTAGAGGGTCGTTGTCCTGCTGGAAGGTGAACCTCCGCCCCAGTCTCAAGTCTTTTGCAGACTCCAAGAGGTTTTCTTCCAAGATTGCCCTGTATTTGGCTCCATCCATCTTCCCATCAACTCTGACCAGCTTCCCTGTCCCTGCTGAAGAGAAGCACCCCCAGAGCATGATGCTGCCACCACCATATTTGACACTGGGGATGGTGTGTTTAGAGTGATGTGCAGTGTTAGTTTTCCGCCACACATAGCGTTTTGCATTTTGGCCAAAAAGTTCCATTTGGGTCTCACCTGACCAGAGCACCTTCTTCCACATGTTTGCTGTGTCCCCCACATGGCTTGTAGCAAACTGCAAACGGGACTTCTTATGGTTTTCTGTTTACAATGGCTTTCTTCTTGCCACTCTTCCATAAAGGGCAACTTTGTGCAGTGCACGACTAATAGTTGTCCTATGGACAGATTGCCCCACCTGAGCTGTAGATCTCTGCAGCTCGTCCAGAGTCACCATGGGCCTCTTGGCTCTCCTTGTTCGGCCTGTGAGTTTAGGTGGACGGCCTTGTCTTGGTAGGTTTACAGTTGTGCCATACTCCTTCCATTTCTGAATGATCGCTTGAACAGTGCTCCGTGGGATGTTCAAGGCTTGGGAAATCTTTTTGTAGCCTAAGCCTGCTTTAAATTTCTCAATAACTTTATCCCTGACCTGTCTGGTGTGTTCTTTGGACTTCATGGTGTTGTTGCTCCCAATATTCTCTTAGACAACCTCTGAGGCCGTCACAGAGCAGCTGTATTCGTACTGACATTAGATTACACACAGGTGCACTCTATTTAGTCATTAGCACTCATCAGGCAATGTCTATGGGCAACTGACTGCACTCAGACCAAAGGGGGCTGAATAATTACGCACACCCCACTTTTCAGTTATTTATTTGTAAAAAATGTTTGGAATCATGTATGATTTTCGTTCCACTTCTCACGTGTACACCACTTTGTATTGGTCTTTCACGTGGAATTCCAATAAAACTGATTCATGTTTGTGGCTGTAATGTGACAAAATGTGAAAAAAGTTCAAGGGGGCCGAGTACTTTTGCAAGCCACTGTACTTGGACCTTCATTTATTTTTCAACAGGGTAATGACCCCCAAAATCCCTGCAGGCCAACAAGTGCTCGTGATCTCTGGGAACTCCTTCAAGACTGTTGGAAAACCATTTCAAGTGACTACCTCATGAGAATACCAAGAGTGCGCAAAGCAAAGTAATCAAAGCAAACGGTAGCTATCTTAAAGAATCCAAAATATAAAACATGTTGATGCCTTTAGTGAGGATCTACAATGTAAATCAGTCATGAAAATAAAGAAAAAACAATAAATGAGAAGGTGTGTCCAAGCTTTTGACTGGTAGTGTACATGTACTAAGTTATTTGACTGAAGGATCCAGAGTAGCTAGTCAGTGAATGTGCTAACTGCTTCCAAAGTCATAACAATGGAAAATCCAGTGAAACATCAACCCTCTGTATGTCCTCCTTCACTAAATCTACGAATCATCTATGTAGTTTTCCTCTTTTTGGCATTCCAGCACATTCAGTCAAATCCTAATAGACTAGATAAATACAAAATCTTATCATCAATATAATATTGTCAAGAAACTATTGATTGATTGATTTTTTGTGAAGGCAGCTGGTGCCCCAGTTCCCACCTACACACTCTAGACCAGCGATCCCCAACCCCCGGGTACTGGTCCATGAGTCATTTGGTACCGGGCCTCGGGTGTGAAATCGATGGTTTTCTGTGTTTTTATAGCTTTTTATCGTTATTTTTTATCGTTTTTATTGTTAACTCTGTTTCCCTGGGTCTTTTCCTGTGTGTTATAAACAATCTTTTTTTGGTACTGGTACAGGTTTTAGTTTATTGTATTTATCTGTGACACCGTAAAGCCCGGTCCGTGAAAGTATTGTTTGACGTAAACCGGTCAGTGGCGCAAAAAAGGTTGGGGGCCGCTGCTCTAGACGTCCTTCCAGAAACTACCTACTTCTGCTGATGAAGTGCAACCATAGATGGTGTAACTTTGTTTGTTTTTTAAAAGCGGCAGGTAATTTCAAAGGCAGGTCAAAAAATATCAGTAAACACACAAATCATTTCCATGCAGGTTTATCTGCCGGCAAAGCAGTTGCTATATTTTAAGGCAAGGGCTGTTCAGCAAGTGACATTTGATAAAGAGAACATTTAAAAATTACATTTAATAATAATTTGTGTTGTATTTTTTAAATCAGACAGTGGATCTGTACATGATGTGTTTCTGAGGTTATCTGTATATTTCATATAGAGAAACAACAAATTAAACTGAACATAATTTCATGTTATTCAAAGGTCATACTGACATTAAGTGGAGACTAAGCTGAGTTAACGTGATATAAGTATACAGTTATGCTGCATTAGTGGTAGGGTAGACTGTAATATCCATGCTCACTGCTACTTTAGGTCCTGTCTAGCAGCAGAAGTATAATATGAGAGAAAAACGTGAGAGAGTAACAGCAATGACAGCAGCACAGGAGTAATTTTCGCTTCCACTTTTGTGTACATAGAAAAACTTTTATCCTATATATTGTCCTATCTACAATACCCTGTAGATATGGCTTCAGAATAACAGTCCAAACAAGTGCCAGATGTGGTTTTAGAGTATCTTGACTTGCTTACAGGAGGACTTTGGAGTCATATATTTTAATGTATGTAACACTTGCCAAGTTCCACCTTAAAAACTAGCTTTGTAGTGGTAGAAAATCAGCTATAACAACATGAATCTCAGATAATTCACTTGGCCAGGACCACGAAGAACAACAAATCATACAGTAGCAGCACAGGTCAGCTGATAATAGCCTGTTCCAAACAAAGAAAACAGATTTGTGTAACTTATTTCTAAGCAAGTGAAGCCTCCTCTTGTCAATTCCCAGATTAACCTCCAGTCGTTATATGATCAAAAGCAGCAGCTAAGTGTGCCTTTAGGTGAGTCAGATGCTGTTGTTGAGGATAGAAATTGCCTATGAAAAATATATGGAAATAATCTCATAATTTAACAAGAATATTTACTCCGAGAATGCCAATGCTAGAAAACATTTGCCCTGCTTCTTTCCTGTTAAGCATCAAGACATCAATCAGGGATTAGAAATTAATTTCTTGAATATCAGATTGGCTCAGACACAGCTCTGCATCTGTTCTGCTGCTTCTGGTGTGTATGTGTGTGAGGACACAGCTAACACAATCAGGCCTTCTCAGGAAAGAAAAACAGGTTTAACTTCAGCAATCCTTGGCTTAATTCTCATTGAAGCCCCAAATTGACATGTCTCCCTTATGATCTTGACATATTATTAAGATTTAATGGTGGAATTATGATCATTAAAACAACATGACTGATACAGGGGGCAGATGATGAGCTATTAATTTAACCTACTCTTCCTGTAATAATATTGAAACAGACAGTCTGCCAGTTATTAGATCATAATTAGCTGGTGCAATCTGTACGGAATCCAAGGAAATGACGCCAAGTTAGCCGCACGGAGCGGCGCAGCTCACTCGTCGATTAGCCTGAGAGAGACAATCAGACGTCGACAGCCTCTTTTCAGTCAGTTTCACGAAACAAACAAATTGTACGGCGCAGGAGTCCGTGTTTGAATAAGGACGATATAATAGACCAGATGGTAGAAAAAGAAAATAAGTGGCACTGCTTTCATTGGTTTACTGCCACCCAAACACCAGGCTTTGTTTGACTGACGTGTGTTTGTGTGCCGTTGTTGTTTTCTGCTCTACCATGAAACTAAAATGAGGCCTCACAGAGTAGACCTTCTTTATGCCCACAGTTTTATCCTCCTTTTCTCTCTTCCATTTGTCTTTTCTATCCCTGCATGCAGTAAACATGAATTTCTGTGCTTTTAATGCTTTGCCAACTACCACACCCTGGCTCTCTGATTTCCATACAGAGTGTGTGAGCCCACTTATGTGTATGTGTGTGTGTGTGTGTGTGCGCGCACCTACATTAGCTGTGCCAGTTTAGCAATGAAAAATCTGCACCCTCAGCTGTTTTACCCTTAGCACAGAAGAGAGAGAAAGCACACCACACTGTAGGCGTCCCTCTCTCCTAACTCTCTCCTCCGGCATTTCTCCAGGTAGCGTTCGCCAAAGTCGTCCTATTAATAAGCAACATATTTGATTTTCAATGCGCAACGTATTATCTCAGGCCCCCAAAACACCATGAGATGTGAGACGTATGGTCGGGGCAGAATTATTCAGAAGAGTTGAAGAGTGTGGGAGAGGTGTTACGCCGCCCTGGGGCGCCCAACATGCTTTGGGTGGGTGAGAACGTAGAGCTGAGAACATGGAGCTCAACAGCTCAGACGCCCCAGGTGAGCGGGGAGCTGAGAATGCCAAATCTTGCAATTAGATTTCATTTTCCTTGTCACAAAGAAAAGAATTGTTTACCACATGCAGCACACGGAAGCTCAAACTGTCCCGAAACAACTAATCGTGAGCATTGCGTCACAGATTTGGTAAAAATTAAATAATGTGGCAGAAACTAGGTGTCAACAGAAGATTAAAATAGACATCATGTGTCATAGCTAGTGTTCGAAAACACGTACCTGTAAAACGTACTGCCATGTAGATATCTTGTAATGTGATAGTTTGCCTCAGTACAAACAATGTGATACAATGAGTTCTGAACTTGGAATGCACTTGATGTGCCAATTTTAACAAGTGCTCAAAATGATTAAATCGTGGTTTCTTCCCACTTTCGTATATAAGCATTTTAAGAGTTCCTGAAGCATGGAAATGCTTCCACTTCAAAGGGCCAAAAGACGGCAGAAATCTAGACACAGATGCTACAAGAAAGATCAACATTAAAATGTCAGACACTGATTTTTGTTTTTGAAGCCTCAAAATTAGCATTTTGATTGCTACCATGCTTTTTTGGAGCCAGAAATGACCAAATATAGACCTGAGGTTGGAGTGCTTGCTAAGTTCACTGCTAATAAGACAAAAGTTGTTTAGCCAACTGCACCCATAAACTGTACAGAAACAACACCAGACACAGAAGCACGCTAAGTAACAGAGTAATACAGAAGAAATATAAAAAATAGAATATAATAGAATAACTCTTCTAGAGAGGAGACAACCAGTTTAGTTACATAAATTTTAACCATTAAGTCAAGTTTTTACCAAGATTTCATGACAAATCAAGTGAGCATTAGAGTTTATACTTTAATTCTATACTGTTGGGATTGTTTTTGCTATCAGAGGAGTCGCCCCCTGCTGCCCATGCAAAAAAAAATACAAGTTCAAGACAAGTCTGCATTGGCTTAATTTTCAAGCCCTCGTCTCCATCTTTTATATACAGTCTGTGTGCATCACCCTGATTTGGTTTGTTTATCAAAGCTGCAGAAAAGATTGGTACAAAAAGTACCAATATATATGTTTTGCACCCTACAAAAAGGGTGCAAAACATTTTTTTTTACCTTAAAGATTAAGATTAAAAGTATCCCTGTCTGTTTTGCATGTTTATGGAAATCTTTTCGGCTTATCGGTGAAAAAAAAAAAAACTGCCTCAAAAACATTAATGATGATGCAGAGCCAGGGCCAGAATACATCATATAAAATATTAAATAATAATAAATAATAATAAATAATAATAAATAATAAACGATGATTCATTTTCAGAAACATCTGTTTGTGATGCCCCTTAACAGTGGAAGGTGGAGTTTTCCTCTAAGCTCTGTTCACTCTGTTACCTCCATTTGAATAAACTCCACTCAGGAGGTTCCTTTATAGATTTTACTAAACTAGTGGTTCAGTGTTTTTGTTGCAGGAGAAGAATTTACATTTGAAGAAAACAAAACCAAGAGCGAGAGACAAATTAGAGCTAACATTATAACAAGTGTGATTCACAATAGAACAAGCAGTCATTTGAACTTTTTCATTTATTATTATCTGTGACTGTATTTAAAGTGGCTGATTTTCACTTCACTTCTCCCATGCACAGGTGTATGTGCAGTGTTACTTTATTAGCTTAATTAGGATTAACTGTGACCTGCATCCACACCAGTTCCTTATTGCCCTTTCTTACTTCTTGAGTTTAAAGCGATGTAAGTCTGTCATTTCTCTGTTTGGAACCCTGACCTACTCTCTGCACTTTTTCGTGCCCATACTTCTATGATTTTGTTTTCTTTGCTCTTCTTTTTGCATCATTCAAAAGCTTTAGTCCCACACCAACAATGCAGTTTTACACCCCCCACTCAGAAAAAAAAACAACAGCGTATAAGATGATGTGGATATGCGGAGACTCTGACTAGATCATGTCTCAAAATCACAAAGTTCCGAGACTATTTGCAGACAAAACAATAACATGAGATGGGAGCCTGCTGCTTGGCCCATTGCTGCCCTTGGTTAGGGAGTGGTGAGCAGCGGTGACTGTGTCCTGTGCTGATTACAGTACTGATGGGCCTCCGTTTGTCACTGCTCTTGCGAGCTCCAGCACAGAGCAGCAGGGATCCCTGATTACTTAATTGCTTGTAAGAGCTCATTAAAGCTTCCTATCCATCATAAGTCATATGGCGAGTATCAATTTCAGAGTGAGAGATGGAGAGAGAAAGAGACAGAGAGATGCTTAGAACTCTGATGAGCAATTAGTGACGTGAAACGCCTTTGAATTGTTAAAGTCTCATTTCTTTGTGAAATATCTGGAATTTATCACATGGATGGATGCTGCTGCGTTACCATCCTCTCAAAGTTTTAGAGTGACGATACAACAAAGTGAGTTTCCTTTGGAGATAACAAAGGAAGAAGTTACACGGATCCAAGGAAAGAGAATAAATCTTCAGATAGTTTTTATTAAGAAGTTGGAAAGAGTGTTTCTTTTGCCCCTGTGTGGTATGTTTGTGCAGATTTATTTTTGTATTTATATCACATTGTTGAATCAGAGTAAAAGACCCCACACTTCATTGCATTTCTCACCCCTCAGCTAAATTCTCTTTTCATCATCTGAAGCACAACACCTTTCAAGCTAAACGGTCATTTTCATGGTTTCCACTGATGTTGGTCTCAATAGGTTGTGGACTTTTGCCATCTTTTTTTCTTTTCCCCCTTCTGCAATCCCCGAAGGGAGGGGGGGAAAGCATCCAGTAATTTGGATCCATAGCTTAGAAGAGCTTTACAAGATACTCACAATCTTACCAGGTGCAAAATTAGAATTGGATGCTGTTCGTATTAATTGGTGATCATTTGCAAAGCGGGTGGAAAAAACGTCTTTTGCCAAGAGCAAGTCTTACAAGCCCCCAGCTGGGGTTGTCAGGGGCAGGCTTGTTGGCATTGTGGCAGCATATGTTTGGTGCCAAGAACACCATTGATTTGCATTTCTTTTATATGAATTTTACAAAGCAGAAATGCTCTTTTGTGTAGAAGTGATCCCAAAAGTGAGTGTTGCAATTAATCACAAGTGAAATTTATCGGCTGATGAAAAGCCATAATTCTACTTGCAATCTTTTTTTTTTTTTTTTTTTTTTTTTTTTTTAGGAAAAAGTGGCAGCATCTGCAGTGCACTCGCTTTTTGATGAATGTGCCTTTAAAGCTGTGCAGTTTGGCTCCATTTAAAACTGGCTTGAAGGAAGAAAAACAGCAGTGCGATCTTTGAGATACTGCAAATGCCATAAGTCATGAAAATAGTTCTTCTGTCTGGAAAACAAGCACTGCATAATGTCGCTCAGTGACGCAAACTTGAAAAAGTGCTTGCATGATTGAAACGAAACTGTGACATGAGCAAATGGATATTAAGTAAGATTTAAAACTTGTGTAGGATCATATGATCGAGATCCAAATAACTCTTAGCACATAACAACCTGGATACAAAAACCACACGGCGCTTCAATAATATTTAACGCACCTACCGCACATCAACCTATTGGGATACGTAATTGATCCAATTAGGCAATTAATTCTTTGGTAGGATTAAAGACGATCCGCCTCGTATGTGTACAGACGAGACTGCCCCTGCCAAGAGATGGACAAGCTCCAGGTTTTTGCTTCATCTCCAAGGTGGCTCCAGATGGGTTGGGGGCTTGAGACTCATCTGTGGCCAACTGGTCCAAACCTCACACTGAGACTAGCCTACAGTATCATAAACCCAAAGTCCCTGAACAAGACTCAGAAACGTGTTCCTGCATCTTCTTGTCAATATTGGAAAAGCATTATTAAATGATGCATTTCCCTGCTGATCTCTCTCCTCTCTACGCTGTAAAGATACCCTTTGGAGCTCTCTTGTAAACAGCCTCACCTTTACTTCTTCTCACCAATGCATGTCTAGCAGACAAATCAGTTTCCAGCTCAAACAGCTTTAATCGATATTTTTGATAATAAATATGTCAATGTGGCAATTTTAGAAATCTAAGGCTGTCTAACTTAAAAAAAATCACCTAAGTCTGCATCTGTTTTGGCTCACTCTCACCGCAGCTGTTTTTGTTTTGTTTTTTACAGAAAAACTTATATTTAAAGTTAATTGATATTAAAAAAAGAAACAGAAAGATACACCAATTGCACTGTTTGCTAACATCTTAGGCTTAAAGGTCAACCTTAACGCTGTAAGACCCAACCCATCAAAAAATAGCCAGAAAATGCTGATTTTAAGGGGGGGACCGAGATGTTTATTAACCCTTATAACAAAATCCATTTTTTTTCTTGCTTTATCATGTTGTGATGATATATTTTTATTATATATTTATTATATATTTTTTGTATCGCATTTGATACATTGGCAACTTTGCTTCACAGCTTACTGTTGGCGACCAGTTTGGCCAAACAATACATGGGTTGTTGCAGATTTACAAATTAACCAAAAAATATGAAGACTTGAGATGCCAAAACTCTTAAAACATCAGTTTTATCAATGATGTTTTTAGTTTTCAATACTGCACTCTTTTTACAGTGGTTATACTGTGTGGTTGTTGCTGATCAGTTTGTTCAGTGTCTCATTTTAAATTCCACTTTGATCATGTGTAATATTTCCATTTACATCTTTAGTGCAACATAGAGACTTCCGCAATAAAATAAAATGCACAAGGATATAGTGAATTTTCCTTTAGATTATATAATTTATTAAAAATCTATTAATTAAGTTAAAATAAAATTTAAAAAATAGATAAAACAAGGCATTCACTGAATAATAAAACCTCACTGCAATTAAAGTGACCTTACTGGACCTGAACATATGAGCGTGATAAAAACAACAACAAAAACCTTTAAATAAATTTAAAAAACGTCAGACGGATGCTCAGTTTTCACTTGTACAATGTAAAATTTCATTTTCTAATTATTACTGGCAACTGATACGCTGATATGCTGAGCATGAAATACAAACAAAACTTCAATGTGCTTAAAAATGAAAAAACGGAGATGTTAGAATTTTGCACCAGTGTCTTCTAGCCTTCAGGTAAACCTTCAAGGCAATATTGTAGTTTAAAAGTCTCATGTATCTCAGTGGTTTCACTAAACATAAATGCTAAAACAAACTATTTTCAACAGTGGATTAGGATCCAGATCCTGAGTGCGTGTCAGATTCACTCAGACTGAGCTACAGTACGTATGTGTGTCCTCATTGTAATGAAGGAACATATTCCTTATGCAACAATGATTAAACTGCATAGTTTTAAAAGATTTTGTGCAACAATGGAGCTCCACAGCACAAAGGAATTGCACACTTAGACTTCTGTATTTGTTTGAAACTATTTGTTGCTGGTTTTGGTCTTTTAATGTTTTTATTGGTTTTACAACTGAGGAATCTTTTGAGATCAAGATTTCCTTCCTTCCTTAAACTGTGATGATGCTGATTTAGAAAAGGCAATGGCACAACACAAAGCGGATGTCACATGCACTGGAAGATAGATGATAGATCACTCAGTGTGGCCCACGAGACTGAAAAAAGTATTTGAGCTCGTGACACTTGTGAGAAAGAGTAAACTGTTGGTTCGACAAACTTTCCCAGCCTCTAAGCCGACTTTCTGTTCTCCAAGAGTTCCCCAGTGATCAATATTAAAGAGGGGAAGGACAGAGTTCCACCAAGGGCTCCGTGGATAAAACTGCACCCGTCCTCCCCACTGGAGCGGCTCTCTGAAAGCCTTGAGTTATATTCCTGTAATTAGCTAAGTATCCACACCAGCTCCCGCTCTGATCCCCGTCGACTTCGGAACGCTCATCCCCGTAGATGCGACGCAATCATAAAAACACCAACATGAGGCGAGGCGGGGGGAAATCAACGCATCAAAAAACAAACTTTAAACAATGACCCTACTTCTCATCTGTAACTTTTTTCCCCTTACACCTAGCATTTTTTCTTCTGTCATGAGTATAAGGGGCAAGAGCGATGCATCCCTTTTTGCCTCTTCCAAGGATAATGATTTACAAAATGCCTCTCATCAAAGAATTCATTAACAACGAACGTTAATTAAAAAATAAATGAGTAAACATCAATATCAAATCTCAGCACTGTGGAAGGGAATACATTATGCAGAGTAATGATGTTTGAAAGGGGCTTTAGCACCTCTGTGGGACTCTTTTAAACCCCTTACCTCTTAGGCAGTTGCTTATTTTGCAACCCTTTGTTGTTTAACAACAAAGAGAATGGGCTCTCATAATGTTATATTAATCAGCGGATTAATATTTCAATTTGATTTGCTTTATAGTTGAGGTGCTGTTGGCATTTCCATTTTCCCTCCATATGTGCAGCGATGTTAAGTGGTATCATTACCATTTTCTACCTGGGGGTTCAGGGAGATAACAGGCACCAGTGATAGCTCTATTCGGTTGGGGGAGAGGGAGGATTTTGGGGGGCACTCATGCATTTTTAAAGGTCCGTGTTTGGTGTGCCTTCACATCCATTATTCTCAAATGCTGCACGCAAACAGCTGAGTCACAGCCTTTCTGCCCAGCCACAGGACAACAAGAAACAATAACACCCTGAAAGTCAAGATTGGAGTGCCCAGTGTAATGGTGTCCACAGATATACAGGCAAATAGGATTTCTTCAATCTAAATTGTATTGGACAAATCTTTGTTCCCACTGGAGTCTATGGATCGAGTCAAATGATTGCAGGTGAGAACAAAGATTTCCCACTTGAAGAAAACCAAACAAATAAATACAGTGAGATTGTAATTAGTCACCAATAAGAAAGAACACATGAACAAACCAAACTTTGAGTATGAGAAGCCTGACCTTGATATGTAGGGGGGGGGGTTAACTAATAAGAGCTTTTACTATTATAATGAAATGAATTTATGCCAGCGACTGACATTTACAAAATGTCAATGGCAGAATACCGTCACCTGTTTTGTGCAAAAGTTTTTCCTAATTATAACCCACTCCTAAGTACATGTCGCTCTAGGTTTGTAAGTCGTAAAGGGTAATAACAGAAGATAGTTTACTGAACTATACTTTTAGTTGTGCATAAATACTCCATTATACACTCTTTGGCCATTTTCTTAGGTACACCTTACTAATGCTGGGTTGGACCTCTAATTTTTCTGTCTTATATTGTCTATTTTTGATGACACTGTGTGAATTGTAGCCTCAGTTTGTTGCTCTTCGCCGACAGGAGCAGCATCCAGTGTGGTCTTCTACTGCTGTAGCCCATCAGCTTCAAGGATCAGTGTGTTTCGCATTCAGAGATGCTCTTCTGCATACCTTGTCTGTAATTAGTGTGTGCTTATTTGAGTTACTTTGACTTTCATTCATCTCAGCTCAGTCTGGCAATACTCCTCTGACTTCTGGCATTAACAAGGCATTTTCACCAAGAGAACTCCCGCTCACTGGATAGTTTCTCTTTTTCTGACCATTCTCTGTAACCCTTAAAGATGGTTGTATAAGAAAATCCCAATAGATCAGCAGCTTCTGAAATACTCAGGACAGCCCATCTAGCACCAACAACCATGCCAAAGACACTTTTCTTTCTCACTCTGATTCTCAGTTTGAACTTCAGCAGGTCGTCTTGAGAGTGTCTACAGGCCTAAATGTACTGAGTTGCTTCAACAAACAGTGTATCTAAAAAACTATGTAGTGAGTGACTCTCACATGTGAATTAATGTGTAGATAAAAATTGCATCTTAATTAAAGATAAATGTAATTTTTCATTGTATTTGTCCTCTAAAGAAAGTCAGATGACTCAGGATGGGTTTAGATGAGATGAAGGTGGTCTGACCTGTCAGTTTGAAGAGTTCAGTCTTTATAGAGTAAATCAGCTGAGAGATACTTGTTTGCATGGACCAAGAGGCTATCCTTTGACTTTTTGTTGGAGCATAGAGGAACCCCAACTCTTGTGAGGTTTCGGTTGCCACCAGTTGCTACAGTCCTGCTCATCATTCCCGTAAGCAGTCTCCCCATTGTTTCTATCACTAGTAGATTAACCACCTTTGCCGAACTGACAGCTCAAGAGGTTGTGAGTGCAGTGCAGTGTTCACTTTTTTTCCTGCTTGCTTTAAGATATGTCGACACATGCCTGCATTGTTTGAATGTATTTTAAAAGACTTAAAGTGTGTGAGTATTTTTGGTTTCTAAGATTTAGAGATACTTTTTCCATATGTAACTTTGTTTATTTCCAGTCCATTGCAGAGAAATTTACAACCAAGAATCATTTTGTACATTTATTTAGCTTTTTTAAAAGAGTATGTTAAATATTCATTCCCTGTAACTAAAGTGTGATATTTTAGTTTTAAAGTGCTACATTTCAGTTGTTTATATTTCATTCAAGGTGCTTTTGTGTTATTAACACTGGTCAGATTTCAAACAGTGAACTCAGTCACACATAAAACAATATTTCCTGGTAGGATTAAGTGGTGGAACTATTCTCCTAAGTGGAGGCATGGGCATTAATTTCAGTATCATTACTGACATTTCATTTCTTACTCTTACTATTTCATTAGTAATCCAGGTTTGATGAGCCACTACATTACAGAACTAAGGGCCCTGCCTAAAACACGCCCTTTGTTCTTGTTTGAATACTAGCCAGCTGGTTTGGGTGCTCCACTTGGTTCTTGGAAATCAAGCTCACCTGGAATCTTTCCTGGAATTGTTTGACATTCTTGTGGGAACTTCTTAGCTGTGGCTGCAGCTGATTCAGTCTACTACTGCTTTTTTACACCTCAAATGCATTCCAAAAACTTTCACCAATGGAAATGTTCACAGAAAACACAACCTCATCACTGGGTTCACTAACACCGATTGATATGTTACCAAAATATACTTTTCTGAAATAACAAGCTGTCTGTGCCTGCTCTGTGACCACTCTGTCATCATTCATTACTATGTCGACTCAGTAAAGTTAAAAAGTCTCAGAAGACACAAGGGAGACAAAAGACATGATTGCATTTGGACTCCACAAAAAATAGCTCCCTATATATTAGGTAATCATAAAAGGCCACGCTCTGCAGATAAACATAACCTGTATGATCAGTGTCAACTTTGGTTTACTTCTCAGTCCCCAGCTAATCACATCCTATCAGCAGTGCACGACTTAAAGAAAACAGACAAGCAATTAGGACATGAATTATTTGTCATAAACATCATTCACTGCCATGCAAATGCAACATAATTGCCCAGCAGACCTTGAGTGACAAGTCATTAGATGATTGTTCACAACGGTTGATTACGATATGACAGGCGTGTCTCACTTCATAGATAGCTCAAGTTAAGTGTTGATCATTTTAAGATGCCTCTGCTCATCACATCCAAACCCTCAATAAACAGCAACATTACTACAGTACAAATATTGGCTGTTTTTTAATTATTTTTCAAGCGTTTCCTTGTAGCAGTCTCATTTAGCCCTCTGAAAACCAAACAGAAAGAAGAAAATCTTGAAATAAACTAGATCTGAAAATAGAGCATAACTACATAAGGTACAATGTGTCTGGTGACGATATCAGGGGGTCAGATAGTCTTTGACTGCCTTGATTTGTATGCTAACTTGTCCATTTTCTTTCTGTGCACTATCACTGTGAATACAAAATGTTTACAGATCATGCAGTGATCATCGGATGCAAACACATACACCCTTAGCTCCAAACTGAAGATGGCAAATCATTTTCACAGCAGACGATTTGACTTGTTATAGTTTTTTTTTTAAGTACAGGTGTTATGAATGTTAAAATCTTTGTTCTTCAAGTGTTCCCCCAATGGCTTAACTGCAAGAAAACTGAAAGTGAAACAGCTAAATGGAATTCTGCAGTCATTATGTCATCATGTTGTTTGTCTAATAAAAAAAAGAATGACCTCTGATTGTAGTTCCTTAATAGTTTTTGCATCTTTATACTATAAATACTGTGTATTCCCCTGTGAGCCTAAATGGTTTTATTCCTAATCACAACCAAGTGGATTTGGTGTGTAAACCCAACCAAACAGTCAGCGAAAACAAAGCTTAAATCAATAACAATAGTCACACGGAGGAGTGGAACCTTAGGCCGCGGGTTCAAAATCTGTGTATTATACATTCCCCACTCTTACTGTCTCTTCATGTGCACATAATCTGTTATAAACTGGGATAAAAGTTGGAGATACCAAAAGATTTACCTCTAAAAGAAACAGAGTGCAGCTTTCCAGGATTGGCTATCCAGGCTAGCCACGTTTCATGTAACATTATTTGCATGTCAAAGTGTTATGCATACCCTGGTAATCTTTAAAATATGATTAAAAAAAACAGTGGGTTAGAGAAAAGTTATCATCATAGTTATAAGCAACCTGTGACAGTGTTAATAGGACTAATCTTTGTCCATTCTTACTTTTTGTTCTTTTTTTTAATAATTATTTTTATTTACAAAAAACCCCAAAAGGGTCATGCAGGGTCCCATATGAAATGTGTCGTTCTCTCATAAATCTGTGATGCTTCCTAATTACCACAGTGACCCTTTTATCTACAGTATGTCTGTGAATAGGTGTTCGTACGTGGTGTACTTACACACGTTGGTGTACTTACACACCTGTTAATGTGTTTGTGTGTGTATGAGCACGTGCACGCTGCCCTTCATAATCAGGGGTCTGAAAGAGCCCCCACTCTGCCAGTGAATTGCTCACAGCTGTGGCCCCTTGTCGCGCTGGCAACCTCGGCCCTGTCATCGTGCGTCCGCCTATCTGACCTGCTAATTTGGAGCATATGTAAGTGCTCTTAAAGTGGCGGGCCTTTTGACATGCCACAAACAGCAGCTGTGGCAGCTGCCCCGAAGGAAAGCTTTATTTAATTCAATTACATCTTTTGGAGATATGTAAACGAGGAGATGAGGGGCAGGGAGGGGTGGGAGAGAGGAGGAGGAAGGGGAGGGGGTGAAGGGGAGGAGAAAGGAGGACAGGAGGTGGTCTCTTCTCCATTCACCACTACACCTATACTCATCACACCCCTCTAGCTTTCCCTTCTCTTGCACCCAGAAGACCCTCCACCCCGTTTGATCACCGTCGCCTCCTTTCCAACTCCAAACCCGAAAGTGTCAAGGCCCAGGTGGCTCGATAGCAAACGATTGGGTGAGTAACAGTTGCAAAACCCTTACCTCCCCTCCTCTCCTTTGCAGTACCCTCCACCCCCCTCTCACTGTCTCTCCAGCGGGGGAGTCTGAGGGGGGATAATCAGGGTCAGGATCCTCTGCCACACTGATCAGTGCGTCTCAACCCCCGGGCAGCCCTGCAATTAATGCGCCGTTGAAAGGGAGCAAAAATATTCACCATCTGGCAATTAGGGCTCATAGGCTCCCTCTTTCTGCCTCTCCTCCTCTTCTTTGCCTCTCTGGGCTTTAAATGCAATTGTGATCTTATTCTTGTTCCAGCTTCAGTGCCTAACACTGGCCCAAGGCCCATTTGCCACTCAGAGGGCCTATATAGGAATGAACGAACGCAGGATCGCAATCCAGGGCAATTCAGAAACCCCTCTTAGTCCTAAAATGGAGACGTAATAACGACTCTTCTTGTTATTTTTCTCCCCCCCCCTCACTCTGCTGAGGATTCATCCCATCTCTTGCTCTTCCAGCCCCAGCTGCTGCTGGCCTGAAAAGGGGCTTGAAAGAGACTGGTGTCATCACGATCAAATTAACTCTTTCTCTGTGGATGGGAGCAAAGGTTGTCAATGGTACTGTCGTCTGTAGTCGTTTTTTTAACACATCAATGATGTTATGATTAGTCATTTTACTGCCAACAATGGCCGCCAAATGCTTGTGAATGCCCTTTCCTTCAAAGAGGATCGGAGGGCTGTTGAAAGACATTGATTTTGAGAGAAGTCAGACATCTTTCCAGTTTTTTTCCTCCCTTCTGCTCTTCTCCACATGCTCATTGTGAAATTCAAATCTCAAAATGACAAATAGAGTGATTACGTTTACCATTGATCTGGCTAGTTTTGAGTTGCAAATGTGCAACCTCGACATTTGGCTAGTGTGTGAATCAAGGTCTTGGGGACAATGGAGAAGCAAATTTGAGGAAGTAGTTGGTCGCAGATACCACATGCACAGACAGGCATGCTGCAAAGGAAAGCTGTGCATCTCATAAAGGAGGCCAAGAGGGTTTTCCCATTGATCGAGACATTTACATTTTTGTAAAATCGAGACGAGAGCATGTTCCAAATGTTCTCTCAAATGAGTGAAAAGTGAAAAGAAAACCACACCGCCGCTTTCTTTCAGGTTCTTTCCTTCATGTCACGTAACAGGGCCTGTAAGGTCAGCGATCGTCGACTCAACAAGAACCCCTTCGACGCCTCCCCCATTTCCGCTGACCTCGATCTCTCTTGTCTTTAATTGCTACCACCATCCCTACAGCAAGCTGCCGCCATTGTGCTTTCCTGTAAAGCGATAATTACACATGTTGAATTATTAACAGTCATTATCAAAGCTTGTGCTTAACTTGTTTTGTTGTAGTGTAAGGTTCCTGTGATCTCGGGCAGTCATTACTTATTAACAGACTGGATGCTTTTCCCCCAGTCGCCGCGTGTCGATGCGTGGCGTTAATGACGCACCCATCCTGTTTTCCCCCATTTTAGCTTCAGTTAAATGGCAAAAATAATATTGGGGTTACACTGGGGGGGGGGGGGGGGGGGGGGGGGGGGGCAATAGCAAAAATGACTATTTATTGGCCCTACATGAAATCATTATCATAAAGGGAAATTAATTAAACCAGTATTTTCAATTGACTGTTTGCATAGTCAAGGAGTGTTTTCTGTCAATGTTTTTCTTCGGGGAGGTGCACACTCATAACTGAACCCAGACTGATGACCAACCAGTGCATCTGCAGGCATTATACTGCTCTCAAATGTTTCTTCACAGTGTGAACTTTGGAACAGATTTAAGAACTGTTTCTCATGATTATTTATGTATATATTTTTGCTGTTGTGTAAAGTAGCGAGTCTCAGTATAAGGTACACCACAGTGTATCTCTGCTTTTTTCAAAGAGGTCATGGGAAGATCTAGCAGCGGTACAATCAGGAGAAATGAAGAAAATAGCCTTTTTTATTTCCACATGTAATAAGAACATTACATTACAACAGTTGAACCCCCCCCCCCCCCAAAAAAAAGTTTGATAGTAGTGAAGTAAAGCAAGGAAGCTGAAATATATCATTCAAGAACCACGCCCAGCTAAAATGGGCACAGATCAAGTTTTAATAGGTTAATATCTTGTATAATACTAGTTTAACCCTATAATGCCCTTTGTATCATATTTGCTACATAAGTTTCTGAGACTTCATCTCATCAACATGATCAGTACTTGCCATAATTTCAAAAATGTTATGGACAAAACCTTGTCTACATGTAACATTGTTGTTAACAAAAGTTGCTAAAAACGCCCAATGTATCAAATGCGATACAGAAAATATATAATAAATATATAATAAAAATATATAATTACAACATGATATAGCAAAAAATGTAGATTTTGTTACAAGGGTTAATAAATATCTCAGTTCAAAAAAATCAGCATTTTCTGGCTATTTTTTGATGGGTTGGGTCTTACAGCGTTAAGGGAAAATATTTGACATGTGATAAATATTACTGAGTAACAGTTTAACTGGTGTGCTGATCTGAGGGACAAATTTTTGACAGATTTTTGAGTGGCAATTCAAATTCAAACATATAATTAATCATCATACCATGCTAATTTTTTTGCATGGTATGTATAAAAACTGTCTAGGTCCAGTCAAAGTGAGATCTAAAGCTTGACTGACAGTCCTGCAGTACAGGTTAAATACTGTACTATGTGTTAAGCTTTAGTCTGCAGTACCCTAACCTTGTGTTTTAGAGAAAAAAGAAAGTTTTTCATGGCAAAAAATAATAATAGCTATTTTCCCCTCATCTCTATAACTTTCAATAACAATTTCCAAACCCCCAAAATCACTTACTATGTTAGCATATAAGTTTAGGGGTTAGAGTTTGGGTACTTCTTAACTCTTGGAAAGTCTTGGAAAGTGCTGAAAGATGTTCAAATAAGTGTATGTTTCTACTTTGAGCACTAAGTGACTTTTATTGTATTCTCTGCTAGAAATAATTTATTAGAACAACAAGTCAACATTTAGGAAAATGACCACAGACTTTGATTATTATTTTCTCCATATTTAACCGTCATGAGGTTGACAACACACTTGTAAAAGTTGCAGGGTAAAAATACAGCTTCATAAACAGTAACTCTAATTTGATTATATACATACATACATGTGTATATATATATATATATATATATATATATATATATATATATATATATATATATATATATATATATATATACATATATATATATCCCTTCCAAACCCTGTAATTAAACAATTTGTGTTAAATTTATGACACAGGATCATGGCCCAAAGCAGGTGACTTTCAAAACAACTTTGACTGAATTTAGTCTGTCAGGTGAATGTTTGCGGGCAGATACTCCAGGAATACCCCGCGTGACCTTCAAAAACAACCACATGGCCTCAAAATTCAACTATCCAAATGGAATCAGAGTACAAAAATAGAAAAACAAACATTGAGGCCAGAAACCGTCACAGACAACGGTGACCTGCTTGTCCTTTTCGAACCCCTCCCCACACAGAGATATCTCCTGGAGGAAAAACAAGAGCCTGGAAAAAGCAGGTATTCCATATCAAAACAACAAACCGGGTCTGAGAGATGGGCTGTGGCTGTAGACGAGGAGCTTTCATAAGCACTTAAACAAATCGCAAACAGGTTGACCACACACGCTGAAAGGGGGTGGGAGGGGTGGTGCAGCACTTCAACACAGGGGTTTTTTGCACATGCAAATGTAGCATTTGTGTGACTGGCATACCAAACTGCAGCCAGGCAGGGATAGAGCCAGGCTGAACCTTCACCTGCAAGACCTCCACACAAGCAAAACCCCAACACACATGCACTTTGTTCTCCTTTTATTCTCCCTTCCGTTCTTTTGTTGCTCCATAGTTTGTAGTTCTATTATAGGTCATCTGCCAGCAGTGCTGAACATAGAACGCGTACAAAATATTCTGCTTCAAGTCCAAGTTATTTGTCCAAATTTTCTAATGGGCATAAATGCCCATTAGAAAATGATTCAGTATGTTTACTTTTTTATTTTCTGCACTTTTATCACTGATTTGTTAACAACTAAGTCTCTATTTATGCTGTATGATTTCTTTAATAGATCCTTTTTAATTACTTATATGTCACTTGTAAGTTAATCCATAACAATTCAATTTCAATTCAAATGGAAAATGATAACGATATGGAAAAAAGATGTGCAAAATATTAAATCTACAACATAATTAGAAGCTGTCAAATAAATGTGGTGGAATAAAACAGCACACGAGTAAGAGAAAAATCCTCTCTTATAATTTCAAATCTCTTCTCCCCACCTCCTTTCATTTCTTTCTTTCTCCTCACATCATCTGGTCCTTCCATTCTTCATCAGTTACCTTATCTGAAGCTCTCACTCCGCTCTCCCCTCACTCACCCTCTCTCCCTCTCTCTCAGCGTTGAACAAATGGGTAATAAGCGCCACTTTGTACCTCTCTCGTCTTTCAGATCCAGAGTGAAGAGTCTGATTAAATAATCATTGGAGGAGCGGTGTGTGTGCGGCTTTCCCCCTACTCCTCACCTTGGGGACATATTGTCCCCTGTCACTGAAACCTCGGGGACAGAAGGCTCCGCCGTGGGGAGGCTCAGTGGGGGAGCAAGGAGCTGATGAAACGAAGATCGGGTAATGAAGGCATGGCCCATGGCTTCCGTGGCTCTGCCATATGTTTCACCAAATGCAAATTGCCCCCCAATTCAAACAACTTTTTCATCTTGATATATGCAAATGTGTTTATAAATACGGGCTTATAAATATAGCATTACAGTTTATACGGAGGGAGCTTTGAATCATTTTCTCCCTCGCTCTGCTGTTGTTATATGTGGCTGCGGCGCAGCGTGACAAGCTTTAACGAACAGACACGTACCTGGCAGCGGCTAATGGTGTCCTGGGGGACAGGAAGTAAGGTGGTCAAACTGGGAGAGCAGCGCTGACTGGCCTGAGAACCAATGAGAGTTGCCCTGATGAATCTCTTATCCAATTAAAATTAACCCAGTTATCACAGAGGCCAATGGCAAATCAAAGAGGGCACGTTGACAAGTGAGTGCAGGAGATGAGGTGAAGTGGCCACGTTTGAACTTTTGACATTTTGAAATCTGGAATCATTTTGCTTTGCCTTGAATTATCTTGAAGATTCAAAATCACACTTCAATAGTGCACAATCAGTAATCCTTAATCCAAAAAATATGTGGATTAAGAAGCAAAAAGTCCTGAGTGTACATGAGTTCTGTAAGGCAGATCCTGTGGATAACGTCATCTAAATACTAAAAAGAGAGTGTGAGTGTGTGTTTGTGTGTTACGCTCAGAGCAATGAACCCAAAACATCAACATCAAAGAGGCAAAATGTTAAATAATGATAAAGCCTTGATTGCAGACTAATTAACTTGATTGAGCTACCCAAGAGCTGAATGGCTTATCTATTTCTAGTCTGACCTGGAAAAACTTTGTGACATATCTTCATCCAAAAGTTTAAAAAATATATATGTGTTTCATCTTATTTGAAAAACTGATTATTTATCAGGTCACGGGCCATTCATAAGCCTCCTGAATCTCTGTCACTCAGGCTTCTCGAGGACAGCTGAGGGTGTTAGCCAATCCAGGTTGGGGGTGCAGTCAGGTGTCAGTCGCTGCAGAGATGATCAGATTGTCACAGTCCCACTGCTTCCCTTGGAGACGGCACCTGAGTCGATGCCTGTGCCAACATCTTCATCATCACCCGCAGCAACAGCAGCTGGCCGCTCTGGACTGGACCGCATGGGTGAAGCGGGCCAAGTGGGTCAGACCTCACTGAGAGCGCAGAGCCAGTCAGCCGTAAGGTCCGTTGTTGTTCTTTGTGGGAGCGTAGTGCATTATGTGTAGTGTATTCCTATTTGCTGGTCTGTTGACAGTGATGTTTGTATATCCAGTTTCTTGGAAAACTCCTTTTTATTCATATTTCAACAGCGTGACAGATCATAGACGGGGTAAATATTAATCGCAGTAATTATCATATTTGAATAAGCACTGATTACCATTACAGTACTTCTGCAATTCAAGTGCAGTTTTACCATCTTTATTCTTACGTGTCAATTATGGATGTCAGCAAGGCCCATTTGTAATTTCTTTGTTGCAGACTCCTCTCAGTGCCACAGTCTGCTCACTAAGTGTGTCACAATAACCCTGTAAAGATGGTAACAGGCACACTTTTGTCAATGATGCACATCTGATATCTAAAAAATGGTGTCTAACTGTTCATTCTTAATGCTTTTGCAATCTTGCCACCTTCAGGCACAAGCATTTTGAGAATGAAATTAAGCTGAATTGCCAGAAAAAGGTATAAATAGATATGGATATTGTTAAATTTATCCATGATGATCATGGGTTGAAATTCTGTATCATATGAGAGTCATGCTATTCCCTGTTACCAAAAGCTTGGAAGCCCCTTCTATTTCATAAGTTGTGTTTGTTTTGGTAGCACTGGATGTCCTAAGTGTTTGGTGTCTTCTGTTTTGCCTCTAGAAAAGAGCTCAAGGACACCTTTGCCTCTTGTTGATATTGTAGACACTCAATGTGCTCTCTTATTTGGAGGCAGGTATGAAGAAAACCTCGATACGTTTCATGTGTTCTTCCTATTTCACATTATTTCAGCATGATGCATTGTGTTATGTTTCCCATAACACAATGCATCAATAACACGTCGCTGAGCAATGTGTTGAAATGACGCAAGAGTCACTGTTTCAGGAATCAGCATGTAAACTGAAAATATCTTACCATGAGGCCCATTTAGCAGCTACTCTGCTGTTTGTTCTTTTCTTTCTTTTTTATTTGGATCACAAAATCATCCTTGACATCTGGAGTTTCTATAAATTTCTAGTTTTTCACTTTTTTGACAATTTCAAAACTTATCATTCAGGTAACAGCTGAGGTTCATTCTTGACCTCAGAAACAAACAGTTTTTATCTCCAGAAGACATGGAAATAAAGTCCTTAATAATGTGCTCAAGAAATAACATTTGAACATACACAGCTCACTTACACATGGCATTACCATGTTCTTCTCAAGATCTGTTGAAAGTCCTATAGAGCAGCTATTAAATACGTTTAGTGAGACTGCAGAGAATGTCAGCTAGTCAGCTAAAAGGAAAAAGAAAAGCAATATATATTATCTCCTTAACATTTTGGGAGGAGATATGCATCCAATAAAAAAATATATGTTAAAAATTCCATAATTGATGCTTTGGTTTTTATGTTGAAATACATCTTTGTTAGGTCTAAGAGCTAAAATAAATACTTTAAGGTCAGAAAAGCGTCATAGTCATAGTGGTTACAACAGTAAATCTGCAATTAACAGCACAGAAAGGTTATCACAAAAAGGAACACAGACATTTTTTTTCCATTATGTTGAAATAAAAGCATTCTCATAAGTTGAGGGCATTGTGAATAATCCACCCTGACCTCTTCCCTCTGTGGAATTTGTGACTCTACAATAACATCAACTTAATTTGTTTGTTGAAAATTGCCATCCGATTGGGCATTTACTGGAGTACCAAAGCAAAACAGGCATTAACAGGACAAAAGCCTTAGATTAAAGTTCATGCGAGAATTGGATTACACAGCCCTGCTGTTGTCTTCCCCTTTTATGTTATGTGGAAGCAGAGACATGATAAGAGAGGCATAGCAAGAAAAATCCTGAAAGGAAATCTTCGGGAGATTTCCACAACATTGCAAATGGTGGTAGAGGATTAACAGCCAAGAGGAAAAGCTTTTTAAATCCAGGTGTTGCTTAAAAGCCAGCAAACTTTTGCATTTGACTCAGCCTACCATCATTCATTATTCTATAGAAAATAAAATGTAAACGAGGACACACATGTACCAGTAGTTCACTCAGTAGCTGCTGATGTCGCTTTCATGCTCTCTCCTACACTGATAACCATCCAGCTGATCTGAGGCCTGCATGAGTCCACTGGTCTTCAGGTCTTGACAGATGAGTTGCGCTGGTTACAGTAACCTCCAGGTTCACAGTGAGCTCATTAGCCCGAGTGCTCCGCTGCTAATCAGGGGGGTTTATAACTGGATGCTCATTAATCACAGACAGAGACCTGGCATGCAACTGCAGTTAAAGCAGTAGTGAACGGTGCTGCCACGTATACTACAGGTGTAGTGTGTTGGGTTAACGCAGCAACACAAGGGTTACAGTATTCACTGCTGCTGTGGAAAAAAAAAGTAAACAAAGAAGGCAGTGAAATAACTGTGATCACAGGGAGTTTAGAGACAAGCCGGTTAAAAAGGGTGTGATTAAAGCCTTTAATTGGTCTTATGAGAAAGAAAGGTTGTGAATTAGATCTACTGATGAAGATAAATGCAGATTTTGACTGGTTGTTCAGAGGATGTTTGACTGTTTATCTAAAGCTATATACAGTATGACCAATCACATTTTCACTGAATCGAGACCTTAGCTGCAATCACTGTAAAGCCTTGATTAACCACCAGCTAAGCTAAATGCCCCGAGCGCCACATGTTTCATTATTCTTGATGAAATCATTCATTTACACTTAATTTTATGCTAAACAAGGACATTAGAGTTGGGATTTTTCCAAATATAATAGTATAAGAGATAAATATAAAAATAAGGCAGAACAAAAGTGATTTATCAACATTTTAGGCCTCCATGAGATGCCCAGACAGGTTCGGCGCTGCTGGCATCGATGCTCTAAGTCTCTGCTGGATCTCAATTTTCCAAAAATATTTCTTATATTATTTTATTGATGACAGAGTTCAAAAGTGGTTGTCTAGTATATCAGATCAAAATATCTAACAGATGTTCCTTCGAGTTGTTATTTGATGACTGTAAACTCCATACAATGTGATCAGTGACCTCTTGTGCCTTTATGGCAACTTCAGGAGATAAACATTTCATCATAGGACAAAGGTGAATAATAAGAACAATTCTATATTCATTTCAAGCGACCTTCCTCATAACAAAGTCATCAGATATGATCTTTGTAGTGGTTTTCCTTTAATTTGTCACTTGCACTTGTTTTTTGTAAATAGCATATTTAGAGGTCACTCCATTCGGCGCTGTTGCTTATTTATAGTTTATTGCCACTGAAACCAGTGCTTACTTGTTTGTTTGTGTTGGTACTCTTCATTTAAGCAGGAAACTATGACATATTCTCACCTGATATCATAAGTGTTTAAAACAAAAACATGTTTCAGTTCCAACATAATGGTGCTACCATTTATTTACATTTGTGGTCTTTTTTAGCAGAAACGTGTGGACCTCGTTCCCAATTGGACACTGGCACCATGTAGGTGGGAAACAGGCATATGTTCAAAGCTGGTTCTAACTTTGACTGTGTGCCATCTGGTCCTGAGCAGGTAATGAATTTAAGACTGAAAGTCACCAAAAGACTCTCTAGAGCTCCGTAGATGAGCTTTCACCTGTAAGTGATTCACCACTCAAGCTTTAATCTTTCCGAGTGGCTCTCTTTAAAGAACTTTAACTAACTTTTGAAAATGGTTTTGCTCATATGGGTGAAGTCTTGTCCTTCATGCTGAGAATCTCCAGCAGAGCTGTTTCATCAACAAGCACCAAGACACTGTCTAATGTCTGTCACATGTTTACTGCAGGCATTAGACACATCTATTAAGCATCCTAAATGATGAATTTTGCCAAATGTCACAGTGAGCCTGGCTCATATATCTCCGCAGAAAAACCATGAAGTTGTACTGTAATAAACTTAGAGCATAAACTGGGTGCTTGCGGGCTGCCGTGAGCTCTCAGTGTGTGTTTAGAGTTACAATAGCTCCCTCTTGAGGGATTGATGTGAGGAAACAGGAGGGCAGAAATATAAAAGAGACAGGCTACTAAAACAATTCAGTCTGTATTATTTATATGATTTAAACTTCATTTACATACAATATTTATAGTTATTTATATGTGACTTTTGCATCTATATTCTTTTCTGTGTTATTAGTTATTATAGTTACAATTATTATTGTAGTTACATGATTTTTTTATTATCATAGAAATGTAGTGGGGGTAATTCACACTGGTCATAATATTAAGATGGAAAACATGTTTGTGATCGAATTTATTAAAGGTGCATATCAATGACAAAAGTAAACGAAGTATCTTTGTACTGTGTGTTTATACAGTGTGTACAAACACCTACATAAACAATATCTATTTGCGTGTGTGCCACACTGTCCCCGGTGCCCTCATTAACACCACAGTGTATTGACTGAAATGAAGCATCAGCCTGCTCCATTGCTGATCACATGACTCTCAGATGGATGGTTGTTGGCGAGAAGGTTGGCAAAGGAAGTGCATGGGTGTCCTCTGATTCATGTGAGTATTAAAGCAACATCCGACTGATTTAACTGATAGGAATCAAGCAGATAACGGAATAAAGAAATTTGCTGCCTCCACATTCAAAGTCCAACATAATGAGTGCGAATCACGAGAGCAGGGCATCACAGCTGTACACCAGAGGGCAGCAAATGACAGCATGCCAGTTTGAGTCAGTACAGATAGTATAGTCCTCTGTAGCTCCACATAAATAGAAAATAAATGAATAGTAAATGTTTGTTTCATATGGATTCTATGTCTGATACTATAACATATTCTCGTAAATGCCCCCTTTTTTTCTATACAATGCAGTTCTAAGTATTTATTATGACACCAGTCAACAATATGTGGAAGAACAAAAATGCAAACACGGCCTTCAAAATGTCTGTTGGAGACATAATATCAGTAAATATTGCTTTAACGCAGGAATTCTGTAAAATTCTTTTATGGTCAAGTGAAATAAGCTCTAAATGCAACAGTTGCAAGTCACTGATATGGTCATGCAAATTACCTTGGGGGAGCGGGGGTCATCAGAACACTGGGCAGTATAACATTACCTATTGGTTAGTGAAGTCCTATTGGTTCATCATATTGATGTTTTAACACTGGAAGTGACGAGTGAGGGTTGGCTCTGACTGTGAAACTGTACAGTCGTTAGCGTATCCTGGCCAATCCTCTTTTCTGCCTCTTAGAAACGCCATTATCTACAAAATGGACTTAATGTTCTACTCAGTATCAAATAAATCTAGCAACTGAGCTCATAAAGACGCCAGGCAACTATTTACTGAGGTTACATTGCACAGCCTTCAGCCATAAACTTCTACACAATGGCAGGCCTTTTCATAACCACAGCTAATGCCCCCTGCTGATCACTAAAAGAATTCAGGTTTAAAGCCTTTTTCTATACCCATCCACTACAATGCCTATGATCACAAGTTGCCATCAGTGTCTCAACTCACTGGCCTGGTCAATATTGGCCACCAAGAGAAAGCAGTCCTGTTCTGCAGAAGTACAAAATCTGTGAAAAATGGAGGTGTGGCAATACGTCACCGGTTTATCAGCGAGATAGCTTCCCATTTGGACCTTTATCTTGCACTTCATTTTACATACCTTCTGCTGAAAAGACAATTTGAGAGTCATATACCCTTTTCACAGATGCCATAACCTGGTTAGTTACATAGTACTGTCAAAGGACACCCTGACCATAACTGAAATACATCAGTTACTTAAACAAAATTGTATTATTCTATACCCTGGGAAACGAGAACAACTTGGATGAAGGTAGTGAGTCTGAACCAAAACATTAAAATGGCACTCTGAAAATTATCAAAACAAAGACACCCAGATACACTTTAGAGCTGAAGCAATTATAAAGTTGACATTACATATCTGTGGGGTCACCACTATGAGTATTATCAGGATTTGTTGTGAAAGCTAAGTGCAACTTATATATAAAATATTTGTTTATTTGTGCTGTAGGATACATTCAGTGAAACCCCAACACTCCACACAAATAGAGTATATTTACTATTTCATGAGCCACAGGAGCCTGCAGTTTAAATGTGGTAACCCCAAAATCAGTGTGTCTATGCATTTACAGGACAAGATCACTGAGACACAGCAAAGCATTAGAAGGAGCTTTTTTTGTTGTTTTTTTTCTGTGGCAGTCACCAAAACAAATTTCTTGACTTCCCCCCACTGCTCCATGCAGTCAACCCCCATGGACCAGGAGGCTGAGTTACACACAAGCATGTAAACACACCCACAGAGATCCATGTAGTTCTGTTTCCCACACTCCTCTCATTGCTCACATTAAGAGAATTCCCTCCAGACACTCATGCATTAAACAGCCAGGGAGTTGAATGTATGCATGTGCTGTAATTGGCGGATTATAAATTCCAACACACTTGTGGCACTGTTGACTTTCCCATCTCTGATTCCCCCGTGTATTCTTTTCAAAGGACTCTGTTTATAGGCTTTTTGGTGAAAAACCACAGTTTAATACGAGTCCTGCAGCTCCAGTGTGGTGAAATACACACACGTTATAATTGGGCCCTTTTACATGGAGATAAATTATGCATGAACTTAATGGTCGGGGTTTGTGGCCCCTGCTGTAATGGAAACTGCAAGGGTTTGAAAATCTCTATAGGGAATCAGCAGAAATATATAATGTATACTTTGTTCATTAAAATCATACGTGGTTACTTTAATGCAAGCCCTCAATCATTAGAAGGAAAATGAGTGTGACATTTTCCTTTTTCTCCAATGTGCCAGGATTATAAACGCTGATATCTGCCTTTATTTTTACTGCACTTGAGACATCAGAGCTTCTTTCCGACTCAATAGACTTAAACTGTAGCTTCTCCCTTGCCTGTCAACAATATACAGAAAATGCACAATAAAACTTTGGAGCACACCTCCTTCTGAGCATGCGAACACATGCACACCTTCACCACAACACACAAATTTTTAATGTAGCATGGAAACCACAGGCTGAGTGGAGAAATAACCACCAGCTAAATGCTGTTAAAGACTGGCAGGACATCAGCAACTATTTTAAAGTCCCATTCAGTTGTTCAGATCATTCAGTGTTTGGCTATTTAAAAAAAGAGTGGCGATGCAGTTTTGAATCCAGCAGCTGAAATTAATGGAGGAAAAAGCTGTTTTCCTGCCTTGCATGGAGTCAGGCCAACTTTTAAGGGTGTAAATCACATTTCTTTTGAAACAGTGACTCAAATAAACATAAAACTTGCTTCATCACCCAAGCACTTTGCACATTAAAACTTGATGTAGGCAACAGAATCACAGAGAAGTATAATAATTCAACCTAATGTCTTGAGATTAACTGATTTTACAGTGTGCCATGTGCTTACTTGAAGTATGAACCTAATCGGTGTTGGTAGGTAGACAATAGGTGGGCTGTAGCAGTAACAACCACTTTACCAACTAAGGGTTAGGGTTGTCAAACATATAGTCTGTGGGCCAGACTGGGCCTACCAGAGGGTCCAGTTTGGCCCAGTTTATAGCTTTGGAAAATACTGGAAATTACAGTGAAGTCATAAAATCATCCAGGCAATCAAAACATTTCTGGTCATCTATTTTGGAGCACAAACCAGTCAAAAAATCAAAACTCTCCAAGTTGAACACAACCCTGACTGCTCGCACAATAACAACAATAAGAATTGTCTCAGAAATAAAAAAGAAACTAAATCCAAAGTTTTGATAACAAACTGCATTAAATTTTATTACAGTAAAGCTTTAATATAATCATTTTTCTCAGGGACTCCTTTCCAGCAATATACAGACCTCCAGTCCCACCTGACTGCAGACTCTACTGTGCCAGCCTCGGTGTGTTACCACCCACACTCCTCCAACTCTTTCTGTCTCAGTGAATGAGAGGAATGTCGTTACAGATGAGCTTGGAACCGTTTGGGATTTACAGTTAAACCAATTATTTATGAGGTCATGCGAAGTCTTTGCGTTTGACCGATCACTGATAAACCACGTTATCAGGCTTGTCTGAGTAAAAGAGCCTCTGAGTCACACAGAAAGGATGAGAATGTTACTTTGTAGGAAAGCCAGGGGCCGGATTTATCAAAACAAGACAAAAGCCTGAAGATTTAGAAAGGTTGCAGCAAATTACAAAGGTGAAAAAATGAGCATGGAGGGCAATTTTGAAACACTGAAAGTCAAATAAGAAAGGAAAAAATGATACATTACTGAAGAACATAATGGAGGGATATTGGTAGTAGCTATACACAGCTAAACATGAAATGCTACATGCAGCCTTATAGAAAGCAACCTGTACAGAAAAGCATGTTTGCGCATAGGAGTACACTCATGTGTTGCTCATTTGAGCCGATATGGAATGAATGCAGGATTTGCCTCATTTAAAGAAGTCAGGCATTGAAGTATGAGTGCGTGAGGTATAAGATTCACATGATTTGGATTTACCACTCACAAGTAATCTGACTTCAAAAGTTCTTTGAAAGCTTAAATTAAAATGTTTTGGTTTGAGAGGACTGGGAGGCTTTTTCCACGCAAATGCAACTACAACTGCAAATTCTCCTTCATAAGGAGCCAGATGCTCTAAAACTCCATGTATAGAGTCAAAATCATTACTACAGGTTTAGGATAAGTACAGCTTTATGTACAGTGTGAATAATTTAAGCAGCAATCGAAAGATATATTCTGTTGTTACAACTTGGTAGTTAATTGTGTTTTTGAGGTACTTAATACTGCTTAGTGCTAGGCCATGTCTAGACATACATTCACACACACACACACACACACTCCTCTTGCACTGCATGCACGTCAGGTATTCCTAACCCTAACCCTTACCACGCAAGGGTGCCCTTACCCTTGGGTAAGGGTATTGCTGTTGGGAGCTAATTGCTTCTCTTTTCCATTTTGTTTTGTAGTTGGCACTCTGGTCAACTCTGTTAGTCTACATTTGGTTTTCTTCCTTTCGAGTTGGCAGCACCCTGCGGTTTGTCTCTTATTGTGCTTCCTACATATATTTTTCAACAATAAATATCCTTACCAAAGCAACATCTGCTTGCATGTTTTTTCCTTCTACCCTAGCTGAGATGGGGCAAAGAAAAATACTCCAAGAACAACTGTTAATGCTCCTAAAATCAGCATTTTTATATTCGTAGTGGTTGAAACGCCTACTTCATGCATTCTTTATGAAGTGCCAGCAGAGAATTATAAACCCAACATTGCAGACTTGCAGTACATTTATATCTCACAACACGTTATATGGTATGGTAAAACCCCTACAATATTAACCCTCTGAGGTCTAAGCCATGGTAAGTGGTAACTGTAGCCCTGACTATATTTTCGAGAAGGCCAAAAAAATGATGCAATGATTTTCTTTGTTCCCTGATTGCTAAGACTTTGGAATTAATTAAACAACAATTGTATTCCAATTGCTTAGGGTTAGAGTCAGAGTTATGATCAATGATGGCAACTTTGACCATGATCTCCCACGAGCAGCATTTGGCGATAGTGGGAATGGAAAATCTTCATTAAGCTAAATTTAGATTCAAAATGTACAAATTCTTTTAGAGTCAGCTTTTCAAAAGCTCAAAACTGACCCAGTTTGATTGCTAGTACCCCCACCCCAGCCCCACACCAACTGATGTGTTGCTGTCATGTCATGTGAACCCAGAAATAGCTGCTGCTGTAGTTGTAAATAGAAGCAGGAAATTCTCACATATTTTTAACCCCCCACCCCACTTAAGACTGAGGTGCCTTAAGACTGAGCTTTTTAAAAATGTATTACTTTCTATTTATTTTTCCATACATTTTATATAATGTATTCCATTTATTTTATAGATAAATGTGAAAGTGGACTTTTTAGTAAGGTAAAAGGAAAGGTTAGGGAAAGGAAAGGAACAACTGAGCTACTTTTCAAAGTGACCCAGCGCTTTGTTGTCATTAAGATGTTGCACAATCATGTGTTATGACGCACAATGACTGCTTTGGCAAGTGGCACAATAGTAGTGTTAATGAATGTATGAATGAATATATTTAGATTTGATTCTGATGTGCTGATACTTGATTTGCAGGAAGCAGATGTTTTTCTGTCTTCTTTTTTTTTTCTTTTTGGTGAAGTACATGCTGGCCTAATCATCACTCTGATTATCTTAGTTGAGACTTAAAAAAAGGAAATTTAATCTAAATATGAGGATACTTATGTTAAAAGGAGAACATGCTTTTTACAGAAGGTTCAGATCATGGACATCAAAGGAGACAAACAGAGAAAGATAATAAAGAAATGTTTGTTCTCTCTCTGAAAATGCTGAACTAGCTCTGTACTAAATGATTAAACCCACCTGATTGTGATAGCAGAGATAAAAGCTCTAGCAATATAGGCATCGGAGAATCACTGACATTTTACACCCTCTCATCCCTGTGACCTAAGATGCCCTTCAGCTCATTTGTGTATGTTTCAAACTCCGAAGTCAAAAGCGAATGAACATACATAATGTATGTTCCCTTGTTGACGAGACAAAAAGAGCACTGATGACTGTTGTTGCTTGACTACACAGGCCATAATTTTAGGTTTTGAGTTACACTTTTGTCCCCACAGAGTGAGCTCTGAGCACCTGCCGAGGAAAGCATCAACAAACTGTGGCGGAGGAAGTGCTTTATTGTTAGCCTGCTGACTTTTGTGTTTGCTCAGTGACATCATGGTAGGATGTCAAGTGAGTAATGGAGGTTTGTTTACTGACAGGGTGTACCAGGCATGCCAGCAGAAAGAAGTAAGGTTGGCCTTTTATGTACTGGAGCTGGAGGCCTAACACTCTGGTATTCTAGTCCAGATTAAAAGTTCTAAATACCGCTGCAGGGACAGCATCAAAATTAAAAGTCAAGCGAAATAAATTTGACTACACTTCAAGCAACACATGAAACATGAAACCAAAAACTCTTATCCTGAGAACTAAGTCATGGTGTAAGGTTTAAGTTACTGAGTTTTGGTTGTTCGTTGCGCTTCTTCTTTTATTTGAAAGTATTACTTTCCTTGTGTGTCCTTAATTCTTTTACTTCCTTTGTTTTCTCTCACTTTTGTTTGCTCTGCCCTGATTGTTTTCACATGTATTTATTGTACTGTATTCAATGCTTCAGATCCCTTTCTCTTTCTCCCCACATGATATCTTATTCATATGTTTTTTTTAAAAGTTAAGACTGCTTTTGATTATATTCAGAATATTCCACACAGACAAACAGTGAATGGCAGAAGAGCACACAGTTGTTTTTAATGACTAAAACAACTTACAGAGATACTTTGTAAAAATATAAAGACACTTTGTTACAAAGATACTTTGTTTGTAAAGTCTTCCACTCACCATGATAGTGTGTACCACACCCATTTTATACAGTGAGGGTAAAAAGCTACAGAATGAATAGACAGATTGTTGTATCTTCCAGATCTGACAAGTTAACCCAAGTGGAAGTGTCAAGAACTTGCATTCTCTTCACTAGCCACATCTGGGCGATATAAATATTTGCAAAATGACTTCCAATCAAATTTTTGGTCATTTTAAGTGTCATATAGCTGGATTGTACAGGGTATGCTCACTGGCTAAGGACTTGTAGATCACAATAAGAGTGTGATTTCACAGTCAGACCCACACCTCTCTTGTCACAGTGAGTTTCAAAACAAATAAATGGTGATGGCTAAAATGCTCATGTCAAGCACTGACAATGTTATGGCCAGTAAGTGAATCTGTGTTGATGTTAATCATAAACCATGGATGAATTGAAGTCTAGGCACTTCTGAGAGACTTTAACTTGGCCTTCGTGTGAAGTGACAAAGCGCTGCACAGCTCGGCCAGAGAAAAGGACTCAAAAGTGCAAAAAAGGCCTAGAGAGTAAAATGGAGGATCATCTGACAAAAAACAAAGGCAGCACACCACTGGCAGTGCTAACGTGGAGGCTTTGTTGGCACTGGACCTTAATCACTTCTTTGCCTGTTTTGACTCAGACAGGACCAGTTTAGCTATACACACCCCAGACCACAGACTTGCCTACACTCTCTTTCCAGGCACTTCAAGTGAACCATGTGTTTAGGTCTGTGAATCAGAGGAAGGTCCCTAAATCAGACGTCCCCAGCAAAGTTCTTAAAGTTCAGCAAAGTTCAGCTTTCAGTGGTCTTCACCAAGCTCTCCAATGTCTGCCTGTCATCCTCTGCTGTCCCACCCTATCTTTAAGATGCTACCACAACCCCTGTTCCCAAGAATTCAACAATGAGTTACTTCAGACTCATCGCTCTAACAGCTATGGTCAAAAATGCTTTAAAAGGCTTGTGCTTCAACACATCAAAAATTGCCTTCCTTCCACCTTTGACCCCCATCAGTTAGCTTATAAAGCAAACAGATCCACCGAAAAAAAACCATGTTCACAGCTAACAGAATGCCAACCTTGGTACCCACACCTGCTCCACCCTCATGCCCAGCACTGGGTTGCCTCGGGGCTGTGTGCTGAGCCTCCTCTTCTATGCAGTATCCACACATGACTGTACTCCCACCCACCCTAGAAATGCAATTATAAAATTTGCAGAGTGTAATCCGATTGCTTTTTTCAAGTAACGAGTAAAGTAAGGGATTACTATTGCAAAAAAGGTAATTAGATTACTGTTACACCCCCGTAAGCACACTGCGTTACTGCGTTACTAAAACCGTGATTTTTTTTGCGAGAGTGTCTCAAGACAATGATGTAAGCGAGTGCGACGTTCTTGGCAACAGCTGTGTGCAGTGTCACTACCCGATCCGTACCGGAAACCCGATCGGTACCACGCATGTGCGAAAGGCTTCTACTTCCGGTCGAAGCATTTTACGATAGTTATGGGTCAGAGTATCTGTTAAGATGTTAAGAATAATAAGTATCTCTTAAAATGTTTCCAATAATGAAACATTTCAATATAATGTAGACAAAAACAAAAAATAAAAAGATAGTTACGGATCAGGACTCCCCGATCCTTACTGCGCATGTGCAAAGTCGGACCGTACAAATCAGGTCTACCCGATCCGTACCGTGCATGTGCAATGTTTTCTTCTTCTTCTGTTTTGTTTAATGGCAGTTTACTCCCCAGTGTACGAGGATACCGCCACCTGCTGACCGAGCAAACAAACTGAATTAGCGTCATTTCAAATGCATGTTAAATTTGATTTAGCGATAGTCGAGTGTGTTTATGCTTGTCCGTGAGGAGAGGATTGTTGGAATAGTGATGATGATGTCTGCTATCACTGTCAATTGTCAGTTAATTGTCACTTAATCTGGCTGATGAATCTTCACGTGACACATTACTAAGTCAGTATTATTAAGTCTGTAATTAGGCGCCATTCTTCTTATTTTACGGCACTGTTGTTCAATCGGGGGACGCTCTCTGTTGAGGAGAAGAGCATGAATTTGTTTGTATACGGATTATCCATTGTTTAAATGTCCCGGGCAGTCGAAAAGGAGGCAGAGCTGTTGAGAAATGCTAGGAGCTAACTGGGCGCTAACCATATCATTCAAATATATTGAATGTCGCAATGTTGGCAAAGAGAGGAAGTGATGTAAGATTTGCGTATGCGGGGTACCGATCGGGTTTCCGGTACGGATCGGGTAGCGACATGCAGATCAACAATGGATAATATATCGAGTGCGGCAGAGAGTATGACCGTGCAGCGTTTAACATGTGGACGTACTGACCTTACTTTGAGTTTGATTCCGTAAAAAGTGACAAAGACATTAGCGTCCGCTGTTCACTGCGTGGGAAGAAAACTTCTTTTCACAGCGAAAAAAAACCCTAAACTTCCGAGCAAGCACCGACAGTACGCTGCCACGGGAATGTGAAACTCCCAGATCCTTCCACTGACCAATACGACACACCTGCACCAGGGCAAACCTCCGCCTGCCCCACTCCTGCTATACAGGTGAAAATAGAGCAACAGGACCGCTGAGTCTTTGAATTTATTTATTTTCTGCTTTACGTGCATTTTTTTTGAAAGAGTGAGTGTAAACAAAAAAAAATATTTTATTTTATATGCTGGAATATGCAGAAAATAGGTTTAAATGTTAAACAAATTTATTCCAGTCAGAGAATGTTGCATATAATTTAATGTTTGCTTTATGCGTAAAGTTAAAAGATTAAAACTAATAAAACTAGTTTCAAAAAGAGACTTTTTCATTTGATTACATTTTATATGATGGATTATGCAGAAAAAATAGAATTGGGCTGAAAGATCTATTGCTTTATTACCTATTCAGGTTGTACATCTTTTTTTTAAGTAACTAATTCCTTTTGAAAATAAGTAATCAGTAAAGTAACGGGATTACTTTTGGGGAAGTAATCAGTAATTAGTTACGGATTACTTTTTCAAAATAACTTGACCAACACTGGATACCACACATGAATCATATGCAGTAATTGACAGACTGGTGTGTCAGGAACAACTTTAATCTGAACACCAACAAAACAAAGTAAGTGGTCATGGACTTCAGGAGGCACAAAGCTGAGCCCACCTCTCCACACAGTCTCAGTTGATGTGGAGTGGATCTCTGTTAAATTCCTGGGTACTTACATCTCTGAGGATCTTTCCTGGTGAACACAGCATCTGTGCTAAAGAAGGTTCAGTAGCACCTCCACTTCTTGATGGTTTTCAAGAGGAATAAAGATGCTGCTTGATGACGGTTGACAGTACTGCCATATGCTACCACTGGCCAGCTGTAATGTGGTTGAAAAGAAAGGGTGATAGGATCATAGGATGTCCTTTCCCCTCTTTTGTATGAAACTGCTAGCTTTCGATGTCTTTTCAGAGCAAAAAGTATCATTAGAGACCACTTTGATACGGCACAAAATTTGTTCAGTATACTGCCCTCTGGAAGGAGGTACAGAAGCATCAAAAGTAGAAAAGGTAAATTAGGAAATAGCTTAGAAAACAGCTTCTCTTTTCAGGGACACTAAATGCACCCTCCAAACTCCTAATCTTCAGAACATGATTTTAGAAATAAGTGGGTACAGTAACTACATCCATCTTTAACACTGTCTTTGGTATATAAAAAAAAAAAACACACGTCCACAAAGGATACACCTGTGCATCCTCCATCACAGCTCCTCTGCCAAGTCTCTTCTGTCCTTAATCCTCTTCCCTTATAATGCCTCTAAGGAGTTGAAACATGTTTGAGATTGACTTCTGGGTCACAGACATGTGGACAGAGAGACAAATTAAAGAGATGAGAAAAGCCCTGTTTTTGTTTGTTTCTTTGTCAGATTGTATGTGTCCTATGCTCATGTTTCATCTGAGCTCCTACACCATCCCCATGAGTTTGTTTGTTTTATTGGTATCCCCTTACCATTACCCTTAGTCTTAAGTTTTCTTCCTGGGGCACTCCATGATGCATATACATACAACTGACATTCACAAAAACATCACCATGAAACAAACAAGATCTTTAAATACCAATAGTATTTGAATTCACAGAAGAGAAGACATTAAAAAATAATCAAAATAGACATGATATGAGCAAAACCGTTTTCATAGAATAAATAATCATTCTAATAAATGTTAGTAATAAGCATTCGTTTGTTTCTTTTCTGGTTTTGTATATGAATTTTGTATATGAATTAGTTTTCATCCTTCGGACATTTTATTTTGGAATTATCACCGTTTAATAATGTTTGCTATTTGTTGGATTTGCTGATTTTTGATTCAGCATTTTGTTCCTCTTTCACTACACATACAAAAATACGGCCATGTCTTACAATCAACTGGACTAATCTACACAACTAACTAATCAACACTGATACTGCATTAATGCATTTACTTGCTAGCAAATGCATTAATGGTTTTCTGTTAATGTGTAATAATGGCATACAATAAAGGGAACACTGAAAATAAAAGTTTTTAAAAAGTAAAGAAAATGATGAAAGTCTATAAATTTGAATAATGAAGCATTTATGATTAAAAAATGTCAAATATAGAGCATGTAAATCTGAATCAGAAAAACTTATTAATCCTAGACAGAGTTATCATAGCAACAAATATGCAACAAACAGCAAGCACTCATATAAAATACGAGTAGAAAATGAGTTATGATAGATAATTATTAAAATAAATAGATAAATATAGACATATAGAAATAAATATACATATAAATATAAAAGGACAAGTATATGTGCAAATATATGTCGTGGTGTACAAAAGTGACAGGGTGCACTGAGGTGTGATTAATTCTGTTCCACATGTGTGGATCTGATCCATGTGGATGAATTAAAGAGACTGATAGCAGCAGGAAGGAACGACCTCCTGTAACTTTCGCTCAGACAGCAAGGTTGAAGGAACCTGTTCAGTCTGTTTGCCTCCTTTGCTTTGATGGCTGCATGCCAGCATGCCACGGCAAAGAAGATGGTGCTCGCAACAATAGACGATAAAACATTTACAGCAGCCTGCTGCATACATTGAAGGATCTGAGCCTTTGTAGAAAGTAAAGCCGACTCAGACCCTTTTGGTAGGCAGTGACCGTGTTGGCAGACCACTTCAACTTGTGATCCAGTTGAACTTCCAGATACTTGTAGGATGTGACTATTTCTCATCAGTCCCACCAATGTAGACAGGGGAGAGTCGGGATCTGTTTCTGCCAGATGAGTAAAATGGCTGTAATATCTATGCACAAATGATTAAACAAGAAGCATGAAATTTACAAATAATACAACTCATCAGATACCTAAAGGTAGAACACTTCTACAGTTTTACTCAAATAAAACTAGGTAAATCAGCTAGAAATACTTTGCCAGTATAAGTCTTTTTTTTCCTTTACTAGTATTTAGCTTAAAGTGTAACTGAGTCTTGCTTGTGACTCTGAGTCTATAGACAATTACCATTACTTGCATTTTTATATAACAGAAGAAATTGCTGGAAGTGCAATGCAGTGCTTTTTTCTAAAGATATGGTAGCTGTCTATTTCTAGTGCGATACTTCTCAAAAAAGCTTAATTGCTCTTTAGTGATATATTCAGCAATTCCTAAATACCCATCAAACTATGTGATTGAACAGGAAATGGATATAGTCTGACCTGCTTGAATAATTCAGGCTTTCATTTAGGAGGACCACATGCAATCAATCAGCAGCACAGGGGGAGGGAAGTCATTTTTCTTTACTTGTGCACATTGTGCACAGGTATGTCTACAAAAACAGATTAAAATTTCTTTCCATTGTTATCACAAACAGGCTGCTGTTATGCAACTGGAGGTTACTGGGTGAGGTATTCTGCTTCCTGGTCAGCAAGCATAGGAACTATGTGGAAAAGTGCATTTCCCTCCCCTCTGGCTTCATTGGGATGCAAGTGGGGTAAGGGCTTCATTGGATGTGAAGGCCTTTGTTTGTGTCTGGTTTTAAGTAGGGCCCATTTGTCCCACTGTCTCAACAGACACACGGGAGTTTATTAGCTGGAGGTTGACCTAGTTGCCTCGTCTAGCCTGCGCTTGTCTATGAGACCATTTGAGAGTGAAAAGAGAAAAGTGGGGGTTGAGAACAGAAAAAAAATGGGAGGAACTGGGGTACGCCTGCACCTCCTCCCCTGCTGAGTGATGGGACAGCTGAGGGCAACTGCGTAGCAGCTAAACAAACCCACATTTTCTCACTGCTCTCGCTGCAGAAATAGAACAGCAGCATCCATCCAGGCATTTGCAACAACTGATGCTGGAGGGCAAAATGCTGTTGTAATTCTGCTCATATTACATGCAACAGATTATTAATTTATATGAAAATATGAATCGGATTATTAATATAAAAATGCATTTGATTACTTTAAAAACCCTTGGACTTTAACAGCACTTGAGTTACAGTGTTAAGTTTTATCTTTTTTTCCTTCCTTCTTTAACAGGAAGTGAGACTTTTTTTCTCGTTTCTTGCAAGACAAATTTATAGTAAATAGTAAACATTAACCATGTTTTAAAAACCCTTTCTGCTCTTTCTCTGTGTTACTAAAGTAAAGTAGCTCGGTTAAAACCTACAGTACTACACTACTACTACAGTTACCTATTGCTCACTTGTTTGCTGACATGTTACCTAAACTGATTTTACAAAGCCTACACTGATAGTCGCATCGTCCATATTTTCTTGTAGCCAGCAGGAAGTTAACACTTTCACCTGACGCATGAAAAACTGTACTGAGACTTATGTAGTAACCGGAAGAATTCCATGTCAAGTTTTTGTGGTATGAGTTAACCATACGTGTAGTTTCTCAGGAGGTGCACGTCAGGTTACGTAGAAGGTTGTGGCATAGGGTTAAAATGGGGTTCCGTTTATGGCGCAAGTTACGATGCAGATGCAGAAGTATAATTCGCAGTAAGATCCTTAGTTTAATGGTGCATTCCTAAGATGAATTTTTGAGTTCCCAGTCAGAATTCGAATGTGGAACTATCCCTCAATTTCCCATTTGGAAAGTCAGAGCAGCCCCAAGAACCCTGAGCTAACAATACAAGATGGTAATGGATGTCAACATCAGTAAAACTGTAAAACCTTTAAACTGTACCGCCACTGTTGTTTATTTGTGGACTCACTACATAAGTCATACACAAACCACCGACCAGGCTCTGTTCAAGAATGTGCTGCAGCTGTGTTTTTAAGCACAAAAATATAAGTATTATGCTGCATTGCTAATACACCTGAATGGCTCTACCGTGCTAAGAATCAAAAGAAATCCTGTTTTTCTTTTCATTAGATTTCCAAGGTATGTGGAACGCAGCATAGGACTGGGATAAGACAGAAAGCTAGCCTCAAGGGAAAACAAGCTTGTGTACCCATTGTGGTAGGATACTAGGAAGCTAATTGGAGAGTTGTGTCAGGAAGCCCATCCAAGTAACATTCATGCTAAATCAATTATGTGGATCCATCCTCTGTGGGAAACAAAGGGGCAGTTTTTATTTTTATTATGTTTTTTATGCTTTTCTGTCCCCTAGTGGCCCAATTTTGTAAAATGCAGCTTTAAGTAGAAATATTAATATTACAATTTTAAAACATAGACCTGGTTTTAAAAAAAGTGAAAACATTTAAAGCACAACTTTAGTAGTTGTATTAGTGCTTAAGATTAAAAATTGAATAGCTATTGACATACCAGTTGTTATCGGACTTCAATAAAAACATCCTAAATTTTAAATTATAGTCATTTGAAAACTGAATTTACTTTAGAATACACAAAACATCAAAATAAACATGTGTATAAAAGTACTAAAATCAAGGCCTTTGTTATAGAAGTACAAAACTGATTAAGGTGGAGACGTAATTAATCATTTACTTATATGTCTGCCTAAAAATGTACACTTGTCACAAATACTGTTATGAACCAATTTTACCCCCCCCCCCTCAAACATAGCTATAACTCTACCAAAGGCTATTTATCACACAGATTATGGAGATGTTTATGCGAGAATGGTGACTTCACTTGCTTTGAATGTGACATGTAAACATTTTTCAGACATCAAATACCTGCATGATATTTCACTTGTAATGAATAAAAAGTGTAGGGCTTCTCAAAATAGAAATAGAACCTTTACTGTTGAGTAAATTAGCCTACTTGCGTCACTTTCCAAAACTGGAAGGACTTGCAAATATCTAAAGCTAAAAACATACAAGGGATCTAATCTACAGTGCCTGTTAATTTCCATTGCAGTGCCCTCATTTCCTTGTAGCCAACAGGAAGTGATTTGTTTACATCCTAGAAATGCTTACAGCTCTTATCACCTTTTAACTGTGTTATACTACCTTTTTCTCGCTTCTGCTCTTTTAGTAATGACTGAATTTAGTCCTAAGGTTCCATAAAGTTCATCATATCTCAGGGTGTTTTAGAAAAAAAATATGCTGTCAGCTTTTAAATGTGAGTGTCTTAATATGCTTCATGCCAAATTTAAAGTAGCCTTATCAGCAGCAGCACCCATCGAAACCAGACAGAAGGAATCAAACAGGAATAGATATTTTGTCACCATTCCCAGACTGGGATTTAAAGCAGCAGATCAGAATGGGAATACAGACCCAACCCTTAAAATGTCACATGCCACAATATGTCACGTGTAATTCTCCAGGCAGTATTGCTAAGGTTAGGGGAAAAAACAGCTATGCAAGTGGTAATAATAGGTGTTGATGGAACTTACACTTTTAGGTTTTGCTTCCCAGAACTGCTTCTGCTCGTGTGCTTGAGTGTGAGAGAGTGTGCAGGGCCAGTTGTTAAACACTTCCTGAAGAACTAGGATGCACCTGCTCTGCCTGAACAGTTCTTTTCCAACACGTCACAACTGTTCCCTGTAGTCCGAGTCCATTGTATAAAATGCTGCTGAACTTGCAGAACACTACACAAAGGTCACATGCTCTTATGATTTGTTGCAATGTTTACTTTCTGATCTTGCGCAAAGGGTTAATCTAAGTTCTTCAGTATAGAGTCCAACTAATGTGACTGAATTTATATTTTGCTGACTTGCAAAACATTTTTCCCTTTTGAGTCAGGGTTTATCTAATAAATCCTACATTGTATAAAAGATGGCTGTGTCCCAATTCAAGGGCTGCATCCTTCGGAGGACCCAGCCTTCGTGGTCTACGTGGGCCGGGTCCACCGAAGACCAAGAAGGCTGGAAGTGTGAATATGTGATATCTTGATAAAACCGAGCAGATATTTGAAATTGACACACCTACATTCTCGCCTGAAAATATGTTAAAAGTTTATTTTGTGACCCAGAAAGAGTAATATTTCAAACTCTTTAGCTCCACTCATTCGCTATTGCTGCGTTTATAAGTATTTTTTATATTATTATACAAATATTATGAATAGTAATTTAATTAATAATGTATTGAAAAGAGTAGTAAGAGTCAAAGTAGAACTAAGTAGCTGCTGCCATTGTTGGAAAGTGGAATTGGCTGGGCCGCGCTATGAATTCTGGGATAGGTTGGGCCACGAAGAATACACCTGACCGATCCTACAAATTTGCGGAAAAGAAGGACGCATTTGTCAGCCACATTTGGAGCAGCCTTTGAATTGGGACAGTCTTCGTCATCTGGCTGTGATGTAATCGGCCTTTAAATGTGGCCTTCGAAGGATGCAGCAACAGAATTGAGACATAGCGAATTTGGAGCCTTTAACCTGCATTTTTGCCAAAGGTCATCAGAGGGCAACTCATGTGGTTGTAAGTGATCTTGACATATGGTCTCAACAAACATGATTATAGTCAGGGTTACAAGTTCCTCATTTTCTCAGTCAGATTCCACTCACGCTCATCATGTTTGGATTCAAAACAGCAAGATGGCTTAGGCCAAAATGCTCTGTTCAAGGCTTCATAATAGCAGTTTTCTAACCAATGAGTGACATCATACATTATATGCAGCATATGGACTGATTCAATGCATTTTGCTCACAACTGGAACACCAAGTACCTAAAGATAATTCCATTCATTCATCCATCCACCCACCAAGTCCTGCTGCTGGTTCTCCCAGACTATGGTGTTCCCAGGTCATCTGTGACATGTAATCTGTCCAGTGTGTCTTGGCTTTAGAGTATCCTACAGTTGTACATGCCTAAAATACCTTGCATATTCATATGCTTGTTATTTTTTGTGAAAGTGAGGCAAAAATGACAAGTCATTGCTCCCACTGCAACAGATAGAAGATGTTGCCTTTCTTGCAACCTGCTTTGTTCTGAATATTTTTCCAACAGGTGGAAAAAATGTTGGCTATTACAGCAGACCAAGTGGAACAGGTTTTCCCAAGCACGTATAATTGTGATAGACATGCACAACAACAGTTTCAACAGTTTCATGCGGCAAATGTCCACATATTGATGGTGCTAAACATAAATACTGCAGCGATAATAGCGCTGTAAAACATATATGTAATCAATGTTTTTTTTTTCATTGAGCATGTTGCTGTCTTTCCTCCTGATTTAACTTCCTCTTTTTTGCGTCATCCACTTTTCCTTCCATTCAAATTTTTCCCAAAGTCAACATGCATAACAGACACTGAAACCAACAGCTGGTAGAAAGACAAACTTCCCCAGAAACCCCCACGCTGAAGTCCCCTACTTATTTGACAAGCAAATAAAAAGCTTTTAAAATCTAGATGGCCTCCAATCGTCACATATAAAAATATTAGATTATCTCAATAAACAACTTTGTAGATGTAGATGCTTGAGTTAATCAGGATAGCAGTTTAGGGGAATCACTAAAATGCTCTGATTGGTCCTTATGCTGAACAAGGAGTCATCTGTCTTTTCTAAAGGTGAACACTGGCTACTTTTGAAGTCTCTGCTTTCAGTCCTTGCTGTCTCTCTGAGCTCAGGGGCCCCGCTTCAGCATATCAACCCCTGCCCAAAAACAAAGCCACTTTGTGTGTGTGTGTGTGTGTGTGTGTGTGTGTGGTTTTTCTCAATGCCGCAAAGATAGATTGCTAATGAGGCTCCAGTCTTTAGACTCAGATCTGGCTTTGAGACTCTTGTATCAGATTTCAGCTCCCATTTAAAAAAAAAAAGGGGGGGGGATACCATTAGTTTACTTTTGTTTCTGAAGATCAAGCAGAGCACAAAGGAATTTTTAAACTTTTTGTGTGTGTGTGTCTTTTTGTGCTTCTTTGGAATAGATTGAAGAAGACAGAATGCATTAGTGTTGACTTAGGTATTGTTTAAATCAGTTGTTTGTTGCACATCACATCAGAAACTTCAATGAAACAGAAGGGATGTGCAACTACTGTGATAAAGAAACTAAAATAAAACCCTTGCTGGAGTGACCTGTTCTTTAGGTTTGTGACAAAGAACAAAGCATGAGAATTTAATCTGGGATTAAATGTGTCTGTGAATGCAGTCAGGTTTGTATGAATGTGATCTGTCTTGTTGGCTTTTTTGACAGAAAAGTAAAACAGTAAATAATAAAGAAGCTAAACTCAATACTGTGAATACATGAAATCAAAACAACACCACTAATTTTACCCCTAGCAACTATTTTGATTGTGTAGTATATTGCTTTAAAGATTTTTATATAATTTTGCCCACTCCAAGAAGAAAAAAAAACAAAAAACAGAATTAACCCAAGTCTGGAATGGGGAAAAGAGACAATGGATTAAGATAGAAGTGCTCAGTGATTCCCCACATTACTTCACAGACATAGCTTTCAGGTTTGAAAAGTGAAACCTGCCTAATGAGCAGAGGGCCATTTATCTGGTTTATAAAGAAATAATTTTCTTTGTGAAAAAATATTTCTTGGGTCTCTTAAACCTCTAAAGCCTAACCTGTCGCTGGAGTCAGACAGGTGTTTTGCAACGTTTTTTTCAACATCTGTAACTCTCTTAATCCTGAACAATTTTGCTCAATTCCCACACACCTGAAAGCAGTGACTCTGTGCTTTTCTGTGATGTTAGGGTCATTATGGTACGGTGTCCCAGCAGCCTGCAAATGAGTGCGTGTGATGAAAATTTACAGAAAACAGACATTTCGGCTCTTTTGTTTGGGCTCTCAGCCATACAGCATATGGTCGTCTGCTGATCCAGTGAGCTACAGCGGCACCTACATTTGGGCTCTTTTTGCCATGTTTTTTAGTTTTTGCTATGTGCTGTGTTGTTTTCTATGTAATTTACAGATCTTGACGTGGTGCCCTTCCTGGGATTAGCATAATGACCCTAACATCACTGAAAAAAAAGCACAGAGTTGACGCTTTTGGAAACCGCTGGAATTTTGCGATTGCGCCAGTGGTTTATGAGTTACGGTAATTTGACCTAAAACCAATGCGTCGGTTTTAAAAGTCTCAGTAAATACTTCCTTACTTACTTTATCACCTAAATCACATGTAGTTTTCTCTGGTCCCCTCCCCAATCAGACCAGGAGTGACATGTTTAGCCGCATGTTCTCCTTAAATTGCTGGCTGTCTGAGTGGTGTCCCAGAAACGATGTGGGCTTCATAGATAATTGGCAAACCTTCTGGAGGAAACCTGGTCTTGTTAGGAGAGACGGCATCCATCCCACTTTGGATGGAGCAGCTCTCATTTCTAGAAATATGGACAAATTTATTAAACCCCCCAAAATCTGACTATCCAGAGTTGGGACCAGGAAGCAGAGTTGCAGTCTTACACGCCTCTCTGCAGCTTCTCTCCTCCCGCTACCCCCCCAAAAAACCATCTCCATTGAGACTGTGTCAGCTCCCAAACAGACAAAAAACAAACCAAAAACCAGCAATAAAAAACTTAAACATAAAAAATCAAAAAGAAAGAACAATACAGAATCCACATCTGAACCAAAGAGTAAAACAGTGAAATGTGGATTATTAAATATTAGGTCTCTCTCCTCCAAGTCTCTGTTAGTACATGACTTAATAATTGACCAACAAATCGATTTACTCTGCCTTACAGAAACCTGGTTGCAGCAGGATGATTATGTTAGTTTAAATGAATCAACACCCCCGAATCATTCTAACTACCAGAAACCTCGAAGCACAGGCCGAGGGGGCGGTGTGGCAGCAATTTTTCACACCAGTCTATTAATTAACGAAAGACCAAGACAGACTTTTAATTCATTTGAAAGCCTGATGCTTAGCCTTGTCCACCCCAGCTGTAAAACTCAGAAACCAGTCTTACTTGTTATCATCTATCGTCCACCTGGGCCTTACACAGAGTTTCTCTCTGATTTCTCAGACTTTTTATCTGATTTAGTGCTCAACTCAGATAAAATAATTATTGTGGGTGATTTTAACATCCATGTAGATGCTAAAAATGACAGCCTCAAAATTGCATTTAATCTGTTATTAGACTCAATTGGCTTCTCTCAAAATGTAAAAGAACCCACCCACCACTTTAATCACACTCTAGATCTTGTTTTAACATATGGCATAGAAACTGAACATTTAACAGTGTTTCCTGAAAACCCTCTGCTGTCTGATCATTTCCTGATAACATTTACATTTACAATAATTGATTACACAGCAGTGGAGAGTAGACTTTATCAAAGTAGATGTCTTTCTGAAAGTGCTGTAACTAAGTTTAAGAATATAATCCACCCACTGTTATCATCTTCAATGCCCTGTACCAACATAGAGCAGAGCAGCTATCTGAACGCTACTCCAACAGAGGTCGATTATCTTGTTAATAATTTTACCTCCTCACTACGTATGACTCTGGATACTGTAGCTCCAGTGAAAACTAAGGTCTCAAATCAGAAGTACCTGACTCCGTGGTATAATTCTCAAACACGTAGCCTAAAGCAGATAACTCGTAAGCTGGAGAGGAAATGGCGTGTCACAAATTTAGAGGATCATCATTTAGCCTGGAGAAATAGTTTGCTGCTTTATAAGAAAGCCCTCCGCAAAGCCAGAACATCTTACTATTCGTCACTGATTGAAGAAAATAAGAACAACCCCAGGTTTCTCTTCAGCACTGTAGCCAGGCTGACAAAAAGTCAGAGCTCTACTGAGCCAACCATCCCTTTAACGTTAACTAGTAATGACTTCATGAACTTCTTCAGAAATAAAATTTTTATCATTAGAGAAAAAATTACCAATAATCATCCCACAGATGTAATATCGTCTACAGCTACCTTTAGTACCATTAATGTTAAGTTAGACTCTTTTTCTCCAATCGATCTTTCTGAGTTAACTTCAATAATTACTTCCTCCAAACCATCAACGTGTCTTTTAGACCCCATTCCTACAAAACTGCTCAAAGAAGTCCTGCCATTAATTAATTCTTCAATCTTAAATATGATCAATCTATCTCTAATAATTGGCTATGTACCACAGGCCTTCAAGGTGGCTGTAGTTAAACCCTTACTTAAAAAGCAATCTCTAGACCCAGCTGTCTTAGCTAATTATAGGCCAATCTCCAACCTTCCTTTCATATCAAAAATCCTTGAAAGAGTAGTTGTCAAACAGCTAACAGATCATCTGCAGAGGAATGGCTTATTTGAAGAGTTTCAGTCAGGTTTCAGAGCTCATCACAGCACAGAAACAGCTTTAGTGAAGGTTACAAATGATCTTCTTATGGCCTCTGACAGTGGACTCATCTCTGTGCTTGTCCTGCTAGACCTCAGTGCAGCGTTTGATACTGTCGACCATAATATCCTATTAGAGCGATTAGAACATGCTGTAGGTATTACAGGTACTGCACTGCAGTGGTTTGTATCATATCTATCTAATAGACTCCAATTTGTTCAAGTAAATGGAGAGTCTTCTTCACATGCTGAGGTTAATTATGGAGTTCCACAGGGTTCAGTGCTAGGACCAATTCTATTTACATTATACATGCTTCCCCTAGGTAGCATCATTAGAAGACATAGCATAAATTTTCACTGCTATGCAGATGATACGCAGCTCTATCTATCCATGAAGCCAGGTAACACACACCAATTAGTTAAACTGCAGGAATGTCTTAAAGACATAAAGACCTGGATGGCCGCTAACTTCCTGCTTCTTAATTCAGATAAAACTGAGGTTATTGTACTCGGCCCTGAAAATCTTAGAAATATGGTATCTAAGCAGATCCTTACTCTGGATGGCATTACCTTGGCCTCCAGTAATGCTGTGAGGAACCTTGGAGTCATTTTTGACCAGGACATGTCCTTCAAGGCACATATTAAACAAATATGTAAGACTGCTTTCTTCCATTTGCGCAACATCTCTAAAATTAGAAATATCCTGTCTCAGAGTGATGCTGAAAAACTAGTTCATGCCTTCATTACTTCCAGGCTGGACTACTGTAACTCATTATTATCAGGATGTCCTAAAAACTCCCTGAAAAGTCTTCAGTTAATCCAAAATGCTGCAGCAAGAGTACTGACAGGGACTAGAAAGAGAGAGCATATTTCTCCTGTTTTGGCTTCCCTTCATTGGCTTCCTGTTAAATCCAGAATTGAATTCAAAATCCTGCTCCTCACATACAAGGTCTTAAATAATCAGGCCCCATCTTATCTTAATGACCTTGTAGTACCATATCACCCTATTAGAGCACTTCGCTCTCGCTCTGCAGGCTTACTTGTTGTTCCTAGAGTATTTAAAAGTAGAATGGGAGGGAGAGCCTTCAGTTTTCAGGCCCCTCTTCTGTGGAACCAGCTTCCAGTTTGGATTCAGGAGACAGACACTATCTCTACTTTCAAGGTTAGGCTTAAAACTTTCCTTTTTGCTAAAGCATATAGTTAGGGCTGGACCAGGTGACCCTGAATCCTCCCTTAGTTATGCTGCAATAGACGTAGGCTGCCGGGGATTCCCATGATGCATTGAGTTTTTCCTTTCCAGTCACCTTCTCACTCACTATGTGTTAATAGACCTCTCTGCATCGAATCATATCTGTTATTAATCTCTGTCTCTCTTCCACAGCATGTCTTTCATCCTGTTTTCCTTCTTTCACCCCAACCGGTCGCAGCAGATGGCCGCCCCTCCCTGAGCCTGGTTCTGCCGGAGGTTTCTTCCTGTTAAAAGGGAGTTTTTCCTTCCCACTGTCGCCAAAGTGCTTGCTCATAGGGGGTCATATGATATGATTGTTGGGTTTTTCTCTGTATTTATTATTGTGCTATCTACTGTACAATATAAAGCGCCTTGAGGCGACTTTTGTTGTGATTTGGCGCTATATAAATAAAATTGAATTGAATTGAATTGAATTGAATCTTAATGTCCAAAATGAATATAATTCAAAGTGTGCTTTATACAGCAAACGTATCTTGTAAATTACAAGTTGATACTGTATGAGTGTGCAGTTTTCTTCAGTTTCAGTCAGATCCAGCACTCAATCACCAGCTTTTTGTTAATTGAAACATGACTTGAGATGCCTTGTATAAAAAAGTGTCTTATTTGTTTACAGCAGCTTTCGGGAAATGTAAGAAATCTTTTAAATAATTAGTATATGAATATGTGCGGTTTACTCTGCCCATAAAACAAAAACACGTCAATGTTTAACAATGGCAGATATTCAGCTCCAGGTCATTTTCTTGAACAGTCACACATTGCTTCCAGTATCCTTCTACATTGGACCACTCCCTAGAACCGCATCTGCTGTTGTCATTGACCTCAAGCTTGCATGGAAGTAATCATCATTTTCTGTGTCAAGGGCAATTCTCGTCATGTCATGGAAAAAAATCTCTAACTAACTCGCCCAGCAGGTAGGACATGGTGCTATCATGGTGTGATATCTGTGGAAGTGTTTAAATCTAGTAACAATTATTCAGTAACATGAGAACAGGTGAGTAGGCAGTGATCTTTAACCAACCAATTTTCATCACAAAAGGTTTCATTAGATGGATCCACAGAGCCATTGCTTTTGAGTGTAAATCAACTCATTACAGCAGCTGGTGTCAAATGGAGGTGATGACGGATTCTTTTTTTTCACTTAACTCGTAGCTCTGTGCATACTGCTAAGGATTATGCTGCATGTTGACTGTCACATTTCTAAGAAGATTGTGTTAATTTACAAGAAAGATTGTTCAGCTAAGTCACAGACTCACTTCATGTCATCCCAGAGCAAAAAGCTCCAATCTGGCAGGTTATTTAAAATCAAACATCTAAACATGTGAAAAAAAAATGCGACAATATTTGTAGTGTATTCTTGCACAGGTATTCCAAAAATGTACTTCTTTTCTGGTGGAAACACAAATCAACAGAGGTGTTACTAACAATTATCTGCAAAAAAATCAAACATGAATAAATGGGAGTTAGGAGTGCTCAGACAAAAGACCGCTGTGGGAGTGAAAGTAGTAAGAGGCTTAACATTGGCTCCATGACAGTACACGCTATGTACAGTGAATTTACTGCCATTGGAGATGGCGTAGAAAAAGAAAAGGGAGGTGAAGATTGTAGGGGTTGCAAACAGTCCTATATTTTATCCTGATAAGCATTAGGTGATGATAAAAAATGTTTGCAGAGGAATCTCTCACTTGTACAGCTACCAAAGGTATTTGTCTTTACAGGACAAGGCTACTTTTTATTTAAGAATGATATGTATATGTAAAATTTTGCAGTTATGGCATTTCTTTCCATACAAGAATAATAAAAACAGTTTATCTGTAACTTTAAAAACATTTCCATTGATAGCTGTGTAAGCATTATCTAAGGTTAGATTTGTTGAAGATTTTTGCACGAGAGAAATAAGTCCTCCACAATGACAGATTCAAGTAATATAATTATTAAGTATTTGTTTGTATATGTAAAATGATTATAAATTATGAAGATCCATATGAAACAGTTTGTTTTATTTGACAAAGTCTACATTTGAGTCCAACTTTGTTTGTGCTGGTGTTCGTATAAATCTGTGGGTACAGTTTCACAGAGTGAAATGTTTGTCTAAATATGTAAAAAAAAAAATAAAAATAAAAATAAAAACTTTTTCTTTCACATTATTAATATAATCTCAAATGAGTATACTGCAATATATGGTCCATATATATATCCAATATATGGTCATGGCAGTTATGCCGACACATACAGATGTGATCTGATGCAGTTTGCTAACGTTAGTTTATATCTTTGCACCAGCACTTTGTAGCACTCCATTCCACATTACAGAAAATGCACGTCACTTTCACACAGTGTCTGCTTTTCAGGCTTGGAAACTTCGTTATTGATGGTCTCATATTTTTGTGATCCACATTTCTTGCTTTGCTTTGGGTTTCCTGACCATCTGCCTTCCAAGGTCACTATCATCTGTGAGTTTCAGTCCCAGTTTCACTTCGCTCCCTGCTTTATTTTGAAGGTTAGTTTCTCATGTGGGTTTGTTTTTACTTCCCTCCTTTCTGTTAGATTTACATATTGAAAGAAGTGGATACAATTTACACCTACTGACTTCTTTCTATTAGCTAAGAAAGTCCAAAAGCAAATTGCATCAGTTGTATGCTTAAACTTCACATAAATATGCACTGGATATGTACTTCTTTCTATTGCCGGACTTTTGATCTGAAAACTCGACAGATGTTTTCAACTAATTTGTTTTTTATTCTTTTTAAATTTACATTATGCTGCTAGGTTCAATATGTCATTGGTTTAAAATGATCTAGTAATAGATTTACAAATACAATTAAGCACAGTCTTGGTTTGGAAAAGTCTTGTTACTGTGGCTACCATATGTGCTGTGGGAGTCTGACTTTAATTTATTTTGATTTATGGCTTTGGGGGCAAGAAGGGTAACCCGCTACACTCCTGCACCCTCTCCCTCCTCCCTACACTGTAGGAGTTGGAAATCTGGTTCTCATAGAAAACCTGCAACCTGGCTTTTTCATTCCACACACCGCCTCTGCCACAACAGCAGGGGACATCCAAATGCTGACTTTTTTTCTTTTTTTAGCTATTTTTTAAGATAAAGACCTAATCTAGGTCACAGGTGTTGACACCTTTCAGTTGCCAAGACAAAGTGCAGTCTTTCCACCCTCAGAGGTGAGACGGGTGTCCCCAGGCATCCCTGAGACTGGTGTAGATAAGAGGCCTGTCTGTGCATTAACAACCATGAAACTCAGACTCTGCAGAAACCTCAGCAATCCCATCTTATCTGTTTCTTTGCCACGGCTGTGGGGCAGATGGTCCACATGCGCACCACCCTTCAAAATATCTCTGATCAATGTAACCAGGCATAAAACTTTAGCTTCACAAAGCCAGAGGCTCCTGTGGTGAAGGGCCAGCTCTAATTGCCATGGAAATCGGGGCAGATTCAGAAACTCTGGCCAGCGAGTTGGAAGCGTTAATCATTGAGGAACATCAATATAACCGCCCCTCCCTTCCTTGTCCCTACTAAAAAAGGGTCCAGTTCATTATTCAGTTTCTCCTTTCTTTGCAGTTAATGAACTCCTTGCAGAGACTCCTCATGTTGCGGCTGTTTAAATACCTCCATCGGTGCTAATGCCAATATCAGGGGAGTCGTGCTGTTTATACAAACTGGAGGTCGGCAGCAGCCAGCTTCATTACAGGGGAGTGAAGAAAAACAACAAACCAGCTGAGACATCAGTGCCTCTTATTTACTGGTTGAATGAAATGATGTCTGTTAGGTTTCACTGCAGATTTCATTAAAGTCCAATGTGATTCCAATAAGAACAATTTGATTTTGAGAAATTGTGAGTGGCTCATTGAGACCTTCTATATTTAGTCTCAAAAGACATTAAAGAAAAGGTCAAGAAACATATGAATCAATGACACAGGCTGAAATCCTTCAACTGGTTTGTGAGGTCCCCAATTTTAAAGTGACATTTTATCAAGTGACTAAATTAAATCAGAATGTGCTAAATAAGTACATGTTGGAGAAAGGACCCATGCAGAACATGCAGATTCCACACATACAGGCCCAAGTCAAACCCAGTACCATCTTTCTCGTGGTGAGGCAACATTGCTGACCACTGCACAACTCTCCTGTTGGACAATCAGAAGAAAGTGAATGGATGGATTGTTAAATCTTCTGGGTTTTGGGACTATGGGATTTCTGCCCAAGTCCTAATAAGAAGTTTCCAATTTGCAATCCTCTGTTTTGGTTTGTGATTTCATTGTTGTGTTATTTTAAAGAGTTTCACTGAGTTCATGAAATTGTGGTTACCTGTTTATGTGACTAGCAGTGGTTGGGAATTCATGGTCTTTATGTATCTTCATTTTCTGTATTTAAGTTTGTAATTCTCTTGATTTTAGTTTGTTCTGTTTCTTTTCCTAATTACTCATTCCACTGTCTCAAACTAGTTTTCTTTTTCTTTTTCTTTTTTTACATCTTTGGCTTCCAGTATTCTTTTGTCTTGGTCTTTGTTGATGTCAGTTTATTGTCTCTGTGTTTAGTGTTTCTCTTGTTTATTCTGTATTTTACTTTGAGGCTTAGTTTTCCTGCATGCAGTGTGCTCCTTTTACTCCCATCTCCTGATTGTTTTCAACTGTGTCTTCTTCCACACATTTCCATTTTCCTAATCAGCACACTGTGTGAAAATAGCCCTCTATCATTACTCTTTATCCCAGTGTATGTTATCCTCTTTGTATCTATTCCCTGTGTGCACCCCTCAGTCTCATGTTTTGGATTATTATTTGTTCACCTTTTGGGCTTTGATATTTTGGCCTTTCTGTTAATAGCCAATAATAAAGTCTCACCTTTTGTATTTCTGTTGGCCTCTTTAGACCCAAAGTAAATTCAGACATGGGAGTCTTACACTGAACATATCACAGCACATTCCTTTCTTAAGGTAATTTCGTATGTCCTCTCAACATAGTTTCAACATTCCGTACAACACTGTTTTCTCCACATTGTGAAGCTATAACCTTAACCTTACCAACACTGACAACATAAGGAAAAATTGCAGAGCACTGGCTCAGGCTGTATATCTTGAATATACCAGATCTAAATATGGTCAGAAAGTACAATAAAATGTAGCCTTCCAGTTTATTTACAGTTAGTTAGTTAGCAAATCAAGCAGTAAAAGTTACGAAAATTTCTTTATTTCTACCCTGTACATGCAGCATTTTTAAGGAGACATATAGAAAAAAGCCTTTCACAAGTTTCTAGAATATGGTAAATAGACTGGTTCTTATAGAGCACCTTTCTACTCTAAGCACTCAAAGCACTTTACAGAACTTCTCTCATTCACCAATTCACACAAGCACTTTTTTATGCTTTTCCTGTGTAAGTGCTTTCTTTCTAACATTCACACACATTCATACTCCAACGGATGCATCAAAGAGCAACTTGGGGTTAGGAAATTAGAGATTGGAGCACCACCAGCCTTCTGATTAGTAGGTGACCTGCTCTACCTCCTGAGCTACAGCTACCCCAGTATTTACTCCAGTAGACATAAAAAAAACATTTGCAGAAATACCTTTGTGGTACAATAGACATGCTTAGAATTACATTTACACACTAAAGTCTTGCTGGATTTATGCATAGCTGATGCAACTCAGTACTGTGTAGTATCCAAGTGATGCACTGTATTCCTCTCCCATGCTCAACGTGTGCACTCATCTGATAAAGCAGAGATGCAATTAAAATATCTGCAGAGAGAAGTTATACATATGACCTCTGTGTGAACCAAAAGTCTGCTTGCTTTGGTTGAGGAGTTCCTTTTCATGGCAGACATCACTGAGAAGCGTTAAGATGAATCACTCACAGTAACTGATTTGAATTTCAATTAGGATAAAGAGGGCAGTGTCTAGACATAACAACAGTTGTCTGTCTATATTCAAAGGTAAAAGGTTTCTAATAAATGAATTAACCTGCAGCAGATGCATTAAAAATATTAGGAGGCAGAAAAAATAAGTGAGCATTTTAACTAAATCTAAATCTTGCACTCTAGTTTATTTAGCTTTGTTTTTTAATATAGTGATGATTTCCCAGATTTGCTTTCAGATTATAACCTTGTTGTAAGATATAGGTTTATGTTACCCCTAACCTCGTGGGTTTAATTTAGGTGATACAAATGTGTCCTAAATTGTACTGTTTTATTCCTTTTCCTAAAGTTATCTCATTTGTAGGGACAGCAGTTATGCATTTTGTTATTTTTTGTCATATACAAAGTGTAATATATGATATTCACAAGAATCATGGCAAAAGTTGAAAATTCTTAGATCAGTGTAGGTGCAAGCAGTTAACCTTTGATTTGGAAAGGGCAACAAATCAGAACCACTGTCTTAAAGTAAGGGGAATTAGGTAATCAAAGATTGTTTTGAACTGTGAATCATGCAAAGCTACTAGCAGAGCATAACAGGTTCCTGTCAAATGCTGCAAAACTCATAAATAGTAATAGATATTATATTGCAAACTCTGGGGCCTTTCATCTGTGGAATGATGAAATGCTACCAAACAAATCCGAACACAGTGTTCTCCACAGATTTCCCTATCAGTCAGTGTGCAAACATAAAGCACTGGGGACCACAGCCTAAACCCACCCTAATCCCTTATGCCCAAACAAGACCAAAGACAGATTTCACAGGCTTGTGCCTCACAATAGCCAGACTGGAGGGGGCACAGCTCTTTGTGGACCAGATTTGTGTGTGGACATGGGTGCATCATGGGTGTTGAGTGAGTGCAACTGGGTATCACAGAGTTCAAGGTCAAAATGAAAGAGAGAATGAAAAAGTAATTTGCCCCTCATCTAACGCACTCACCCACGTACATACAGATTTCCCCTGTTCCCATTCCAGCTGTCGACAGCCATCCTCTTTCAGATGAAGACTGAGAAGTGAAAGAGCAATCATCACCTCGACAAAGAGGCTTTCACACAAACTGAACTGAGGAATGTCATCACATGAAGACTGTCAACAATCCACGGCAGAAAAACACTCCTGAAACACACCAGTAATGCCTACAACAATTAGTTATGCATGTAGTTCTACTATAATGTGTTTTATCTGCATCACAAATGTCCGGCTCCAGATTTCGTTTATATCAGGTTGTGTTTAATTACATATATGTACCCTGAATATAAATCCCAGTAATCTATATTTGTAGGTTTAAGAAAAAGACAAAAAAAAAAAAGTTTGATTTTATACCTGATGATGGTGCTTGAAAGGTTGCATTTACTGAGTGTAGATTCAGTACTCTGTAAGCAGGAATCTGTTTTTTTTCCACAGTACAAATGTCTAACAGGTGTGCGCACTGCATAACACTTAGTTTGATAGAGCAGTACTTAGCTTTCATAAGTTGGGCACTATCAGTAAAAGTCTTCAGAACAGCTGCTAAATTTTCCAGTTTAAAAACCTTAAAGAAAGTGAATGATTCTCTTACACACTCAGCTAAAGCAAGGTTTAAAGATGGGATTCAAGTCCAATGGCCTGTTAACATTCTGTTTGGAAAGATTTGACACAACTGTTTTTGTTCACCAGTTTTAAAGCACACATTATTTTTATTGGTTGAATTCAGATAATCCTACCATTTGTCCTTTTCTCTAGACTGAATGTGAAATCCATGACGCCAAGAATGTGGTTTTATTTTTTGCTGAAATCCTAGTAGTGAATTCAGCATAACATTTCTGTCAGTTTGACCTCTGTTCACTTTGGCACAGCTTACCCTCTATGTATCGTAAGCATTAATGAAACCAGTTTTTCGTCTCTGCACCAAAGAAAAGAGGAGTACACTTCTGTAGCTCCTCAAACCGTGTCTTCCTCCCCCTCCTCCCCACTTTCCCCTTGCAGGTGGCCCCGTTCGCTACTTTGAGCGAGGCTGCAGGGCTGCGAGAGGAATTCACATGTAAATAGGCCACTAGCTCTCAATAGACTGGGGGGAAGAAAAATGAAACCCGTCATGATAACCTTGCATAATAAGCAGGCTACAAGTACGCATGTACTGCAATCTCCTTTTTAAGTACACAACAGGGTAAATCTCAAAACTCAGCAGAATGAGAGAACTCTCTGGAGGCTGATTTATGGGAAAGTGCAGTGGTGCAGTTTGACACAAACATTACTGTCACAGGCATGCAGCACAAGTATGTGTATTAACTTGTTCCTGCTTTATCTGCAAGCGGTTTCTTTCAGTGCACCAAATGTGTCCATATCCTTATCTCCAAAAAAGCTTTCTTTGTGAAACAGTCTATATTTAAATGCTTGCATTGGAAGGTAAGGAGTATTAACTGTGCACTCCCAAGTTCAAGGTCAAAAAAGATATTTGCGAAATGTGAGTACATGTGCTCACATTTAAGTTCACTTTCAGTTCATACCTAATTTGACCTTATTTCTCTGTGAATCATTTACGTTTAATATGAAGTTTATAGGAGTGCAAGTCCTATCCATACCAGCCTCCAGCTTTTCCTGTCACTGCAATTTCATGTCTCAACATTTTGCAGCAAGGCCAATTTAAAATAGCAAATTGTAAGCATAAATAACCACTTGCATACAACAACTGAAAAGCCAAATACATGCTTATAGTGTTTCTCTGGATAAGACTCGTGGGGATGCAGTAGGTGGTGTGCATGGAAAATCATTCTTGAAACCATTAGGTTTAACTTTAGTCATGTTCTCACCCACCCATCCAGCAAACATTTGCGAAAAAACACACTGAAAATTTATTTTGAAAAGACAATGACTTTGGAGAACATCTAAATGTTGTACATAGTTTTTGTTGCAAACTGAAATATAGAAAAAATTCATCTTTTAAAGCTTTCAAACGTTGCCTAAAAAGATCACCCTTTATATTAGTTGAACCGTTAAAGAATTATTTTCCATTTATCTACAGTACTTATCTACCTAGGGTCTGAGTACTTATGGGAAATATGTGGGAAATCCACACATTTTGGACACGTAAATAAATCATAGTCAAATCAGGCATAGCTGCCCCCCCTCTTTCTGTCATTGTTTGGTTAGAGTTAGGCACCAAAACTAGATGGTTAGGTTTGGATTAAAATATAGCCTTTTGCGTGGTTAACCACACAACGTAGGAGTTACAACTGGTTGTAAATCATGTACAGAGATATTTTGGTCATTCAGCACTTATGAATTGTCCCACCCAGTTAAAACTTGTTGAAAGTATGACTACTAGATACATACACAACTTTGGGATTAGGTTAAAAAGTGAAATGTTTAAAGCTTTTTTTTTTCATGTCACTGAAAAGACCCTTTATGTCTAAAATGGTTTGAAAGTAAAGGCCATGTCTTAATCCTTAACATCTCTTCAAATTCCACAGACTGCCAGCAGATTTAAAGACAGACCCTTCGGACTGTCAAGTAACATTGCTAACCACTTCACCACCCCAACACTCTAGCATATGGGCCTCCAGAGACCTGTACAAACAAGCTCATCATGCAACACACAATGAGAGAAAATCCCATGAGAAATGTAATTTACATATATTATAAATGGCTTAAACATGTTTTTATATTTTAAAAAAAAACTGCTGCTGGGCAATAGTAGTCTAGCTAAAATTAATGCTAACGTGACTTTCTGATCCAAACATTTAAACATAAAAAGAAGATATTTCTGTACCATTTATATGTGTTTCAGACCTCAAACAAACAGAACATTTCATCAATACTGGTGGTCGTCTTGATGCATTCTCAATCATCCAGGAAAGTAAATCTCCAAAAGTTGATTCTGTTCATCTGGACGTAGCGTTCTCCCACAAAAACACTACGTCCAGATGAACAGAATCAACTTTTGGAGGAATACTGGTGGTCATTCATTTATGTGACTTTCTGGCCAACTGTAACTCTGAAAGAAGCATTTTAATCAAAACAATCTAGTGAAAGACTTCAAAATCCTTGAGCAACTATGGTGTGATTTTTTTTTTACTGTCACCTTTAACAAACAACAGTAATTTACTTCATCTTAGGCATATCTTCTTCTCCATACTATAGCCTCATCCTTCAACAGACCTTGTGGCTATTGGTTGTTGCAGTATTTACAATCACCTATGTACAAATGATGAGGGAGGGAAATATCACAGGAACAAAGCTGACAGTATTAGAAAGGAGGTACAAACCTCTTACAGTTAAAGAGTCTGAGTTTCCACGACAACTTGCATTCCTACGTTGAGGGTGTTTCAAGGGCGTGACTGTATTTAGCAACACTGAGCATATCATTAAAATCAAACTTTGACACGAGTATTTACAGTGTGGAGAAATCCTCCTGAAACCAGCAGCTCCTCCCACTTTGCTTCTGTCACTGGTTGTAGAAAAATCTGTTCTCATGTGGAAGAACATTTTGTACCATGTTCAGCTTCATGCCGCCCAAGCTGGAAAACAACTGCCAATCTCAATCATGCCTCAGGCAGTTGATATGGTTCCAGTATAAAAGCAAAAATTAGTGGGAGGTGTTGTATGGATGAGGTATTGCAGTTTGTGTGCTTTTTTTAAAATACATTGTGAGTGTTCTTGTGTCAAACACACCATCTGAGGTTAAATGCTTAATGGATCATACATGAAGAGAACATCTATTCACCATAATTCACTTTTCATTGAGGACACAGTACTCTTACAAATAGAGAGTCCATTTCTGACCCTACGGGTACTGTCTACGCAAATGTGCCTCTAAGATTAATTATTGAACCTCAAGATAATTCTGTCTACCTTTTTGACGGCAAAAAAAAAGGTACATACATTTACCGCACACTTCATTAGGTACATGTGTTCCGCTCCTTGCTAATGCAAATATCTAATTAGCCACTCAGGGCAGCGGCTCAATGGATTTAGGAGTGTAATGCAGTCACAACAACCTGCTGAAGATCAAACCAAACATCAGAATGGCGAAGAAAGGTGATTTAAGTGACTTTAAATTCGGTATGGCTGTTAGTGCCAGGTTGATCTGAGTATTTCAGAAACTGCTGATCCACTGGAAAACTGCTAATCTTTCCTGCACAACCATCTCTCCAGAAAATGTTTGAAAAAGAGCACTACGATAAACGGGTGGATGGATGGATGGATAGATAGTTTGAAAAAGACAAAATATCCAGTGAGCAGCAGTTCTGTGGGAAAATGCCTTGTTGATGCTAGGGGTCAGAGGAGAATGACCAAACTGCTTTGAATTTACAGGAAGGCAACAGTAACTCAAATAACCATTAATTACAACCAAGATATGCAGAAGAGCATCTCTGAATGCAGAAGACAATGTACCTTGAAGCATGTAAGTGCTGTTTCAGTATAAATTACAAAAGTGAGTATGGAGCAATACAATGCAATTCAATTTTACAGTCAATTTGAAATTCTATTTATCTTTCAAAGTTGTTTTAACCCTTTGACGTATTGTGGTCACTACAGTGGACAGCTATTCAAAGGCTGTTTTCTTGTATTTGTGTTAGTGTTGATTGTATACTTGCACATAAACCACTACATTGGACACTGATGTGTCACGCCATACACATCAGTTGTCCACCTAAGTAGACATGTAAAAAACTCTTTGAAAAGTACATGTGTGAAAAAATGAAGTTCAACATTTTTTTTCATGCCTAAAGACGAATACAAATACTTAAGAAAAAAAAAATCCAGATTGAGGTTGTCATAATTCATGCATGAAAGGGTTAATATCAAACAAGTGTGCAAAACTGATTAAAATAAACATCAGTGTTCAACCTTGATTCAGTTAAATTTAGGTTGACAGTCCAATGTTGATTTAACATAGTTTCAATGACTGTTTGCTATCTGGGAGACAGGCTACAACAGCAGAAGACCACACAAGAACAGGAAACTGAGGCCACAGTTTGCACAGGCTAAATAACATTGGACAATAGAGGGCTGAAAAATATTTGCCTGGTCAGACGACATTCAAATGACAGGGTCAGAATATAGTGTAAACAGCATAAAAGCATTGATCCATCCAGTCTTGTATCAACCCTTTTGACTGCTGGGGGGGGGGTAATAATAATTTGGGCCATGTTTTTGTGGCACATTTTGAGCCTCTTAGGCAGGCCATATTGTTTAAACAATACTTAACAGACACTGAGTATTGCTGACCATTTCTATCGCTTTATGACCACGGTGTACCAATCTTCTGATGGCTGCTATCAGCAGGATAACAAGCCATATCACAAAGTTCAAATGATCTCAGACTGTTTTCACTTAATAAGTACTGCCTGTGTAGAATGCCATTCACAAGACTTTATACTGATAAAGGTACAGTAAGATACCTTTTTGCTGAGTGTACAGGAATAAGAATGGATAAAGAACAGGACAGAGTGAGCCCATTGGAAATACACTAAAAGTATGTATAATTAACTATTGGTTCATCCAAAAAGTAATTTAAAAAAATTATGCTTCTATAACCACCATATTTATCCTTACCAGAGTCAACATGTGCTTATGGACATTTAAACTGTGTCCCAAAAACTGATACGCAACTTGGTGTAGAACCAGTAATTATTAGAATTCTCTGGCGAGTGCTTCAGTAGAAATGACCTGAGGAACAAAACAAGACAAAACAAGATAGGACACATAAAATTGACTTGCGCACACACAGAAAGCTGACGTGGCTTGCTTGCAGAGAGAGGGAAGTGGAATCAGGAAAAGTGTGAAAATGACTTTGCCCCTTTGAGTTTCCTTCCTTGGCAAACAAGAGGCACCTGGGCTTCTAAATACAAAAACATGCTTCATCATTTGACAGAAATGAGTCATTCTGGCAACCTGACAACAATGTAACCACAACACTGTACCATTGTTGCATTTATTCCTCCTCGCTGTCTTCCCATTAGTTCCTGTTCCCCTCTGCCTTTAAATACTGAAAGCTACTGAAAGTATTCCTTCATTTACTTTCTGCTGTTGCCTTTCAGTCATACAAATGTGTAAAATCCCACACTAAGGACATAAGCTTATCCTTCTATATGTGACAGGCCCCCTGGGAAACGGCACCAAAATCCCACAGTGAGGTTATAATTATGACATTTAATTGGAACAGATATTTATGTGGTGAGGAAATTTGGTGATTTAGTCAGAGCGGAGTGCAAACTACCAATCTGTATCACACAGCTATTTTAGAAAGCCAGCTGCTTCTACACTGGCCTGCTGGGCTTACAGTCATTAATTGTTTCAAAGGAATGAGAGAACAAATGGCGTTAATGCAGTGGACAACATATCCTCGCCAACTCAGTCCAAAAATACTCAGTAATGCCCCTGGCTTCACAGTCTCCTTCCCCAGCCTGTTGTACTGGGTCAGGCCTCCAGACTGCCCTGACAACATTTTCAAGCTCTGAGGACAACATGTCTGAGCAGTAACGCATCAGTGCACTCCTTATCCCACTGCACTGAAGTAGGCAAAAGCCAAAAACACATTCAAACTTCTTTTTTTTTCCACTAAAAAGATTTGGTTTGTGTTTTGGATGACAATTTGGGGCCAAGATGTTAATGCTATTTTACTGTCAGTTTTACAGAAGGTTTGACTTCTGTGTGTTGTTAGCTCATTAGAAAACACTGAAACTAACAATCTGTAGGGAAATACAGGCTATGATAAGACATGTCTGAGTTTCCCGGGACACAATCTTATAAATGGAACTTCAACCTTTGGGTGTGTTCCTGTTTCACACAATTAGTGTGCAGGCTGCGTAAAATGAAACCCAAGAAGAACGTGACAATTAGAGGTCTGGTTGACTGAGCATGCATTTTGGAAACACTCCTTATCACATGCAAACACTAGACTTGTAACATCAGCTAGTCAGCAGCTCTTGAATGCTTCAATGCCTTGTTGGGAGATTTGTTTAACAAACTGCTAATAATCTTTTTTTGGAGACTCAAGCCAGCTCCTTAAAGCTTAGTGTTGCTATTATTTGAATGAATGAGCCTTTATGTGGCTGCTGTTTAAATATTAACTCTTAAATAATAGCCACTATATCGCAGTCAATATTGCTCTACATGTTTTATTCAATAAAACATATTGCATAACCAGTCTAAAGACAATGAGGCCAATGTGGACCAACTACTGTTCAGTAGCATTTGCTGTACATGTTTCTGTAAAATCTGACATAACTTTATCTTTTTAAAAACTCCATATGAAGTGATAACCTAAAGTGCTTTGAAAAAAAGAGCGATATAAGACAGCAAGCACACGCATAATAATAATAATGCAATAAAAACATAATACTTTTCTTCCACAAAGTCCAGTGTAAAAAAACAAAACAAAATCAAAGCAACAAAACAAGTCAGAACAACACATGAAATAGTAAAATAAATCATTGTTCAGCCGTTCACCAAATAACCCTTCATCTAGTCCAAGTCTTTTCTTAAATTATTTTTGGTTATATTGTTTGGAACAGACATCCTTAAAACAACTTCTATCGCCCTTCCAGACCCCAAACCCTCAATACTTTGCAATCCATATAAACTCTTTATAACATATCCACACATATCTGAAACTTTCTCATCTCCATACTGCATTCCTTTATGTGCATTTCTTGATCAACAGCATAAACATAAGACCATAAACATAGACCGGGAATCCTAAAGCTCAGTTTTGACTGATAAAACTCAGCATACTGAATTTGAACCTGAAGCTTAACAGGACAAATTCCTTTTTTTAGGTTTCCTTCATACGAAACAACAGGAACGTCTATCTCATGAAAAGTTTATCTCTTTTTTCTTTGCTGCCGAAGCATTTTCCTCCTTTTCAGTATCATCTCGTGGAGTTTGTCCAGGCCATCCCTGAGTCCTTCTCCTATGATGGCACAGGCTGGCTGCAGATGCCAGGGTGTAGCAGGGCCCAGTTCTTTCAAAGCCAGCAGTTTCTCAATTTCAGCCAATCCTAGAGAGTGCCTCAAGTCCTGCTTGTTGGCGACCACGAGGAGGGGAACTCCCTGGTTCTCAGAGCTCTTGGCGATTTTATGGAGCTCTGTTTTGGCCTCCTCCATGCGCTCTGCATCCACAGAGTCCACCACGAATATGATGCCATCTGTGCATCTCGTGTATGACTTCCACAGGGGGCGCAGCTTCTCCTGACCACCCACGTCCCAGAAGTGGAAAGTCACAGTCTTGTGGCCTCCCAGTGGCACTCTGACTTTCTCTGCATTGAAACCTTTGGTGGGAACAGTGTTCACAAACTCATTGAACTGCAGTCTATACAAGACAGTGGTCTTTCCAGCAGAGTCTAGTCCAAGGATGGCAATGTGGAAAGACTGGAAGAACGGGATGTTTGAGAGGCAGCTAGGTTGTTCCGAAAATCCATTCCCCATCTTTTCTCATGGGGAAAGGCAGGTGAATTTGGAAGGATTGAGCCAACTGTCCAACAGATATCCAAAGAACTGTTTAGATTCCAAAATGATGGCACCAAGTACCTGAAAGCACATGGATGGAACAAAGATTACATCAAATTTCCCAGGATTCTCAGGTTCAAAGACATTGCTGTTACATTATTATATTACTGACTGAGCTACAATCTAGTCACTCAGTAATAAACAAGAGTCAAAAAGTCAACAAACTGAATGGTGTAAGTTACATAACAAATTCTATTTATTGGTTAATTTAAGTCACCTATTACTGATCATATCAAACCAAGTCAGCCTGTTTCAGCAGAACTCCTACACGTACTGAACTAGGCGGGGCGGGGGACAAAGATAGGATTTTATTATAGTAAATTCACATGGGGTCAACATATGGTGAACTTTGGTTCAGGAGTTCCTCAGACACAGAGGTACAAAAAATAAATACATTTAAAGTTAAAAAATAAAAATCAAGCAATAAAACCCAACACATCTTTAAACTGGAATGCACCCAAGTCAGAAGAAGAATACTTTTCCCAAGTTGGACCACTAACTGAAAAAGAAAAGAAAAACAAACAAACAAAAACAAAAAAACACAGTGGCTCAAATGTCCTTAATGGGATAGTTATCCTGCTCAGGAGGCAAATATTACAGAAAAAAACCACACAAACTGTCTAACCTTAGCTGAGCTTAACTTAAAGCTTATAATTACTTTTTTAGCCAGCAGGTTAAGCACTGGTATACCTGTTTCCAGTTTCAGAATACTGGACAATGCTGAACATAGTGACTTCTAGCAAACAAAACTGGAAAATATTTTGTCAAGGCTAAAACAAAGATAAAAGCTAACGCACTACACTTGTGTATTTGTCAGCTGGACTGACTCCAGCTGATGTCAATGCTGCTCAATGCTTACTGAATGTGCAAAGGTCAGCTAGTGCTTTCAGTTCAGCTGCCCCCAAGTGGCCAAAAGACCCCACAAATGACAAATGGAAATAAAAACAAAAACAAGCAAAATGCAAACTTTGAATATGAGACTATAAAAGACTATATCATTTGCTTTACATAGTGAGAATGCTACCAAACTATTACTATTTAAGCTATCAATAAAAACATTCACAATCAGCATTAAAAAGACTATACTTCATTATTTCTTTTTATTATGGTGACACTGAAACTGTGACCATGCTTAGTCATGGTCTACTAATTATTTTAACATTAAATGCTTTCTTACATAATAAATATGCAAATCCACTTTTTATTTCACCCTCAATATCCATAAGTGCCTGATCACTGAATGACAATGTAGCTTTTAAGATGTATAGATATAGGTTTATAGTTATTATTACGTTCATTTGCGGTGTATCAGAGTCAAAGCATTATTATGTAAAGTGAATTAAAGATGATAACTTTTAATTACTACATTGCATACTGGCTGAAGTCCCTCATAATGGAGCTCAAAGGGGTACTTAAGTTCAAATTACTGCAACTCATGTTTCCTTACACGGTATTTATGTATTATACTCTATCCCTAATTGCATTTTAATACTTCCCTTTATCACGTTATGATTCTCCACTAATTTTGCAGTGGTAAGGTCTTTAAATCGAAGGAAAAGAAAATACGTTTTTATTTCTAGTAAAAAAAAAAAAAAAAAAAATGTGTTACCTACCCTTCATATGACGATAAGATAATACAGCTAATCTCTCTGGACAGAAACGCGGTCCTCTTCTGCATCTACAGCGTCTGAAATTCAGCTCACGGTATATTTTCCTCTCTTATTTCCGCAAAGACAGCAGCAAAGCCTTCGCCAGAAACTGACACACCATGCCCGTCTGTCCTCAGTGTCCCGTATGGATCTACCGCTGATGACACTGCCGCTGTGTGTGCGCCCAGCCTGGAACAACGCCCATACTGACACTGCGGGACCGCGCAATTGGCCCGTGCCCTCATTCCTCTGTCAGCCGATTGGCTAAAACAGCTGTCAATCACGTTTCTGCCCGGGAACGCAGATCACCTGTTGCTCTGACTGCCCGTCGCACCATTTTACTCCGGACGTCAGTATTCTTTGATTCTTGATCCGCAGTAAGACGTACTAATTATGCGTCAAGTCAAATTTTCTATTAAAAAAGGTTATATTTAAAAATACTCCACAGAAAATGCATACGGCTGGTTATTACATTTAGAAATCTATTCTGTCAAGCAAATGCAGTTCACGAAGAGCTCAAAATACGTTTCTAAGCTCTGTCAAGTCTACAACCCTAAACATTTATCATAATAATTATTGTTTCCAGTATTTTGGCCTTTATAAACAATTAACATTAACGGAATTTGATGAATGATGACCCGAATAGACACAGGTTAGTAACCATTGTAAATAAAAATTGAGAGTTACCTTTGATTCAGCTAATGCAGGCAGTGTACTTTCCCTTTATGACCGCGCCAGATCTGTGTGTGTGTGTGTGTGTGTGTGTGTGTGTGTGTGTGTGTGTGTGTGTGTGTGTGTGTGTGTGTGTGTAGAAACTGCACCGCCCCCTTCGGCCGCGTGTTTTTGTTTGAAATGATTGGTCAGAGGGCAGGAAAAGCGCCTCTCTCAGTGCAGGCCATCGCGCAGAAAGGATAACAAACAGTATTTGGCCCTTAGCCACTGCCTTGCATAAGCAGTCTGTGCTGGACTATTTTAGCGCCTTTGATTTGTTTATTTTCACACAAACCCACAAAGACAGAATAATAGAATACAATCCTAACACTGGACACAGAATCCAGTAGCACCATATGTATCCATATAAATAGCTACAATATGCAGCACACCTTCCCAAAAATGGCACAAAATTCAAGCACAACTGCTGGAAGAGGGAAGTATTGATGGGGAATTTGCTTTCAATGAATTGTATTTATAAAAAGGCAGCAAATGTGCTGTCATAGTATATTATATAGTACTTTAGTCCTGTTACTGAACACTCAAAGCACTTTCACACCACAAGCCACATTTGCTCATTCATGCAGAGAATCATGCAGTCATTTATTATATTCCTTTCACCCTTTCACCAACATTGGGTGTAAGAATCTTGCCAAAGGACACTTTTGCATGTGGACTGCAGGATTTAGGGATCAAACTACTGACCTTGGATTTACTAGGCAACTTACCCAGCCAGTTTAGAGCCATTTTTTCTGAGTTGATCTTAATCACGTGCATGCTGAATAGCAAAAATTAATTCAGGGACTAACCTTTTTTCTTCAATTCAAAATTAGATGGTTTGGACATGTGTAAGGGAGGGATAGCGGATGTATCAGACAAAGAAATGGGAAACACGGAGCTTCCAGGCAGGATAAAAAGAAGATGATCTCAGATGATGTTTAGGGATGTTGTGAAGGAAGACATGCAGGGCGTTAGTGTGACAGAAGAAGATGCTAGGGACTGAGTGCGATGGAGGCAGATTATTTACCTCTGAAGGGAGGAGCCGAAAGAAGAAGCATATTTTGGGCATCAATCTATGTAGGTTTTTTTTTCCAAAATGAAATGAGCATCATTTACAATTTTAGGTGTCAAAATAATCTCTTTTATAAGCAGGCATAAATACTTAGGAGTAGTATTATTATTATTTAGTGTTCACAAAAATTTGTCAAGAAAGGAGCTGAATTTTTAATGTTTTTAGATTTTATTGCAAGCATTTTTTCTTTTCTTTTTTTATTGTAACTTCTCAATGCAAGGTGGTGAAAGCTTACAGTGCAAAGAAACCTTACTAGAAACAAAAAAAGCTACACGCAAGTAATACAACATAAAAGTTAAACTAGGTTAAAGCAACTAGCAAGAAAGAAGCCAGACCATCAGATCAGATAAAGGGGAAGACAGAGCTATAAATACTCAGGAGACTGACTGCATACTGAGATACCTGGCGCAGCAGACAGGTGAAACAACTGACAAGGTGAGAGTAATTATGCTAATTATGCACAGGTGAAGACAATCAGGGCATGGCAGACAATCACAAAGGAGGGAAAACAAGACTGCAAAGCGACACAACAGAAAACTAAAGTGAAACAGGCATTGAGACTTGAGAGACCACTTGAAACGAGAAAAGACAAGATAATACAGGAGCACAAACACATTAACACCGAAACCAGACAGAACCAGTGGGGAGGCTAGAATAATAAAATCAAGGTATGAACCAAATCACCAACTGAAACACTGCGCTTAGAATTCTGAGAGCCTTTTGAAACTTTGGATTTATTCAAGGACCAAGTTCACTTTTGGGGGGGGGGGTCAGTGAGGAACCTTTAGCAGTTTAATTTAAAGAAAAGGCCACTGGAGGATATTTCTAAAAAGCATAATCTTACTACAATTGTCCCTGGAGAGTTAGGGGTGTTTTTAGGGGTTTTTTTTGTTCTGTGTAAGTCTAATTGACAAGGTACACCTCTGTTAAAGCTCCTTACTCAAAGTAGCTTTTGTGTACCTTACAAAATAAAATACTAATTTTTGATAACTGTATAAAGCATATGTGACAAAGCAGTGTTTTCTCATTCTGTTTTAGTCCAAAGAAATTAAAAATAACTATAATTTAAAATAGGGATTTCTATTTCTATTGAGGAAAAAGATGGTGCTTTCTAAAATTATGTTAAAGTAATTTTGAATAATTCCCCTAAACATTCTATAATGGAGGGTCTAATGTAGGCCCTAAAAACATTACCAAAAATATTGAAATGCTTATTGATGGATTTTATACATGGTAAATTTTTGTTCCACTTTTATTATTCCATTGTTTGCTTTTTAACCACAGTGCTCAGAAACATAATGGCAAATTTAATGCAACGGAAGAACAATGCTCAGGATGCACACTGTACACGGCAAGTTTAGAGTAAACTTCACTTGTTGTGCAGTTTTATGTTACTGGTAACTTTAACTGGCTATATTTGAATTTAATTATATTTGCTAGCCAGCTTACACTACCTGGCTAACATGAGTTGATTTTTCAGAAAAGTAAACACAAGAGAGAATTTCTTTCTATTTTCATTCTATAATCTACACCAGAAACCAATCCTACATTCTTACTTTATCAACTTAAATCTACCAAATTGTTAATATAGAGCACAATTTGCAGCGATTTTATTTAACTGGAGAAAATATTTAACATGGAAAGCATCAATAGATAAAATGTCTTGATGGCTGCACATCTATGACCCATACAACAATACATGTAAGACCATCTATCTGATCAACCAACTGTATCTATCTTTAGTTAATAAACTATAGAGAGCTTTCTGAACTTTTCAAGTAATTATTCTAATTAAATGTTAACATCCACTATTTGTAATACAGAGTTTGCAAATTTAAAGTTAGAGAATGTTCTTACTTTGCCTCTTACAAAAATTATTATTTTACTTTTATTGGGGTTTACACACAGTCTCCAGTCAACACTATCTTTCTACTAAATAAGCCTTCTGAAGTTCTTTTTTTTTTTTCATTCTGACAATTCTACAGTATCATCTGTGTACAGAAGCACAAAGTCTTAGACAGACCTCAACATTGTCATCACTCATTTCTCAGCCCGTTATCTCTACTACTAGTATACGCAAAATCATTTAGAAATTTTTACAGAGCAGAGTTGATAAATTTTCACCCTGTCAAACCCCGATCTTGCAGTCACAACAACACTGATTTCAGGCCATCACACACAACTTGGTATTTTGGTTTAAATTATACACAACTGTAAAAATTCTCCAATTTATGTCTGCAATATTTAACTTTCTCTATAACAGACACTTTCAACTAATTCTGCAGCTTTTTCATAATCAAATAATCACAAAATTGTATAATTGTTTCCTATAATTCAAATATAATTCACATTATGAGAAACAACTATATGATCAATTGAGGAACCTGCACTAAAACCAGCTTGCTCGTCTCCCAGAAAACCCACTGCAGTTAAATAAGTAGTCATTAATTACTGAAGTAACACATTTTCCAATACACCTAAGTAGTAATACTATGATTATCTGTCCAGGCCTTACCCTTTATTTCCCTATAGTCCAACTTATTGGTGTTGAAGACAGGAATTATATCAACTTAATAATTTGGTAACCAATGAAATAAACTCTTCAGGACTAGCAATATTCCTTATTCCCCATTATTTTTGAATTTTTTTTCTCCTTACTAATTTATCCAAAATACATTGATATAATTCCATATTCAATAGTACCGCTATCATTACGTTTTCTTTCCAGTACCCAGATCTTTCCCAAATCTGCCATTAACTATATGTAAATCAAGTTTTTGGCAAAATTCAATAAGCATTTTACCATTGTTATCATAATAAAGTTACCTAATGATTTCAACTTGCATTTGCAATTATTTGAACTCCATTCAAATAATTATAGTAGTATCCAACTCCAACATCATCTATGAAGCCCGTCCTTGCATTAAAGTCCCAAGTAAAATACAGTTATCACAGTAGAGCGACCGTTCAAGGGGAATGTCCACAGCACCTACTATAAACTCCAAACCTATTACTTGAACATCAATCAACATCCATAGAACATTAGATGAACTTTTAACAGCTTTGCACTATTTTGATATCGCGATTTTGACCAACATTGCTAATTCATGTTCCCCTCAAAGAGTACATTCTTCATTACAATAAATATTAGTTTTAATTTTACTTAAACAAAATCAAACTTTTCAGTATATTCTTGCAAAATGCTACAATTCAGCTTCTTAGAAACTTCAGATATTTAAACCTAAGAATTTAAATGATCTTATTTGGTAAGACTGAACATCATCACTACTGGTGTACTGTAGCCCCTTCAGTCCACAGTCTTCCTCTTGATACTCCATCATGCTTGCGGTCTACTTGTGGCCTGCAAGTCATATTTTAGACGGTCCAACCCCCTCTCACCACTGTGAGTCACTTGGTGAATATACTGTCTCTGACTGTTTGTCCATCACTATATCAAGTATGATTAAAGTAATATGCAGTAAAGTCAGATTCTCACGCTTTCTTTTCCTCAGTGCTCTCTCGCTCACACAGCAAGTCAAGGACGTACCGTAGCCATAACAATGCTTCTGGAATCGAGTTGAAAAAGTCAGGCAACAAAATTATTTCATTACTCAAACTACATTATCATTAATAATATTGATTAGGTTTGCTCTTGACTATACTTTGATTAGAATTAAGCACAATTCACTTGAACCACAAAAAGGCTGGATGTTAAGTCCACTTTTGGATGGAGATGAGTCGGGGCATCTCAATCTTTGACAATTTGGATAACGAAAAAAATCCTGGGCATGTTGAGTGAGCTTCATAGTTGCTGTATAAGGCCTTGGCCATTTTACCCCGACCTGACATTTTCTGAACACACTCTGTAAACTCTAGTTGTGTGGGAAATTCAAAGTAGACCAGCATTTTCTGAAATGCCTAGACCAGCCTGCAGTTGCTGCCACGTGAGTAGCTTTTTTTTTTTTTTTTTTGGTTGTTGTGAAGAGAAGCTAAAATATACAGAACACTTTCTAAAATAGATGAATCAATATCCCTTCCTATTGCAAAGTGGGAAGCAGATTTGTCAGTCGGCTTAGACCAAAACTTCTGGTCTCATATATGCTTAAAAACCTTTAAATTGATTAGAAATCCCAGTCTGCAATTAATACAATACAAAATACTACATAGAGTGCACTATACAGGTCATCGGATGTTCCAGATGGGCTTTACATCTTCCAACAACTGCTCACACTGTCAAGGCAATACACCAGACAATTACATCCACGCTCTTTGGTCCAAGACTTATCAAAGTGTCTGAAATGTAAAATTCCAACCTCCCCTTTAGTGTGCTTGTTGGGCAAATTGGATGATGTCACTACAGAAACTAATACAGTCCACATGGTTTTCACTGCCCTATGCATTGCCAAGAAAACGGTCCTCATGAACTGGTTGCTCTCAGAGGGTGTTCTCCTTGTGGTTGCGTGCAGCAGGGCTGGGGGAGTCTGTGCTGGCGGATGCAGGTTACTGGCCTGGTAGCCTGGCTGCCCCTGAGTGGATCCGGGGGAGGCGTGGGGGCTTGGGGTTCGGGGGTGCTTTGCCTCCGTGCTAAGGCTCTGGCTGGGCCTTGGGGGCTTAGGTCCTTGTTGGTGTGTCGCCGAGGTTGTGGGCAGGTGGGTGCACGGGGGCTCAGCCCTGGCGCAGGGGGCCTCTGGCGCATCGGCCTAACTAGGGGGCTCTTCAACTGACAGGGAGTTTGTTCCATCCTTGCAGGAGTCCACTCTGCAGGTGAGCGAGAGTCATAGGAGAGGTGGAGAATAAACTTAACCTGGGTGTCTACTGTCTTGTGCAGTCTGGGAGATGATTGAATGTTAGGGTGGGTACAGTTTCCTCTGCGGTGGGGTCGGGTGGGCTACCCCGGGTCCTGTGGGGCTGGGCGGTCCTGCTGCCGTAGGCCCCGATCTGGATGGGCCTGGGCTCCCTTGCCTTGGTGGGTGCCGAAGGACGGGGGTGCCTACTGGGGTCAGCGGGGGAGCTGGCCCCAGGGAGGGGCATCTTGCTCCTCTCTTCTTTTCCTCCCCATCCCCGGCTGCCTCCCTCTTCCCGCTCCAACACACCCACCCACACAAGTAGGGCCTTGGGGTAAGGGTTTGTCAGCAGGGTGCAGGGGAGGGATTTCCCCCCCCCCCCGGCCACCTGTGCCTCAATTTTATTCCACAACTTAGACATCCACATTACTCACACTCTCATAACACATACATATAGGTCCTTGAGGGTGGGCACGTTAACGGCGTCCAGTGGACGGTCTGTGTATTCAACCCCACCTGTGGCGCCGGTGCCCACCTCTCAATTTTAAATCCATGTAGACATTGAGGGTTCTCGGGAGGGGCCGTGCTAACACCTGCTGCTCTCTGGCAGCAGCACCATGCTCTCCCGTGTTTTAAATGCACCTTAGAACAACACGCAGCAACACTACACATGAGCGAGAGGAGGGAGGTTTGGGGTCTTCACACACCCCTGTTCTCTGCTGGCCATCGGGGCGGGGGGCTGGGAGGAGGTGTTGGCCGTCCGATTGGGATCTGGGATGCGGGGCCTTCCTGCTGCTGCGGAGCCTGGGGAAGGGTAACATCTCCTGGGTCTAGGTGCCGTTTCCCCCTCCAGGGGCGAGGGTACCTGGACGTGGCGTATAGAGTTTGTTTGGGGAGTGTGATTGTGTGTACAGTGTCCATGTATGTCTATCCCTACGTTGGGTGAGTGCTGAGTATTTGTATATGTGTGCATGAGGGTGGGAATGCATGTTTGTGTCTGTGTGTGCCTGTTTGTCTGTGTTTATATGTCAGGTCGGGTCTTAGACTCCACCTCTCTGGGAACACCCAGGCCCTCCAAAGTATGGAGGCCTATCTCCCCTCACCACACTCCCTGCCGGTGACTGATGCCCTCAGGGGTTGGTGCGTTGGTGGTTCTTGGTGTCCGGGGCGGACGCTCAGGTATGCACCAGCTCACTCCCGGTGACTACTTGGCGGGGCCTGGTGCCTGTTGCTCGGTCAGGCCTCTTCCGGGGCAAAGGGGGCCCTCAGGCCTCCGGCCTCTGGGCCTGCGGCTCGGTTCCTCTGGCACAGCTGGCTGCTGGCAGAGCCGGCGGGCACGCCACTGCAGCCCCCTCTGGCTTCTGCTCCGTGGCTACTGGGTGACCCCTCATCTGGGGCTCTCCTCAGCTCTTCCCAGGAGGGTGGCACGGATGCCCCTCCGGTGGTTCTCCTTGGGCTCTCGCACTCTGGGGCCTCTGGATGTCTGGAGCCTGAATCTCCTCCATGCCTGCTGCATGCCCTGGGGGACAGGGCTATGGCTCTCTACATCCTCTAGCAGACCGTTACATGGGGAAACCTTTTGAATACAAGCGCGCTGATCCACACAGGTGTGCACACGGGTGTTCACTGTTCATAGACATAAACTATACCTTTATTGGCTGCTATTTCCAAGCACATTGTACGCTGTCGGTCCTGCTTGCTACACAACAACATTCAATATTTAGTATTTACTGCTGTTTACACTTAGCTAGATTAACGTGATGGTGTTGTGTTTAGTATGTTGCTCTGTTTTTTGGGGGGTTTTTTTTGCTTGTTTTCTCTTCTTTTTCTCTCAACAGGTGATCCAGGAGATTTTTTTTCCTCTTCTTTCTCTTTTTAAGTGCCCTTTCTCACTGTCCCTCTTCCCTTCTGTTTTTCTTTTCCTTCATCTTTCTTTCTCCCTTTCCTATCCCTCAGTCATGTCTGTCTCGTCTGTAACAACTGAAAATAAAATAAAATAAATAATAACAACAAAGGTTGATCAAATGGACCAATACGGCAAGGCCGTGATGATCCATTTGGCAAAGTAAATCCATTGGGTATCCTTGTTGGTCTTCAGACAACAATTCTGACGGCTAAAGAACCAAATGGGACAGACAAAAAAAAAGAGAAAAAAAAAAGAAGAGAAGCTAAATAGATGTACCTAATAAAGTGGCTAAGTGTTTATTTATCATTCCTTGTTTTCTGAGTGTTGTTTATCATATGCACTTGTGAATTACAATTGACATTGTTCAGATCCATTTTTCCCTCCTTGCACTGCTTAATGGGACAAATGAGAGAACATTTTAGGGATTTATCATTACACTCAAGGTCCTGTAACTGGGTAGAGACAGTGTGGTCAGGAACCCCGGGACCATGACATGTAACTGAAGTTGCAGTGTGTTTACTTTCCTAAAAAAATATCTGCATAAATACTTTCAGTACAGCAATGCCTTTTTTTCCCCAGATGTTTGGTTCTGTAACATTGTTTGGTACTTGAAAGAATATCAAGGGCTTAAACACCTTTGCTCTTGTGGTTTAATGAGTGATATCCTTTTCATTTTATATTTAGTCTGAGTTATGCAAAGTCACAGATGACGCATTAGATGCACATGTGCAGCTATTTCAGATATGCTTAGAACATGTGCCGGCTTCACATGTTTATAATTCTTCATATAGCGAATGAACAGCTGCCTGTGTACCAGTGGGCATCATGAGATCACAGTACATGCATGCCTTCTGTTAAAAACTAGATGATGTGTGGATATTTTTAGACTGTTTACTTGAAGTTATGTTTAGTTTGAGGGTGGGGTCTTCTCTTAATTAGGAAAGTAGTGCTTTTAGGATGTTTGAATAGCTGATAAGCGTTCTTATACTTAATCCACTGTCAGTTATTCTTAATGCAGTATAGTAAAGTGTGATGACTTGGCTGTAGCACAACTGCTGAGACATCTACACTGAGGCATATTGGGCATAAAAGGTAAAGTTGAGGACTATGCAACAGGTTGTACATTTGCATTATCATGGTGTACACCTTGGAAAGGTTTTACTTGGATGGGTCTTAAAATCTGGAAATGGGTTATTGTAAAGGGCAAGGAAGTCACTCTGACACAGACCTCAAAAAGTTCGCTTTGCAGGACATGGAAGGATGTATCCAGCCTGACTAGTATCATCAGATCAAGTGATGGTATAATGGTGTGGGAGATATTTTCTTCAGTTTGACAAGTAATGCTTTACCCAGTCAAAGATCAAACTTGACTGTTTGCTTATGGTTAGAGTTAAAGGAAATGATGATTTAGAAATGTACATTACGCAATTAAATTGGCTTAAAATATGAAAAATGTTTACAAAGTTTAAATAAGTGCTTGTTTTGTGTGGCACACAAGTCTGGATTACAAATTATTTACAAATATTTTTCCTCACAAATAAGAGCGTTTTGTTTTTTTTTGTTTGTTTGTTTTTTAAGTCCCTGTATTAATTTAAATATTAAATTATATATTTTGTATGCCAGTTCAGTTCAGGAAGGATGAATACAGCACTTAAACAGTGTCGTCAAGAATTATGGGATTTAACTGTTTAAACTGACATGTTTAAACACACTGATTTTTAAAAAGAAATGCAGGCCAACTACAAACTCCTTAACATGTTGGCATAAATGCAAACTGGACGGCACATTTCAAAGATGTGGTTGTGGTAAAAAAACAAATGAATGAATCAGTTATTCTGAATAGTTGGGTATGGGAGATTTGGATGTTGGCCCCAGTGCCTTTTGTGTATCCCGTGCAGTACTTTAAGTTTCAAATAACTCAAAAGGATAGTCTGAGATGTTTATGATCTAGTGCTGCCATCTGCTGGTACTTGGTGGAATCAGGATGATGCTTTGTAGTGCAGTGTATTTATCAAGGTCTGGTCTGGGGGAGGAAAAAGAAAACTGTCCTCAAGAAACTAACTGGGTGCACATCAATATCTACACTGTAAGTTGGTAATGATATGCTTAAATACCCATACGGCTGAGTCAGTTTAAAATCGGTTTCAAAACCAAACTCCTGAATTTGTTGTGTGCCTGGTATTATATAGGATTGTCATTGATTATACAGGAATGTCAGTGAGCCAAATGCCCCATGCCACTTGCACTGACTTCATGGGGTATTATAGGTTGCCTTTTAATGCTTTGGCTTCCATGATGCAGTGAACTCCACTACTACTGAGAGTCACTGCTCACCTAATGCGGAGTTTTTAATGGTCAAATGCAGACCTTATTATCTCCCCAGAGAACTCACCTCTATCATACTCACTGCAGTGTATATCCCCCCTGATGCTAATGCTAGGTTAGCCATGAAAGAACTTTATGCAGCAATTAACAAACACCAGACTAAACACCCCAAGGCTGCTTTTATTGTTGCTGGCGACTTCAACCACACCAACTTAAAGACAGTCCTCCCCAGATTCCACCAACATGTCTCCTGCCACACCAGAGGGGACAAGACATTAGACCATGTTTATTCCAACCTGGCTGGAGCCTACAAAGCAACACCCCTCCCCCACATTGGACAATCGGACCATCTCTCCCTGTTCCTCACACCTCGGTATTCACCATTCATCCAACGTGTGAAACCTGCTGTGAGGACAATTAAAGTGTGGCCAGAGGGGACAGACGCAGTGCTCCAGGACAGATTTAAAAACAATGACTGGAATACGTTCACCCACAACGACTTGGACCAGTACGCCTCATCTCTACTGGATTACATCTCCAAAACTACAGACAGTGTCACCATCCAGAAACGGATCACCATGTACCCCAACCAGAAGCCTTGGATGAACCGGGATGTTCGTCTCCTCCTGAAGGCCCGCAACACTGCCTTTAGGTCAGGAGATGCACACGTCTACAGTACAACCAGGGCTAAGCTAAAGAGGGGTATCAAAAAAGCCAAACACCATTACAAAAAGAAGATAGAAGAACACTTCTCCAACTCCAACCCCCGACGCATGTGGCAAGGACTCCGGACCACCAAACTCTCCCCTGCATCCTCTGATGTCTCCTTCCTCATTGAGCTCAACAACTTTTATGCTCGTATTGAGCGAGGGAATCCAACATCTACAACCAAAGCAGACGTGACGCCGGACCACCACCCACTGACTCTCTCCCCCACCGATGTAGGAGCAGTGCTGAGCAGGATTAATGTCCACAAGGCTGCAGGTCCTGATGGCATCCCCGGGCGTGTTCTCAGAGAGTGTTCTGGGGAGCTTGCAGGAGTGCTGACAGACATATTCAACCTGTCCTTGGCCCACGCTGTGGTACTGGCCTGCTTCAAATCCACCTCCATCGTCCCGATACCCAAGAATTCCAACCCATCAAGCATCAACGACTACTGCCCAGTAGCCCTCACCCCCATCATCACAAAGTGCTTAGAGCAGCTGGTCCTAGCACACTTCAAATCCTGTCTCCCCCCCACCCTGGACCCCCACCAATTCGCATACTGTCAGAACAGGAGCACAGAGGATGCAGTCTCCATCGCACTGCACTGTGTCCTCTCACACCTGGGCAATAACAACACTTACGCCAGAATGCTGTTTATAGACTTCAGTTCAGCGTTCAATACAATCCTCCCCTCACAACTCATCAGGAAACTGACAGACCTTGGCATCAGTTCCCTCGTGTGTAAATGGTTACTGGACTTCCTGACCAACCAGCCCCAACATGTCCGGCTGGATAGCCACTGTTCATCTACAATCACAATGAACACCGGTGTACCACAAGGCTGTGTGATGAGCCCTTTCCTCTACTCCGTCTTCACCCATGACTGCAGACCTACCGATGGTTCCAACACCATCATTAAGTTTGCAGATGACACCACGGTGATTGGCCTCATCAGTGACAACGATGAGGCTGCCTACAGGGAGGAGGTGGCTCGTCTGGCTGAGTGGTGCAACACAAACAACCCGCTGCTCAACACCGAGAAGACCAAGGAGCTCATCATGGACTACAGGAGGAATGCTGACCCACATCCACCCATCTACATTAAAGGGACGGCTGTGGAGCCTGTGAGCAGCTTCAAGTTCCTGGGCGTCCACATCGAGAGCATCCTGACCAACAGTCTGGTACAGGAACTGCTCTGCCTCGGACCGGAAGGCGTTGCAGAGGGTCGTGAAAACTGCCCAGCGCATCGCCGGAGCACCACTTCCTGCCATAAATGACATCTACAGGAAGCGGTGTCTGAAAAGGGCTGGGAAAATCATCAAAGACCCCAGTCACCCATCACACGGACTCTTCACCCTCCTGCCCTCTGGGAGGCGCTACAGGAGCCTCCGGACTAAGACCACCAGGTACCGGAACAGCTTCTTCCCTACAGCTGTCAGACTCCTGAACTCTGCCTCCTCCTGATTTTACCCACGTTAAAATAATGGACTGAACATACACACACCCACAACCACTAGCACTTTATATAGTCTCTGTAGAAAGTAGCCACATATTTCACTTATCTTAACTGCACTACTGTATAATTCTGTATAAACAATCATTCTGTACAATCCGATAATTATAATTCTACAACTGTTTAACTTGCATATTTCTGTATAGCTTTATATTTCATATTTCTGTATAGTTTCATATTTATATCCTGTTCATAGCCTGTACATAGCTTGTATACCCACTATAGCCTGTACATACTTATAGTTATAGCATATTCATAACATACCTTCATACCGTGTACATTGTAACATATCCATAATAGACCCATTTTGTACCCTCATACCTATAACAGACCCATTTCTGTAATATATCTATATACCTATATTATTGCTAATATATATTTTGTAATATATCTATATCATGGCTAAAGCACTTCTGGATGGATGCAAACTGCATTTTGTTGCCTTGTACTTGTGACATGTGCAATGACAATAAAGTTGAATTCGATTGTATTCTATTCTAATTTCCCCACTTTGTGTATGAGTTTTTTTTTGTTTGTTTTTTTACTTTATAAGCAGCTAGTTCAGGGGTTATGAATCTGTAGCTCTTTTGAGTCTCTGGATGTATGCAAAAGTTATATTATCATTGCTGCAAGTGACTCTTTAAATTCTTCAGTTGTCTCCTATTTTTACTGAATTGCAAACCTTCCAAATTCAACTTTTTGTTTCATTGGTCCACAGCAATGTTAAAGTGCATAATCAAAGAGGCATTTAATTATTACTAGCTATAAATAAAATGTTTAACAGTGCATTGTATATTGAAAATAATATTTTGGGTTGTCCCTGAATATGCTAGTAGAGCCCTTTGCATGAGAATTATTTCTAACTGGAGTGTACAAATTGTGGCAAAAGTAAAGAAAAGTGTGTGTAGGTTCTCAGTCATCCAAATCATATTGGTCTAAGGAGGTTGGAAAAGAGAAAGCAGCTGAACTTCTGTAAGTTAAAGAAGCAAAACTTTGCATTTAAACACATAAAACTAAAGCTGAAAGTCATCACTCACACTGATTAATTACACCATGGCTCTGTTCAGAGGCTAACAGAAAAACTATTTCCAAGAAATTTATAGACCTTACTGTGTCTTAACAGTTTTTGTAATGTAAATTCTTTAAATTCTAATCTCCTCAGCATCAGGACTAAAGCTATGTTGTAATGGAGTTATTTGATATTACAACCTTGAATAGTTGACTTTGAGTGCAAGACTTCCCTGGGAAGTTTTGGTCACTGCAGCTGCAGCACCAATCCGTTTGTGGATCTCTCGCTCCCTTCTCCCATCACTCATGAACAAGACCCCAAGGTACTTGAACTCTTCCACTTGGGAGAGAAACTCGTCCGTGACCCGGAGTGGGCACTCCACCCTTTTCCTGCTGAGGACCATGGCCTCAGATTTGGAGGTGCTAATTCTCTTTCCCACCGCTTCACACTCGGCTGCGAACCGCTCCAGTGCGAGCTGGAGGCCATCACCTGATGAAGTCAACAGAAGCCAACAGACTAACCAAGTCTGATTGGACTCCTTCTTCAGCCTGGTGGCTCCCTTCACCTCTGGTGCTGCCATTTGGTTCGGGGGTTGCCACCACGACAGGCACCAACCACTTTGCGGCCACAGCTCAGTGCAACGGCTTCTCAGTGGAAGTGCAGAACATAGTCCATTCGGCTCAATGTCCCCACTCTCCCCCGGAATGCTGTTGAAGCTCTGCTGGAGGTGTGTATTGAAGATCCTGCAGACTGGGGCCTCTGCCAGGCGTTCCCAGCACACCCTCACTATACGTTTTGCTTCAGCCACTACCAACAAGTAAAATAAAAAACCCACAACATCGGCATTAAAGTTGGTTAGTGACGAAATTGTTGAACTGTATGTGGTGCAATATCCTAGTGTTAATTCAGAATGGTTTTCTCCAAATATGTTCCACATTATAATGAAACTTTTTCAGCTTGTGAGTTGCAATGTGACCTGCATTTATTGTCATGTACATGGATTTTAACCCCTTTTTGGTTAACTATTTTATTCTAATGTTATACAAGCAAAACTGTCTTATATACCAATGATAAACACTTCATGTATTACCCCATTTTCTAAGGGTCACAATTACACTTTTTAAGCTTAGTGTTTGTTTTTACTTTTTTTGTGGGGGGTTGGTTTTTTGGGTTTTGTTTTTGTTTTTCTTTCATTGACTCAATAAATCTGACTTTGAACATGAATTTATTTTTGGTCTTTGTAGTTATTGCCCTACTGAGTGAAAACCCTCTTCTTCTTTAAAAAAAAAAAATTATATTTAAAGATTTTATCTATACACTATGATCATGACATCCTGGTAAAAGTTGTGGAAAAACAAACTGAGTGTTTAAACCAAAGTAATTTTCTAATATGCATTTGAAGAAACGTTGAGAGAGGAGAGAGGATAAAAAGCGGATGCAGTGTTTTAAAAAAAAAGGTTATTACAGGTTTTTGGACTTAAGTTGTAAAAAAATAAAATAAAATAAATATAAAGAAAATATAACTCGAGTTCCTGTTTAATTTTTACTGTAGCGTGTTTTTTTTAATGATAATAAAAGTAATTTTCAAAATTTCTAAGCACATTGTGTGAGGAATTTTTATTCAATTGTTTAATTATTTTGTAGTTCAAATAATTATGGGTGAGATCTAGGATGCTCGTGATCATGATTATCTGGGCAAAGTGTATATACAATTGTAAGTACAATCATGCAATACTGTTTTACTGTTTGACACTTGGACAGCAGGTAAGTAAACATTGTTTATTTTATTTTGTTTTACACTTCAAGTCGCTTCAGTTGTCTGACATATGGTTAAGAATCCCAAGCATCAAATCCCCTCACTTAAGAATGAATAGTTGATTTACTTTAAAAAAAAAAAAAATTTAAAGACTCAAATCATGGAAGCATTATTCCATTGAGCATGTGATTTCACAATCCACTCTCTCACTCATCACATCTGGTTAGAAAAAACACCAACATGGCAAAAATGCTAATTTCTACGATTCATAATGGAACTTCACAAACCCCTGGAGCATGCCATGATGGTTATAATCCATCTTTTATAGTGTCTACATTCCAAATACAGGATGCCAGCAAAAATGGGGCTAAAGAATTTTTCTGTGACTTCTCTGAGCAGTTTTCTGCTTTACCGTTAGTTATTTAACAGAAGCACTATATTGCTTCTTTATTCCTGCTAATCTGCATATTTTACATTTTATTGTGCTCACTTCTTGAATACAACCAAACCGTTTTCTGTCCCCTTCCCATTGATTTTACCGTAGTGAACCAGTAAGAGACCACTTCAGCATCACTGAGTTACAACAACTAGAGCAGCTGGAGCTGGGGCGCTTTCACAGAGACTATCAAGGCCAAGCATGACCAAGTCAATCTTTGCAGAGGCCAATCAGGGAGCTGTCTTAGAACAGCTTCAGGATCAACAATATGATGCAGCAAAGTTACGTTTTTTGAGTATGTGACTGTGTTTGGGGGGAGTAAGGACACAGGACTAAAAACAATACTGGGATGTAAACATTTCAGAATCAACTGGTTGAATACTTAGGAATACTGTGAGGAGGTAAAACAATTTTTATAACAGGTCAATTATTTTTAGAATGCCTTTGTTCACAAAAAGGGAATGAAAACAAAGGAAACAAGAAGCTGCTTCCTTGTTTTTGAAGTAAAACATTAGACGGGGTTATAATGATTTAATAGAATATCATGGTGTGAATTCGGTGTGCTTATTTTTTAATCATTTGTTCCAGTCATGTTATGACAATTTTGGGGCGTTGTGCATTTTCATCGAGAGTTGTAACATTTTCCAAACTCACATGCACTTCTGTCCTTTAATGTGTAGAACAGTGTGTAGCTTTTTTGCATGTCTGAAAACGGCTGACTGGTTTACACCAGGCATGAACTTTAACCCCTCTTTTGGGGTCTTTAGCTACAGAGAGCTGTTGAGACTCGTTGACCCCGCCGGCCCTGAGATGAATACATGTAGATTGTAAACAGCAGATACAGGTTATGTTTAATTCACAGTTGTACGACGCTCTCTCGTCCCTGCTCTCTCTGTTTCTTTGTTATGCTAGTGCATCATTAAAAAGATGTTTGCAGTGGTTTTGGTGGGAGAAAGTGGTCGATACTTCTGTTGAACCCATCTCACATTCTCCCCTCATTTACTTTTTTCTAACTGGCTCTGCGGGAGAGAATCAGTTTTCAGTTAGATGTGTGTTATAATGTTAAACTGTTATTTTGTTATTATGTTATTTTTAATACTTTTGTATGGTTTCATGGGAGAAGACCTGTGCAACATGATCACTGAGCCCCCTCAGCTGAAATTTACTGACATACTCCACATAAAATATTTGGCACAAATTTTATGCATGTATTAACTGTGATAGGAAACGTGAAGATCTTTATTGCTGTTCTTCAGTCTGTACAAACGATCCTCTAGCTCTGTAGTAGGTTATTTGTTTATGCACTTTAACTTTATCCATGATCACTTACAAAAACAGTCCAATCAAAGTAAGAACTGATCTAATCTTTAGATGATGATGAATTTCTAAAAATTAGATCAGAATTTTTTTCTCTTTTAAATGAAACATTGATTTCTATTTAGCTAAGAAAAAGGGACAAAAAATGTGTGGCTCAGTGTGACTGGTGTTGTTTTCTAAGTCTGTTTAGCCGTTTTACACAGGAATTCTTCATGAACACAGTGGACATATTGCAGCAAAAGCAATATGTCATGGTGGACTTTCAGATGCAGCCAACAGTTACATATGAGAAAGAGAAAGGACATGAAACAGTGAGTGGGGTGTGGAGACATGTAAGTGATGTGATCAAGCAGTCTGGAACACAACAATGGAGTGATGAGCTTCAGCCTCAAGCATGTTTGATTGACCTATCGAGAGTTGTTGAGGTGTAAAAGGAGTCGTTGACAAACCCCACTTGACTGATGATGTCAACAGCAGACAAATAAAAGGATATACAGGGATTATTTTATTGACAAAGTCATATGTTAATTAAGTACCAGCAAGCTTTTTAAGGGTCACAGACCAGGGATAGTCACTCTGCTTTGGCCCTGTGTGTGTTCAGGCTGGAAGAGCTTCTCCATCTCCTTCTTACTTGATTTGAACTTTTCAGAAACTCCTGCAAGGTAAGGATTATTCTCTGCCACAAACTATAATTTGCTGTGTAGTTCAAGTTTACCTGTTGTAGCATCTCTGCTGGTTAGATGTACTGCAATGCTGTTTTCATCAAGTTAAGCATTTAAAGTATGGATAGATCTTTACTGACCTATTTTAAGTAATTTTGGGAGGGAATGTGGTTTTTCTGTTAAAAGACATCTCAGATTATCCTTCATTTGTTTCTTTTTGGCTGGCTGTAGGGAATTAATGTGTGCATCAAATGCTTTGTGAAAATAATCTAGGATTATAATGATAATATGATTTTTTATATCCAGGTTTCACGAAGCCAGACTGAGTCAGCGATTGATTTATTTGTTTGGAGATAAATACAATTAGGCCTTGTTTTCAGTGACTCACAGGCACAAGCAAATTTCACCTCCACAAGCTTCATTAAATTCACATGGCAACCCAAAAGGACATTGGGATAGTTATTTCATATTACAGTCTTGCTGGAGGTGTGAGGCTTGCCTGAATAGTTTGGGGCAAAAATAAACACCTTTTACATAAAAAAAGAGTTTAAGTGAGGTCTTGGTCATTTTTTGTTTAGCCTGGGTTGTAAACTGTTGTTGTTCCCTTTGCAGGTGCTCCTACCTTTCAGCAAAGCAGTGTGATTACTCAGGGACAAAGGACTATTAATTGTAGGTCTGCAGCATCTGCATTGGAATTTGTGTAAGGAATTGAGGTGCAATGGCTCAAACAGTCAACATGAAGATCCAGGAGCTGCCATATCTGCCACCTGAAGTTTGGGTTTTGGTGTTCGGCTACTTGAACACTGAGGAAAAGCACACAGCCCGCCTCTGCTGCAGACACTTCAGAGATCTAATCGACCACCCGTCCCTGTGGAAGGGTTACACAGCAGGACTCTCCAACTTTCCCCGCTACACATCTGGATTCTGGGACACCGTGCAGTGCCGTGGGGTCAGCCGTGCCACAGTGCGACATTTACGACCCAAAGATTGGAAAATCCTCAGCAAGTCCCTCCCATCGCTCAACACCATTGTCTGTGTGAGGGAACGACGGTATTACAAGATGAAATACTTAGACAACCTGTGTGAATTCCCCAACCTGACGAGTCTTGGGGTACGAAACGCCACCTGGGTTGAGCCGTTACTGTTGCAGTGTCAGAGTCAGCAACTAGCAGAGCGGCTGACTCACCTCAGCGTCTGCAACATTCAGATGTCCTGCGACAACACTGTGGCGTTTATCAACAGCGTGTCACGCTTGGTCAACCTGGAGTACTTGCTGTTCCACCAGGAGGAAAGTGAAGGGCTTGAGAGGATGAAACCAGTGCCCTCTTTCGTCTTCCACAACCTGCTGCTAAGCCTGAAGAAACTCAAACACTTATCCTGGGGAATGAAAGGGGAGCCACCAGTGCCACTGCCCAACAACTACTTCTACCCACTGGACCCAGAAAACCCAGGTAAGCCAGTCTCCTGGTTATATTTTACACTTGTATGCATCAGAACCAATACAGTCACTTTTTACACCTTTGACAAGAGATTTTCATCAAGAAAATACAATATTTTCTTGACATTATGCCTTAATATTGGAACAAAACCCATCATATTGAAGTCAGTTGAGCTGCACACATGCTGCATGATCATATATATTTCACCTCTGTAACATTCTTGATGTTTATAATTGAGCGATTTGTATATATTAGTGCTATTTCTTACATTTTGGAAACTGTATTGTACTTGTAATATTGTATTATTTAATTAGTTTAGTCTAATACTGTTACTATCTTGGACCTACTGTAACCCACATAATTTCCTTAGGGATTATTATTCTGATTACATTCATACATACATATTATTCTGATTAGTATTCTGATCACAGTCTGTGCAGTATTGTGTGACTATGCTAAACTTAACTGGCAGAGACTAAATGTTTAACTAACCACCTTTTTTACCCTGTAGGAGAGTACGGCGGCCCAGAACTGATGTCTTTGGAGTTAGTCAATTACACAGAAATCATCCTGTCGGAGGACGCGCTGAGGGGTCTGACTTCACTCAAGTCGCTTGCTGTCCACTACAGGTACCCCTGGGATGGCCTCCAGTGCCATCTCTATTCCTGGCTCAGTCACCTGCAACAGCTGGAATCACTCTCAATCATTGGTGAGCCTAAACATGCATTTAATCTTTGTATTGTGTGTGTAGCAAGCAAAAATCTGTTGTCTTGCATGCATCCTTTTTTTTGTTTTTTTTTAAGTGAAGCTGTGTGAAGCTCCAGGCCAAAACTGTTTTCTGTAACTTCTGTCCTGTCGTTTCTTTCCTTATAGGAGGGAATTTTCTTGCCTCTTATACGGAAGACCTTCCATCCCAGGTGACCAGTCTGACACTGCGAACATCCATATGCGGGTGCCAGATGAACTCCATTGCATCTCAACTCAAGCAAGTTGAACATCTGGACATAGATCAGAACCGCTTTGCCGATAGTCTCTGCAAACAGCTTCCTACACTGTTTCCTCAACTCAAGACTCTCAGGATACGGTATGCCCAGCAGATTTTTATTTTTATTACTATTACAAAGTAAAAGTTCCATTTGATGGTTTATGTGTGACCTTCAGCATCAAATCGTCTCACTTGAGAAACATCATTTACATTTTGCTGCAAATGAAGCTTTTTTCTGTCTTGATTTCTTAAGTACAACTGAAACACTACAGAAAATCTTGTCAACAATTTCCCATCATGGGTCTATCGTTGCCAACACGCAACTAGAGCTGACGTTTTTTCCTGTCTTGTCTTCTGTAGATTCCACCGTGAGGAACCAAAAAGAGACCTGCTGTTCCTCAACAAGCTGCGACACCTGGAGCGACTGGAGCTGATCAAGAGACAGACATACATTTTTATAAGTGACAAAAACAAAACTTGGCCGAGTCCATCTTTGGAGGGACTGATCAAGGAGCTGCGGGAGATCTCCAGGAACAGGTTCAGCATCATGACCACGATGCCCGAAAGGAACGTTTTGCAAGAATGCGACTGCATTTGGGAAAGAGCGGAAACACGATTCTAATCCTGAGCAGTGCAAAGTGAACAATGCAAAAAAAAAATTATATTATTATACAATTTTTTTTCCTCCAGTGCCTCATGTGACTAACTGATATGGACTTTCATGCAGATGCAGCAGGTATTCAGTTCAGTAATAGTCAGTAACCAAGGACTCGCAATGTGTGCAACACTACCTTTAAAATAAATGAAGGTCAGATCAAGAAGCTGCTGCTTTGTTGCTGCAGAGAACTTTACACATAGTTAAAATGATGTGATGAAATATTCTACTGTTTTTTTTTAAAGGTTTGGTTCAACAATGTTACGATGAGAAATTCTCTGGTTCTGTGAGTGTTTATGTTTTTTCAATCAAATAAAACTAGTTTTCACAAAGAACTGCATTATTGTTTTTCTGTGAATTTAGTTTATTATTTCATTAAAAGCTTTCAAATCAAAATACAGACCTTGAAGTGATTGTATAGAAAGCCTCCCTCCTAAGAAGGACATTATCAGTGTCACACTCATGTCTAGCTGTGGAAATTCAGTTCAGTTCAATTTTTTTTTCAGCAAAAAAGACAGTAATACAGAGAAACCCAATCACAACGACCCTGTCATGGTCCGGGTGAGTGCTGGGTTTTTCCATTGTACCAGTGTTTCCACCTTGTCTACTCGGATTGGCAACACCTGTGTCTATGGGGATTTAAGACCAGAGCTCACAGTCTTCGCAAGCTGCAAAGCTGGAAGGAGGCAGTGGTGATGCCCATATGTAAACCAGGGAAGGATGATAGAAAACCCAGGAAGTTACAGACCTATTGCTTTAACATCAAATATCTGTAAAATAACGAATGATAAATGAAAGTTTATATATATATATATATATATATATATATATATATATATATATATATGGGTGCAACGATACACAAAATTCACGGTTCGGTTCGATACTTTGGTGTCACGGTTCGATATTTTTTCGATACAAAAAAATGTTCGTGCTTTTTTAATTTGTCATTTATTAAAATTATAAATATATATTTTAACTCAAAAGTACAGTTTTTAAATTTAATGTTGCTGAAACGACAAAGTAATAAAAAAATAAATATCTGATGGAGAAATCCCTCATCTTTGGAAAAGAGAGTTTATTACAGAGAAATGGCTCTTTCCAAAATAAAAGCTATACTATACGCTTCTTCTGGGGTATACTCTCAGCAGCATATTAAACATATCAGGTCCCCATAAGGAGAATCATGTGCTAACGGCTGTCTAAATGACTCGGGTAAAGTTTGTAGCATGCGTGCTTGTTGTTTTTGTCTGCTTCCACTTGTCTTTGCACTAGGATGATGTCGGAGTAAATGTGCAGTCATATTCATTGTGTTCCCACTAGTGCTGTCAGCGTTAATCTGAAATGACATTAACGCCACAACACCAAATCTCCGTTAACGAGCTACCGCGGATCGCCCCGTGCATGGGGCTGGACAGCGTCAACACGTTAACGAGCAAACTGCGCTAACGCAGTAGTTCCCACCCATGTAATTGAGCATTGCGTGGCACATCCGACATACTGTTTTACTTTTGTCCATGATGCGCTTACCTTCAGGGTCATACGTCACATGAAGACCAAAATAGTTCCAAAGGCCATATCTGAATGAGGGTGGGGGAGGTTCAATTTGCCATGTTGCAACGAGCTTAGCTTCTGTCTTGCTAGCTTGCGCTGCACACAGTGGATCTGCGCTCGACAGTGCAGCCTAGGCGGAGTAGTCGAACGCAGATCCACTGCATCGTCAGAAGAAAAGTTGATAAAATAAATTAAAAATTTTGTATTGTTCGATACACATGCGTACCGAACCGAAAGCACTGTATCGAACGGTTCAATATCGATACGAGTATCGTTGCACCCCTAATTAATAAATAAATAAATATATATATATATATATATATAAATATCAAAGTGGGCACAGAAGAGCGAGAAATATAATGGATCTGGTATTGTGTTTGGAACATGAAGTCAGGACAGCACAAATAAACAAAGAGGGTCGTGGCAGTGTTTTTTGATATAGAAAAAGCTTATGACATGATGTGGAGAGAAGGCCTACTAATTAAAATCAGTAAATTGGGTATGAGGGGGCGGATGTACAGGTGGATAATGGATTTTTTTCTTTTAAGGGAAGACAAATACAAGTGAGGACTGGAAAGGTTTACTCTGAGAGGTTTCCAGTTGAAAACGATACACCTCAAGGGAGCATAGTGTTATTTTCTTAGTTATTTTCTTTAATGATAAATGATGTTTTTAATGATATAGAGGGTGGGATAGGGCTTTTGCTTTCTGCTGATGATGGAGCATTATGGAAGAGAGGGAAAATGTATAGTATATTGTAATAGAAACTGCAGGGAGCAACTGGAAAAGTTAAAGAGTGGTGATATAAGTCGGGTTTTAAATTCTCAGTTGATAAGGACAAGACAATATTTTTTCCAAGGAAAAGAGTTGGTGAGGATGTCAAGCTTAAGTTATATGGTCAAGAATTAGAAAGAGTGAGTAAATTTAAGTTTTGTGGTTTGATGAAAGGGTAACATGAGGTGTACACATTCAGAAAGTGTTGGACAAATGTAAAAAAAGTTTTAAATATAATGAGGTGTTTAGTTGGGAGGGACTGGGGAGCAGACAGGAAGTCTTTGAGGGCCATATACACTGGGTTGGTTAGATGGGTTGGTTAATTTGAACTGGATCAGTTAGACATCAGTCAAAGAGTGCCATTACCAGCAATACCTCTATGGATAATTCCTGAAGCCACAGCAGATTTCACATTATTGCACAAGAAGAAGAAGGATAGGGCATTTATTTTAAACTCTCATACAGTACAGGCTTATATTGACCAGTGTTCAAATATATACAGATGCATCAAAGAATGCAGCCAGTCAAACTGGTGTAGCAGTTGTGGTCCCGGAGTTTGTGGTTGAAATGTGGAAAAGGATCAATGATGGACTTTCAGTATACACTGGAGAAATGCACGCAATACTATTAGCTGTTCAGTGGGTAGAAGACATGAGGCCATTAAAAGCAGTCAGGCTCAAGATCGTCACTGGTCAGTTTACAGTGTAGTCACTCAGAAGGTAGAGCAGATGTTCTAGCAGAGGTTCAGCAAACACTTTTCAGAATACACATGATGGGACTTACAGTTGTGTTTTTATGGATTCCAGCGCACTATGGAGTAAGGGCAAATGAAATGGCAGAGTTGGAAAGGAGGCCACAAACATGGGGTAGTTGACCTGGCTATTAGTTCTGGTCAGGCAGAGATAAAGAGTATGTTTTCCCTGTCACAGTGACTCTGAGGTCTCCACCGCATATCTTCACTTTCCTACAGCTTCAAGGTTCCTACTCTAGATATTACCCAGTGCCTGGTTCCCCCATTCCTCATTCTTGACAGCTCTAAGACTCCCTCATAGGACCCCCCACTTCCCTTTTGTGACTTTGAGCTCGAGCCCTAGCTCATGTGGTGACTCTTGGTGCTTAACCTTTTTCGTTAGTATTGCTAGTAGAAACTCATAGTATTGTTTCTTAGTTTATTGTGTCTCCTTAGAAATGTTCACAGCATTTTCGTCAGCACTGCTGATAATAGCTCATAGTATTGTTTTATAGTGTCCTCCCTATAGTCATGTTCATAGTGTTTTCCTTTAGTGCTACTGATAGCATCTCACAGTATAGCCTCATAGATTATAGAGGACTTCTAGTGATTTGGTGGTTCATGAAAAGTTATGTACTACCTTGAAAATTAGTATTTTCCTCTGAGCCAGTTATTAGGTTGAGGTCAAATTTATTTATATAGCACATTTCCAGACAGACGATGCTGCACAAAGTGCTTAACAATATAAAAATGCCATTAAAAAGAAACAATGTAAAACAATAATAACAATATAAAACAATGATACAATACAATTTTATTTATATAGCACATTTAAAACCAGGGGTACACCAAAGTGCTTCACAGTAAGAAATAACGGTAAATGATTACACTGAACAGTAAGTCAGTAAAACAAGGTAAAATAGAGAAACAAACAGAAGCATTAGTAAGTAGAGATAGGGAGAAATCATGATTATCCAGAGAAATGAGTAGCGATACAACAATTAATGAGCGGTGAGAACTAGTGAGTAAGAAAAGCCAGGTTGAATAGTTAAGCTTTCAAGCGTGCTTTAAAGGATTAAATGGAGTCAGAGGCACGAATGGTAGCAGAAAGACTATTCCAGAGGTTTGGTGCTACAGAGGCAAAAGCACAATCACCCCTAGTCTTCAGATGGTGCCTGCGCTGGGCCAGAAGTAACTGACCAGATGATCATAAAGAACGGCTGGGAGTATAGACACTTTGACCTTGGAAATTTGGCGCAACTGGAAGAAGCACCATAATCTCAGTTTTCTTCTCATTTAAAATGAGAGAACTGGCTGACAGCCACTCTGTAACCTCTTTCAAGCAGTCAGACTCAATGAAGCTGGCAGGTCATCAGACAATTGGAAATAGATTTGAATGTCGTCAGGATAACAGTGGTAGGAGATCTGATATTTGTCAAAGATAGAACCCAGGGGTAGCATGTACAAGGCAAACATTAGAGGGCCCAGCACAGACCCCTGTGGTACTCCACAGCAAACAGGGGCAGCGGCGGACGAGTAGCAGCCCATCATGACAGAGAAAGTCCTACCCGAGAGGTAGCATTTAAACCAATTAAGGGCAGAATCCTTGATGCCTATAAGATGTTCCAGTCTCTCTGTATGGAAATATTGCAAATCAATTTCCCATCGGGGACAAAAGTTACCATACCATTGACAGCATATATTTAGGATTTATATTTCTTGTTGTTAAACTTATTTTGTGTAATTAGTAATTTAATAAGTACATTCATGGTTATAGTTGAACTAAAATTATTTTATTGCATTCGTGTTGGCTTGGTTAACTAAAACTGTGAATCCCTGTGCCTTAAAGGCTTGGTTTATGGTTAAAATCCCAGCATCAGGAATTTATGCAAATGAGTGCATGCGGTGCAGGTGGGGGGAGAGAGAGAAACTTAGTATAGTGTAGGCAAGATACTGCAGCAGAGGAGGACAGAGCCACGCGGTTTTCCTACCGTAGTAAGTTTACCGTAGGATAAGTTAAACCTGATCACTCCAGTAAGAAGATTTGCAAGCTGTGGAATAAATGGCTTAAAATATGGAAATTGTTTACAATTTTTAAATAAGTGCTTGTTTTGTGTGGCACACAAGTCTGGGTTATAAATGATTTATGAATATTTTTCCTCACAAATTAGAGGTTTAAAAATATCCCTTTATTAATTTATATTTTTATATTCCAGTTCAAATCATTGCCATAACATAAGTGCTCATTCTTTCAGAAAAGAAGAATTGGGCCAGAAGAACCTCAGACCTGCAGCTGAAGCTGAAATGGTTAACATGAAAGATCTACCACATCTCCCACCTGAAGTTTTGATGTTGGTGTTCAGCTACCTGAACACAAAAGAAAAACATTTAGTCTGCCTCTGCTTCAGCGACTTCATAAACTCATCGACCAACCATCCCTATGGAAGGACTACACAGTGGTGTTCTTCAGCCTCCTAAACTACACATCGGGCTTCTGGAACACACTAAACTAGCACAAGATTACCCGGATTGCAGTGCGCCATTTACAGCCCAAGGATTGGCGATACCTCATCCAGTATCTCCCGTCACTCACCAGCATTGTCTGTATAAGGGGACGACGGCCATACACAAGTAAATATTTAGACTACTTGTCTGATTCGTCTGGGAAGAGCCAATGCTGAAGGATTGTCAGATTAAGCCTCTATCAGAGTGGTTGACTCAGCTGAGCATGTGCAACATCGAGATCCCAAACACTGCAGAGTTCATCAACACCGTGTCATGCTTGGTCAACCTCCAGTACTTGTTGTTCCACCAGCTTGACTGTGAGGGGTTGGGGATGTTGAAGCTGGTGCCCTGTAACATCTTCCACAATCTGCTGTGGAAGCTGAAGAAACTCAAACACTTATCCTGGGGGATGAAGGGGGGGCACTAGTAGTACAGTTGCCTGATGATTACTTCTATCCCTTGGACCCAGAAGAACCAGGTAAGCCTGATCTCTGTTAGTTCATGCAGCAGAACACTTCTGGGATGCCTCCTGATTCAATTTATTATATAAAGGCGTTGTGTAACCCTTTACAGGTTCTGATGCAGGCCTATAGTCACCTTTTACAGGTCTTCTTTCTTCTTCGTTTATTTATTTCACACTTGGTTCAACAGTTTCAACAGTTTTGTCCTTTCATACACACAAAACATGCTTTTTCTTGGTATAACACTGCAACCATGCTTGAAAAGGAGCAGGAAGAAGAAAATATTCTTATTAAACCCTGCCCTCTATCTGCGATCCAACTAATATTACAAGTGGGCACCATAAACCAAGGAACACACTAACATTTATCTCCAGATCCTAACGCAGACCAAACATCAAATTTACAGTCAGCAATATACCACTTCACATAATAACAAGGGGAAAAAATACGTAAATAGAATAAAATAAGGCGAGAGAAAGCGGGAGAGAGGAAAAAAGAATTCCTTCTTCAATTAACTCCAATTTCATTCATATTCTTCATATTGAATGATTGTTTTAGACATGTAACACTTTTTAAAACAATGTAAATTTGTACAATTCTTTAGATTATAATAAAGAGAGTTCAACAGTCGTATACCCCTAACCGTTGGACTCATTAATCTTTGTGTAGTCCTAGCTAGTTGATGCTTCAAATGAAATTTCCTTCTGCTGTCTTCATCCCCCGAACACACTGAAAATAAACGAAGTTGCTTACCTGATCGCAAAGCAGGGCAAGCCACACACCATTGGTGAAACACTCGTGAAACCAGCTGCGTTAAAGATGGCAAATCTGATTCTCGGAACAGCGGCCGAAGGTAAATTATCCCAAATTCCTCTTTCAAATGACACCGTCAGCGACAGAATAGAAGACATGAGTAAAGACATCTTGGCTCAAGTAGTCGCTGATCTGATTTCAAGCCCGGCAAAATTCAGCCTTTAGCTCGATGAGAGCACAGACGTTGCTAATCAAAGCCAGCTTACTGTTTTTGTGGACTATGTGAAAGATGACATGATAAAAGAAGATTTTTTATTTTGTAAGCCTCTTACAACAACAACAAAGGCAGCCGATGTGAAGAAGCTTGTGGATGACTTCTTCAGAGACAACAATCTTTCATGGGACATGGTTTCTGCAGTTTGTACGGACGGAGCTCCAGTCGTGCTAGGAAGAAACTCTGGCTTTGGTGCGCTAGTAAAAGCCGATGCACCACACATCATTGTGACTCATTGTATAATGATTTTATAATACAGATTTTATAAACAATTTATTTGTATGTTCACACACTTGAAAAGCTACTCACAAGACAACGCCATTAATTTGTAGAGGTTAATGTTCCTGTGTGCAGTCTTGCTCTTGACACAAAGAAATCAAAGGTTTACTTACTACCAAAGCTTTGTGGTTGGACAGTCTCATCAGGCACCGTCACACAGTCTTAGTGAGTCACGTCTTTTTCTTTGGTTCTATAGGAGCATATGGTGGCCCAGCACTGACTGCTCTGGAGCTGGTGAATTACCCAGAATCCATACCGTCTGAGAATGCATTGAGGGGCCTGACCTCGCTCAAGTCCCTGTTTGTTCACTATGACAACCTGAGAGAGAGCATCCCATGTCATCTACAGTCCTGGCCAATGTTCCCTCTAAGCTGCGCACGTGCGCAATTGCGCACTGCTGGCATGGTCTCTGCGCACAGAAAATCTGTAATGCACACAAAAAAAAAATCTAACCCGATTTGAAATTAAAATTAATACTTTAACAATTCTGTTTTGCAGTGTTAGTCAGTAAGTGACTGGCTGCTCCTGTATGGGATTAGAACGATTCCACCTTATCCCATAGTCCAGCCAATGATGCGATTTACATTCGTATATACGCAGCTAATCAACGTGGTTGACAGGCTATGACAGCGTCCTTATGTGCCAACACCGGTGTTTTAGCGAGCAAAGCGGCGTGGCTGATGTGGAGTGAAGCCACATTAATGAAACGTGTACAACCATTGGAGATGTGAGCAGGACAGACGGAACAATTACGGAAAAAGTGTGGACTTTATACCAGTTTTTAAGTTGTTTTGATAGGCCACGTAAAACCAGAGTTATGATTAAAAATATCTGCAATGTTTGGTTTTCTTCCTGAATACTATCGTTGTTTATATTTACTGCGGGAAGAAACGGTAAAAACGGCGTTTTATAAGGAAAAAGGCTCGAAAGCACTCTCCGCCTGTGAGCAAAAACAAACTCCTCCCACCTTTCCTATTCGTCCAAAAAAGTACCATGTCGACCAATCAAAAAATGATATGGCAACATGACATCTAGTTGTTACGAAACTGGGGGAAGTTTTAGGAGTGACGGCGGTGCTTTGAGATGTGAGTGATTTGAGACGTTTAGCGTAAATCTTGTGTAGTTAGTGTGTAGTGTAGTCAATAGTTTTGTTGTGTGTGTCAGAACAATGAGACGACTGCTGAATGTTACAGGAGTGATACATCTACTGCTGTCAGGCCTGCAGGTATCAGGCTGCTGTTCTACTTTATCTAATAGTGGACAGAAATTATTTTTTGGAGTGGCACAAATAATTTGTGTGGCATCAGATTTGATGCAGAACAGCTGATTGTTCTGTAAATAGTTTGAAATGTTTATTTAAAAATGCCTTGGCTGCATTAAAAAAAATAGCTGCAAAAAAACTTTGTTGTTTGCCAAACTGAGTTACTTTTTTAAAGAAGTAACTATATAATTAATTGCCCAGCATTGGTCATTATATACTGTATTTTGCAGACAGAGAGCTACAGACTCTCTCCCAGACCACAGACTCATAATGCAAGTCAGAGCTTTTTTTAAAAAAGAAAGAAAGTTGTGTTTTCAAAATTGGAGTTCAAGTTATTTTTACTTCCAATAGTGTTAACATACCACACAGGTCATGAACAAGATTTTTTTTTTTACATTTTCATTGTAAGTGGGCTAAAGCAGTTAATTAAAAGTAGTCTAACATAAATGTAAATGCTGTAATTTGATTATCTTAATAAACCATGTAACTTGGATGGATTAGATGCTGGCGTGACCACATTGCACACGTCTGATGTCGCTCACAGTGGTCCAAGGGATCGCTCAGGGAGTTTGTGTGTTCGCTCAGACACGTGAAAAATTAGAGGGAACATTGGTCCTGGCTGAATCGCATGCAACATCTGGAATCGCTCACAGTCATTGGTGAGTCACACTATTCTTGTTTTTTAATATTGTTTTTTTAATTTTCTCTACACACACTTGACCTGTTATACAAAATGAGAACATCAGCAAGATAATTTAGTTGCAATGCAAATGTTGCTCAAACTCTGTTTACAAAAAAGGTTGGGGAAAATTGATTTGCTGATGATTACCTGGGCAAATGATGTACATTAGTATGAGGAAGCAAACATTCTCTAAATCCATGGCTCTAACAAATCTAACAAATTCTGCATTGGTTTTTGTTTTGTTTTGTTTTTCTTGGTTCACTGAATACATACTTATGTTATCCTATTATTTCTTGGATCTGCGTGTCATCCTTGAATATTTATTGATTTTTTTTTTTTAATGTATTTTTTGTAAAATATTTCTCACAAATCCTTCAGCATGCAACAATCACTGCTAAGCAGGCATAGACATTTAACCCAGGGATGAACAACTCCAGGCCTCAAGGGCCGGTGTCCTGCAGGTTTTAGATGTGTCCTTGATCTAATACAGCTGATTCAAATGGCTAAAAGACCTCCTCAACATGTCTTAAAGTTCTCCAGAGGCCTGGTAATGAACTAATCATTTGAGTCAGCTGTTTTGACTCAGGGTGATATCTAAAACCTGCAGGACACCGGCCCTCGAGGCCTGGAGTTGCCTACCCCTGTCATACAAGATGTTAAGAAAACTGAGGAAAAATCCTGTGAGTTCATTTTCTCATTTCATTTCACAGTGTTCTCTTATTCACTGCGAGTTATTTAACAGGGGTACTATCCTGGGTTGTTGTTTTTTTTGTTCTTTGTTTTTTTGGTTTTCAGCTGCCCCAGCGCTACCACAGCTGATTATCAGCAGTCTAAAATGGGAGTTTTCTGTGTGGTCTCCTGTAGATTTCACTGTGAGGAACCAAAGACAGACTTGCTGTGCCTGAAAGACCTCTGTCAACTAAAGCATCTGGAGCTTCTTGTAGAGCGCTCCAACATTTTCAGTGACCACAATAGCTACATCTGGCTGAACCCATCTTTGCAGGGACTTTTTTCGAGAATGTGGCTGCCTGCAGGAAGGGGTGAACTGTTGGCAATCTAAAAGTAAGCAAGCAAAATGCTTTGGGATGCAGACATGTCAAAGTCAATGGTACTGAAAAAAAAATGTGCAGCAGTTACAGCAGTGGGGCTATCGAACAGTCAGATTACGAGTTTAGACTAGGATAGGGTGACCATATTTTGATTTCCAAAAAAGAGGACATTTGGCCCTGTCATGAAGAATTTTAATAATACTGTTTGTTTAAAGAACATTTTAACATATTTAAAAGATGCCTTCTTTGTGCGCTTAATGAATGGTAAAATAAAAAATGTCATATAGGCTTTTACAAGTCAACAAGTGCAAAAAAACATAACTTAAAAACTCTGTAATTAAATAATGTTACAGAAGTAATGCCTCATCTGTATAAGAAAATAGTTATATATTATAGTGAGGTACCAGTGAGGTATTGTGTAATGGTTTCTGCTGTCTCATTTGGCGTTTCTAACCTCAATTAATTTTGTTTGCACGCCACCATTCTTCTACTCAAAGTATGATTGGGAATATTTTCCCTGTTCCATGGTTACTTGAGTCTGAGAAATGCTTTTATTATTATTTATTTATGTATTTATTTATTTATTTTTAGCAACACACTAGTGCAATCCATGGATCTGTAGCTATTGTGATGCTTCATAGTATGAAATGTCAGTGCACCTTCTGCTGCAGAACAACAGCATCCTCGTTTTTCCCAGGTGTAACAAAGAACTCAGTCAACTTCCTAGATGAATTTTCGCCTCGAACAGCCTTTTTATGTTTCTCTGTGTCCATGTAAGCAACAAGATCTCCAGCACCTTTGTTAGAACGTTATGTGCCAGCTCTGCACACAGTGCACTATGCCTCCCATTTATTCCAACTGGGATGGTACAAGGGAAATTCCTTTTGCAGTTTGTCTGAAAAGATGCACTTGCGCTTTGGCATCTTTTCAGCCGCTCCGTGCTCTGTGAGTGCGGAACAACCACTTACAACACAGCAGTTCGGGGATGACGTTGCACACATGGGTCCTCTGTAGGCCTGTAGGAAAACCCGGACATTTTCATCCATCTCGAAAATCCCCCGGACGCCCCGTGAAAGGTGGACATGTCCGGGGAAAAGAGGACGGTTGGTCACCCTAGACTAGGAGTTTATTTCAGTGCCTGAGATGACTACTTCAGTGTACTAAAATTTAACATGAGGAAATGGCAGAAAATCCTCTTGAGGTCAAGTTTCCTTTTAGAGAAGTGCACTTGTATATTGTGTGGATCTCTGTAATGGTTTATATTGACATCAGCAAATAAGACATTTTAGGCGCCCTTAACCTGTTATCACATTAATGTTGCTCTGACGGAATATTTAGAAATCGCACGAAAAGGTCAGTTATTTTTTGCTCTTCTCTGGAATGACTAGAGAAATGGAAAACAAAAAACAAGCCAACAAGTAAAAGAAACAACATCAGCATTGAAGTTGGTTAGCGACCAAATTGTTGAACTGTATCGGGGTAAGATGACAGTTGAGGGCAGAAGCTACTTTGTCAGAGCAAAGAAACGACACATGGTTAAAACGATGTGGTGCACACGATGTTACACACTGAAGGAAGACAAGGTTGATCCAGGTGCACATTGAGGTTTATTGCGCTTAAACGCAGCAAATCAGCAGTTCTGTGTTACTGACAGCTTCCATTACAATAACTGGCCTGCAGGTACTTTTGTAAGGGATTCTTCTGCCAGTCACCCGTTTCTCAGCCGCCACTGCCACCTACTGGCGAAACTAAATATCACCTCAACACCACATCAGGTGGGAGCAAATGAGCTTTTCGCTCTGTGCCATGATACAAACTATTGTCACAACAAAAGCAAAAAAAGGTGATTTCGGGGGGTGGGGGGGGCACAAACACATTTAAAGAACTTCAACAAGAATTCTGAGACTTGTTTTTGAGGCTTAAAATACTCAGGGTGCCACAAATATCGTGGTGTGCATGGTTTATTATCATGTACATGGATTTCTTCTAATGCAGGGGTGAGCAACTCCAGGCCTCAAGTGCCAGTGTCCTGCAGGTTTCAGATGTGTCCTTGATCCAACACAGCTGATTTAAATGGCTAAATCACCTCCTCAACATGACTTGATGATCTCCAGAGGCCTGATAATGAACTAATCATTTGATTCAGGTGTGTTGACCCAGGGTGATATCTAAAACCTGCAGGGCACCAGCACTTGAGGCCTGGAGTTGCCTACCCCTGTTCTAATGTCATACAAGCAAAACAGTCTTATATACCAAGGCGGTGGGGTGGGGTCTTTTATTGACTCAATACATTAACTTTGGACATGAATTTATTTATTTATTTATTTTTATTTTTATTTTTTTTATGTGTGTTTAACTGATCAAACACACACATCCACAAATGTGCAATAACACAAATGTGCAATAATCTTTCTGGCACCGTTGTATTTTTCACTCTGTTGTATATAGCATTTGTATTCTATTTTTATCCTATTGTATATTTTATTCTATTTTATTCTACTGTATATAGTATTCTATTTTTATTCTATTCTGTACAGTTGTGTACTGTATTTATTCTTATTTTATTTTATTCTAATTGTCCTTCATAACTTTTGCACTGTCCACTTCCTGCTGTGACAAAACAAATTTCCCACGTGTGGGACTAATAAAGGTTATCTTATCTTATCTTATCTTATTTTAGGTCTTTGTAGTTACTGGCCTATTTGGTGAAAACCCTGCACAATACTTTATTATTATTATTATTTAATTTGAAGATTTATTTGACCTATTCACCATGATCATGAAGTCCTGTTAACTTGTGGAAAAACAAATTGAGTATTTAAACCGAACTGATTTTTCTAATATATATTGAAAGAAAATTGGAGAGGGATAAGTATGCCCCAGCACTGATAAGTGAAATTTCAATAGCAAGTTGTTTGTTGTTGTTTTTAATCATGAAAAGGACAGGGAGAGAGAAAGGATAAAAAAGCCGTTCAGGGTGCTGGATAGTTTCTGGCCCCCAGGTATTATTTTTGTGACAACCCTGATAAAGATGTTAATTGCTCTGACAATGTTTGTGCAACATTTTGTTTAGATTGGGTCATTTGGTCTTTTTCTCACCGTTCTTGACTTGCCCACCCTAACGTAACGTAATACAATGATTGGACACTGGGAAAATAACCTGTTAGAAAACAGCGGAATCTTGCAGGATGTTCAACTTAAAGCAGACTTGCATGAAAAACATTGATTTTAGCCACCTCACAAAGAACTCAGAGCATGTTGTTGCATTAAATTCTATTAGGGTCAGAAATCTTTGAAACTAAATCTAAACAGATTTTTGTTGTTCAGATCAATATATTAGCCAGATAATTGTGATCATGATCATTCACATTATTTTACTTAGTTTAGGTTATTCTGTTAGTGTGACACTCTGTTGTTTATGTAAGAAGTCTCTTTGTGTGTCTGTTTCCTTTGTTTCCCTCTTTTATGGTTTTTCTGCTCTACTCCCATTAGTGTCACAGTTGTTTTTATCTGTGTCCAATCACTGGTGCATATGGTCTCCACCTGATCATTTATCACTCTGTTCTCCTTGTGCATGTTTACCCATGTTTTTGTTTTTATCAACTCTTTGCATTTTGTATATTTTTTCAAGTTATTTTCATCACTAAACACTTTATTTGCATTGCTTAGGAATTCTTACAATACACAATAATGAACGTTTTTAGGAGTCTTTAGAAATACTAATTGAAAAGGAAATCGAAGAGTTGCATTTTCTGGTATTTATGTGTGTTACGGTGAGGGGGGAGTCGTCCAGACACACCTGGTCCATTGCAGAGAGTATGTCCACATAATGACCAGCTTTTCTCTCCTGGCTTGTCTCACAGCTGATTCACATTCTAAAAATCAGCAGTGTCTACTCTCATGTTGATGTACAGTAACACAGTGATCTGAGGACAGCTTACCTCACTGTTACGCTTCCTGGCCAATTACACTTCTTCAGCTTAAAATAGATCTGACGGAGCTCAGCTGCACTCAAACAAAATGAATAAAAATGACCAAACTTGAGTTAAAGTGTTGATTTTTGATTATGCTGATGCAAACTGCTCATCACTTCTTTGATAAAACAAAGTTTTTACAAACATTACAGAACATTACCTTTTATATTCACTTTTAAAAAGTTGATACGACTTATCATCAATGATTGATTCAACATTATGCAGGAGTTTATTCTTTGTGTTTCAAAGTCTTTAGCATCTTCATGTGACAAATCTATTTTGGTGCATTGATAAATTTACGCTGTAAGATTTTTTTCATAAAGAATTTATTTTTTGTTGCCCCCCCAAAAACATTTTAACAAACTGACTGTGATTAAGATTTTAATAATAAAAGATAATATTACAATTATTTTAACCATTTTGTTTCATTTAAATTAAAATTTGTTTTCAGGTATTTTTTTCAGGTAACTGATTAATTTTCCAGTAGACAGATCAGTCATGTTTAAGAGGATAGAATTGCCCATAAATACTGATTCTGAGCCACAAGTGATTTTTTTTCTGACTCTGGTACTGCTTCTTTAATAGTTTCCTTTAAATGGCACCTATTTTTTCCCATAGTTTTTCCCATTCTCACATGCACTTCTGTCCTTTAATGTGTAGAACAGTGTGTAGCTTTTTTGCATGTCTGAAAACGGCTGACTGGTTTACACCAGGCATGAACTTTAACCCCTCTTTTGGGGTCTTTAGCTACAGGGAGCTGTTGAGACTCGTTGACCCCGCCGGCCCTGAGATGAATACATGTAGATTGTAAACAGCAGATACAGGTTATGTTTAATTCACAGTTGTACGACGCTCTCTCGTCCCTGCTCTCTCTGTTTCTTTGTTATGCTAGTGCATCATTAAAAAGATGTTTGCAGTGGTTTTGGTGGGAGAAAGTGGTCGATACTTCTGTTAAACCCATCTCACATTTTCGCCTCATTTACTTTTTTCTAACTGGCTCTGCGGGAGAGAATCAGTTTTCAGGTAGATGTGTGTTATAATGTTAAACTGTTATTTTGTTATTATGTTATTTTTAATACTTTTGTATGGTTTCATGGGAGAAATTAATTAAAGCGCATTAAGCTTGTTATCGTATTTCTATTTAGAACTTTTATTCACTGTTGAATAAAAATCCCCCAGACCTGTGCAACATGATCACTGAGCCCCCTCAGCTGAAATTTACTGACATACTCCACATAAAATATTTGGCATAAATTTTATGCATGTATTAACTGTGATAGGAAACGTGAAGATCTTTATTGCTGTTCTTCAGTCTGTACAAACAATCCTCTAGCTCTGTAGTAGGTTATTTGTTTATGCACTTTAACTTTATCCATGATCACTTACAAAAACAGTCCAATGAAAGTAAGAACTGGTCTAATCTTTAGATGATGATGAATTTCTTCCAAATCCTTTTGGAGCAGCTAGAGCAGCGGTGTTCAACTCCAGTCCTCGAGAGCTACACACCTGAATCAAATGCTAGCTTGTTATCAAGCCTTTGCCAAACTTGATGGCACGCTGAAGATGTATTCCCGTCATCTGATTCAGCTGTGTTGGAGTAGGGATGCGTCTAAAACAAGGGTGTCAAACTCCAGGCCTCGAGGGCCGGTGTCCAGTACGTTTTAGATAACACCCTGGGTCAACACACCTGAATCAAATGATTAGTTCATTACCAGGCTACTGGAAAACTTCAAGATATGATGAGGAGGTAATTTAGTCATTTAAATCAGCTGTGATGGATCAAGGACACAGCTAAAACCTGCAGGACACCGGCCCTCTAGACCTGGAGTTCGACACCCCTGGTCTAAAAGCTGCAGGACAGTAGCTCTTGGGGAATCTAGTTGGACACCCCCGCTCTAGCTGCTACAAATGGATTTGAAAGAAATTCATCATCTAAAGATTAGATCAGTTCTTACTTTCATTGGACTGTTTTTGTAAGGGATCATGTGATGTTATTACAAAACCTTTGGTGCTGTAGAACATTCAGTTAATAGAAGCTTAAAATAAACTTTTTTAAATGAAACATTAAAAATATTCCTTACTTTGATTTCTATTTAGCTAAGAAAAAGGGAAAAATGTGTGGCTCAGTGTGACTGGTGTTGTTTGTTAAGGCTGTTTAGCCGTTTTACACAGGAATTCTTCATGAACACAGTGGACATATTGCAGCAAAAGCAATATGTCATGGTGGACTTTCAGATGCAGCCAACAGTTACATATGAGAAAGAGAAAGGACATGAAATAGTGGGTGGGGTGTGGAGACATGTAAGTGATGTGATCAAGCAGTCTGGAACACAACAATGGAGTGATGAGCTTCAGCCTCAAGCATGTTTGATTGACCTATCGAGAGTTGTTGAGGTGTAAAAGGAGTCGTTGACAAACCCCACTTGACTGATGATGTCAACAGCAGAAAAATAAGAGGATATACAGGGATTATTTTATTGACAAAGTCATATGTTAATTAAGTACCAGCAAGCTTTTTAAGGGTCACAGACCAGGGATAGTCACTCTGCTTTGGCCCTGTGTGTGTTCAGGCTGGAAGAGCTTCTCCATCTGCTTCTCACTCGATTTGAACTTTTCAGAAACTCCTGCAAGGTAAGGATTATTCTCTGCCACAAACTATAATTTGCTGTGTAGTTCAAGTTTATCTGTTGTAGCATCTCTGCTGGTTAGATGTACTGCAATGCTGTTTTCATCAAGTTAAGCATTTAAAGTATGGATAGATCTTTACTGACCTATTAAGTAATTTTGGGAGGGAATGTGGTTTTTCTGTTAAAAGACATCTCAGATTATCCTTCATTTGTTTCTTTTTGTCTGGCTGTAGGGAATTAATGTGTGCATCAAATGCTTTGTGAAAATAATCTAGGATTGTAATAATAATATAACTTTTTATATCCACGTTTCATGAAGCCAGACTGAATCAGCGATTGAGTTATTTGTTTGGAGATAAATACAAGGAGGTCTTGTTTTCAGTGACTCACAGGCACAAGCAAATTTCACCTCCACTCTCATTTCACCTCAACAAGCTTCATTAAATTCACATGGCAACCCACAAGGACATTGGGATAGTTATTTCATATAACAGTCTTGCTGGAGGTGTGAGGCTTGCCTGAATAGTTTGGGGCAAAAATAAACACCTTTTACATAAAAAAAGAGTTTAAGTGAGGTCTTGGTCATTTTTTGTTTAGCCTGGGTTGTAAACTGTTGTTGTTCCCTTTGCAGGTGCTCCTACCTTTCAGCGAATCAGTGTGATTACTCAGGGGCAAAGGACTATTAATTGTAGGTCTGCAGCATCTGCATTGGTTGAATTTGTGTAAGGAATTGAGGTGCAATGGCTCAAACAGTCAACATGAAGGTCCAGGAGCTGCCATATCTGCCACCTGAAGTTTGGGTTTTGGTGTTCGGCTACTTGAACACTGAGGAAAAGCACACAGCCCGCCTCTGCTGCAGACACTTCAGAGATCTCATCGACCACCCGTCCCTGTGGAAGGGTTACACAGCAGGACTCTCCAACTTTCCCCGCTACACATCTGGATTCTGGGACACCGTCCAGTGCCGTGGGGTCAGCCGTGCCACAGTGCGACATTTAGGACCCAAAGATTGGAAAATCCTCAGCAAGTCCCTCCCATCGCTCAACACCATTGTCTGTGTGAGGGAACGGCGATATTACAAGGTGAAATACTTAGACAACCTGTGTGAATTCCCCAACCTGACGAGTCTTGGGGTACGAAACGCCACCTGGGTTGAGCCGTTACTGTTGCAGTGTCAGAGTCAGCAACTAGCAGAGCGGCTGACTCACCTCAGCGTCTGCAACATTCAGATGTCCTGCGACAACACTGTGGCGTTTATCAACAGCGTGTCACGCTTGGTCAACCTGGAGTACTTGCTGTTCCACCAGGAGGAAAGTGAAGGGCTTGAGAGGATGAAACCAGTGCCCTCTTTCGTCTTCCACAACCTGCTGCTAAGCCTGAAGAAACTCAAACACTTATCCTGGGGAATGAAAGGGGAGCCACCAGTGCCACTGCCCAACAACTACTTCTACCCACTGGACCCAGAAAACCCAGGTAAGCCAGTCTCCTGGTTATATTTTACACTTGTATGCATCAGAACCAATACAGTCACTTTTTACACCTTTGACAAGAGATTTTCATCAAGAAAATACAATATTTTCTTGACATTATGCCTTAATATTGGAACAAAACCCATCATATTGAAGTCAGTTGAGCTGCACACATGCTGCATGATCATATATATTTCACCTCTGTAACATTCTTGATGTTTATAATTGAGCGATTTGTATATATTAGTGCTATTTCTTACATTTTGGAAACTGTATTGTACTTGTAATATTGTATTATTTAATTAGTTTAGTCTAATACTGTTACTATCTTGGACCTACTGTAACCCACATAATTTCCTTAGGGATTATTATTCTGATTACATTCATACATACATATTATTCTGATTAGTATTCTGATCACAGTCTGTGCAGTATTGTGTGACTATGCTAAACTTAACTGGCAGAGACTAAATGTTTAACTAACCACCTTTTTTACCCTGTAGGAGAGTACGGCGGCCCAGAACTGATGTCTTTGGAGTTAGTCAATTACACAGAAATCATCCTGTCGGAGGACGCGCTGAGGGGTCTGACTTCACTCAAGTCGCTTGCTGTCCACTACAGGTACCCCTGGGATGGCCTCCAGTGCCATCTCTATTCCTGGCTCAGTCACCTGCAACAGCTGGAATCACTCTCAATCATTGGTGAGCCTAAACATGCATTTAATCTTTGTATTGTGTGTGTAGCAAGCAAAAATCTGTTGTCTTGCATGCATCCTTTTTTTTGTTTTTTTTTAAGTGAAGCTGTGTGAAGCTCCAGGCCAAAACTGTTTTCTGTAACTTCTGTCCTGTCGTTTCTTTCCTTATAGGAGGGAATTTTCTTGCCTCTTATACGGAAGACCTTCCATCCCAGGTGACCAGTCTGACACTGCGAACATCCATATGCGGGTGCCAGATGAACTCCATTGCATCTCAACTCAAGCAAGTTGAACATCTGGACATAGATCAGAACCGCTTTGCCGATAGTCTCTGCAAACAGCTTCCTACACTGTTTCCTCAACTCAAGACTCTCAGGATACGGTATGCCCAGCAGATTTTTATTTTTATTACTATTACAAAGTAAAAGTTCCATTTGATGGTTTATGTGTGACCTTCAGCATCAAATCGTCTCACTTGAGAAACATCATTTACATTTTGCTGCAAATGAAGCTTTTTTCTGTCTTGATTTCTTAAGTACAACTGAAACACTACAGAAAATCTTGTCAACAATTTCCCATCATGGGTCTATCGTTGCCAACACGCAACTAGAGCTGACGTTTTTTCCTGTCTTGTCTTCTGTAGATTCCACCGTGAGGAACCAAAAAGAGACCTGCTGTTCCTCAACAAGCTGCGACACCTGGAGCGACTGGAGCTGATCAAGAGACAGACATACATTTTTATAAGTGACAAAAACAAAACTTGGCCGAGTCCATCTTTGGAGGGACTGATCAAGGAGCTGCGGGAGATCTCCAGGAACAGGTTCAGCATCATGACCACGATGCCCGAAAGGAACGTTTTGCAAGAATGCGACTGCATTTGGGAAAGAGCGGAAACACGATTCTAATCCTGAGCAGTGCAAAGTGAACAATGCAAAAAAAAAATTATATTATTATACAATTTTTTTTCCTCCAGTGCCTCATGTGACTAACTGATATGGACTTTCATGCAGATGCAGCAGGTATTCAGTTCAGTAATAGTCAGTAACCAAGGACTCGCAATGTGTGCAACACTACCTTTAAAATAAATGAAGGTCAGATCAAGAAGCTGCTGCTTTGTTGCTGCAGAGAACTTTACACATAGTTAAAATGATGTGATGAAATATTCTACTGTTTTTTTTTAAAGGTTTGGTTCAACAATGTTACGATGAGAAATTCTCTGGTTCTGTGAGTGTTTATGTTTTTTCAATCAAATAAAACTAGTTTTCACAAAGAACTGCATTATTGTTTTTCTGTGAATTTAGTTTATTATTTCATTAAAAGCTTTCAAATCAAAATACAGACCTTGAAGTGATTGTATAGAAAGCCTCCCTCCTAAGAAGGACATTATCAGTGTCACACTCATGTCTAGCTGTGGAAATTCAGTTCAGTTCAATTTTTTTTTCAGCAAAAAAGACAGTAATACAGAGAAACCCAATCACAACGACCCTGTCATGGTCCGGGTGAGTGCTGGGTTTTTCCATTGTACCAGTGTTTCCACCTTGTCTACTCGGATTGGCAACACCTGTGTCTATGGGGATTTAAGACCAGAGCTCACAGTCTTCGCAAGCTGCAAAGCTGGAAGGAGGCAGTGGTGATGCCCATATGTAAACCAGGGAAGGATGATAGAAAACCCAGGAAGTTACAGACCTATTGCTTTAACATCAAATATCTGTAAAATAACGAATGATAAATGAAAGTTTATATATATATATATATATATATATATATATATATATATATATATATATATATATATATATGGGTGCAACGATACACAAAATTCACGGTTCGGTTCGATACTTTGGTGTCACGGTTCGATATTTTTTCGATACAAAAAAATGTTCGTGCTTTTTTAATTTGTCATTTATTAAAATTATAAATATATATTTTAACTCAAAAGTACAGTTTTTAAATTTAATGTTGCTGAAACGACAAAGTAATAAAAAAATAAATATCTGATGGAGAAATCCCTCATCTTTGGAAAAGAGAGTTTATTACAGAGAAATGGCTCTTTCCAAAATAAAAGCTATACTATACGCTTCTTCTGGGGTATACTCTCAGCAGCATATTAAACATATCAGGTCCCCATAAGGAGAATCATGTGCTAACGGCTGTCTAAATGACACGGGTAAAGTTTGTAGCATGCGTGCTTGTTGTTTTTGTCTGCTTCCACTTGTCTTTGCACTAGGATGATGTCGGAGTAAATGTGCAGTCATATTCATTGTGTTCCCACTAGTGCTGTCAGCGTTAATCTGAAATGACATTAACGCCACAACACCAAATCTCCGTTAACGAGCTACCGCGGATCGCCCCGTGCATGGGGCTGGACAGCGTCAACACGTTAACGAGCAAACTGCGCTAACGCAGTAGTTCCCACCCATGTAATTGAGCATTGCGTGGCACATCCGACATACTGTTTTACTTTTGTCCATGATGCGCTTACCTTCAGGGTCATACGTCACATGAAGACCAAAATAGTTCCAAAGGCCATATCTGAATGAGGGTGGGGGAGGTTCAATTTGCCATGTTGCAACGAGCTTAGCTTCTGTCTTGCTAGCTTGCGCTGCACACAGTGGATCTGCGCTCGACAGTGCAGCCTAGGCGGAGTAGTCGAACGCAGATCCACTGCATCGTCAGAAGAAAAGTTGATAAAATAAATTAAAAATTTTGTATTGTTCGATACACATGCGTACCGAACCGAAAGCACTGTATCGAACGGTTCAATATCGATACGAGTATCGTTGCACCCCTAATTAATAAATAAATAAATATATATATATATATATATATATAAATATCAAAGTGGGCACAGAAGAGCGAGAAATATAATGGATCTGGTATTGTGTTTGGAACATGAAGTCAGGACAGCACAAATAAACAAAGAGGGTCGTGGCAGTGTTTTTTGATATAGAAAAAGCTTATGACATGATGTGGAGAGAAGGCCTACTAATTAAAATCAGTAAATTGGGTATGAGGGGGCGGATGTACAGGTGGATAATGGATTTTTTTCTTTTAAGGGAAGACAAATACAAGTGAGGACTGGAAAGGTTTACTCTGAGAGGTTTCCAGTTGAAAACGATACACCTCAAGGGAGCATAGTGTTATTTTCTTAGTTATTTTCTTTAATGATAAATGATGTTTTTAATGATATAGAGGGTGGGATAGGGCTTTTGCTTTCTGCTGATGATGGAGCATTATGGAAGAGAGGGAAAATGTATAGTATATTGTAATAGAAACTGCAGGGAGCAACTGGAAAAGTTAAAGAGTGGTGATATAAGTCGGGTTTTAAATTCTCAGTTGATAAGGACAAGACAATATTTTTTCCAAGGAAAAGAGTTGGTGAGGATGTCAAGCTTAAGTTATATGGTCAAGAATTAGAAAGAATTTAAGTTTTGTGGTTTGATGAAAGGGTAACATGAGGTGTACACATTCAGAAAGTGTTGGACAAATGTAAAAAAAGTTTTAAATATAATGAGGTGTTTAGTTGGGAGGGACTGGGGAGCAGACAGGAAGTCTTTGAGGGCCATATACACTGGGTTGGTTAGATGGGTTGGTTAATTTGAACTGGATCAGTTAGACATCAGTCAAAGAGTGCCATTACCAGCAATACCTCTATGGATAATTCCTGAAGCCACAGCAGATTTCACATTATTGCACAAGAAGAAGAAGGATAGGGCATTTATTTTAAACTCTCATACAGTACAGGCTTATATTGACCAGTGTTCAAATATATACAGATGCATCAAAGAATGCAGCCAGTCAAACTGGTGTAGCAGTTGTGGTCCCGGAGTTTGTGGTTGAAATGTGGAAAAGGATCAATGATGGACTTTCAGTATACACTGGAGAAATGCACGCAATACTATTAGCTGTTCAGTGGGTAGAAGACATGAGGCCATTAAAAGCAGTCAGGCTCAAGATCGTCACTGGTCAGTTTACAGTGTAGTCACTCAGAAGGTAGAGCAAATGTTCTAGCAGAGGTTCAGCAAACACTTTTCAGAATACACATGATGGGACTTACAGTTGTGTTTTTATGGATTCCAGCGCACTATGGAGTAAGGGCAAATGAAATGGCAGAGTTGGAAAGGAGGCCACAAACATGGGGTAGTTGACCTGGCTATTAGTTCTGGTCAGGCAGAGATAAAGAGTATGTTTTCCCTGTCACAGTGACTCTGAGGTCTCCACCGCATATCTTCACTTTCCTACAGCTTCAAGGTTCCTACTCTAGATATTACCCAGTGCCTGGTTCCCCCATTCCTCATTCTTGACAGCTCTAAGACTCCCTCATAGGACCCCCCACTTCCCTTTTGTGACTTTGAGCTCGAGCCCTAGCTCATGTGGTGACTCTTGGTGCTTAACCTTTTTCGTTAGTATTGCTAGTAGAAACTCATAGTATTGTTTCTTAGTTTATTGTGTCTCCTTAGAAATGTTCACAGCATTTTCGTCAGCACTGCTGATAATAGCTCATAGTATTGTTTTATAGTGTCCTCCCTATAGTCATGTTCATAGTGTTTTCCTTTAGTGCTACTGATAGCATCTCACAGTATAGCCTCATAGATTATAGAGGACTTCTAGTGATTTGGTGGTTCATGAAAAGTTATGTACTACCTTGAAAATTAGTATTTTCCTCTGAGCCAGTTATTAGGTTGAGGTCAAATTTATTTATATAGCACATTTCCAGACAGACGATGCTGCACAAAGTGCTTAACAATATAAAAATGCCATTAAAAAGAAACAATGTAAAACAATAATAACAATATAAAACAATGATACAATACAATTTTATTTATATAGCACATTTAAAACCAGGGGTACACCAAAGTGCTTCACAGTAAGAAATAACGGTAAATGATTACACTGAACAGTAAGTCAGTAAAACAAGGTAAAATAGAGAAACAAACAGAAGCATTAGTAAGTAGAGATAGGGAGAAATCATGATTATCCAGAGAAATGAGTAGCGATACAACAATTAATGAGCGGTGAGAACTAGTGAGTAAGAAAAGCCAGGTTGAATAGTTAAGCTTTCAAGCGTGCTTTAAAGGATTAAATGGAGTCAGAGGCACGAATGGTAGCAGAAAGACTATTCCAGAGGTTTGGTGCTACAGAGGCAAAAGCACAATCACCCCTAGTCTTCAGATGGTGCCTGCGCTGGGCCAGAAGTAACTGACCAGATGATCATAAAGAACGGCTGGGAGTATAGACACTTTGACCTTGGAAATTTGGCGCAACTGGAAGAAGCACCATAATCTCAGTTTTCTTCTCATTTAAAATGAGAGAACTGGCTGACAGCCACTCTGTAACCTCTTTCAAGCAGTCAGACTCAATGAAGCTGGCAGGTCATCAGACAATTGGAAATAGATTTGAATGTCGTCAGGATAACAGTGGTAGGAGATCTGATATTTGTCAAAGATAGAACCCAGGGGTAGCATGTACAAGGCAAACATTAGAGGGCCCAGCACAGACCCCTGTGGTACTCCACAGCAAACAGGGGCAGCGGCGGACGAGTAGCAGCCCATCATGACAGAGAAAGTCCTACCCGAGAGGTAGCATTTAAACCAATTAAGGGCAGAATCCTTGATGCCTATAAGATGTTCCAGTCTCTCTGTATGGAAATATTGCAAATCAATTTCCCATCGGGGACAAAAGTTACCATACCATTGACAGCATATATTTAGGATTTATATTTCTTGTTGTTAAACTTATTTTGTGTAATTAGTAATTTAATAAGTACATTCATGGTTATAGTTGAACTAAAATTATTTTATTGCATTCGTGTTGGCTTGGTTAACTAAAACTGTGAATCCCTGTGCCTTAAAGGCTTGGTTTATGGTTAAAATCCCAGCATCAGGAATTTATGCAAATGAGTGCATGCGGTGCAGGTGGGGGGAGAGAGAGAAACTTAGTATAGTGTAGGCAAGATACTGCAGCAGAGGAGGACAGAGCCACGCGGTTTTCCTACCGTAGTAAGTTTACCGTAGGATAAGTTAAACCTGATCACTCCAGTAAGAAGATTTGCAAGCTGTGGAATAAATGGCTTAAAATATGGAAATTGTTTACAATTTTTAAATAAGTGCTTGTTTTGTGTGGCACACAAGTCTGGGTTATAAATGATTTATGAATATTTTTCCTCACAAATTAGAGGTTTAAAAATATCCCTTTATTAATTTATATTTTTATATTCCAGTTCAAATCATTGCCATAACATAAGTGCTCATTCTTTCAGAAAAGAAGAATTGGGCCAGAAGAACCTCAGACCTGCAGCTGAAGCTGAAATGGTTAACATGAAAGATCTACCACATCTCCCACCTGAAGTTTTGATGTTGGTGTTCAGCTACCTGAACACAAAAGAAAAACATTTAGTCTGCCTCTGCTTCAGCGACTTCATAAACTCATCGACCAACCATCCCTATGGAAGGACTACACAGTGGTGTTCTTCAGCCTCCTAAACTACACATCGGGCTTCTGGAACACACTAAACTAGCACAAGATTACCCGGATTGCAGTGCGCCATTTACAGCCCAAGGATTGGCGATACCTCATCCAGTATCTCCCGTCACTCACCAGCATTGTCTGTATAAGGGGACGACGGCCATACACAAGTAAATATTTAGACTACTTGTCTGATTCGTCTGGGAAGAGCCAATGCTGAAGGATTGTCAGATTAAGCCTCTATCAGAGTGGTTGACTCAGCTGAGCATGTGCAACATCGAGATCCCAAACACTGCAGAGTTCATCAACACCGTGTCATGCTTGGTCAACCTCCAGTACTTGTTGTTCCACCAGCTTGACTGTGAGGGGTTGGGGATGTTGAAGCTGGTGCCCTGTAACATCTTCCACAATCTGCTGTGGAAGCTGAAGAAACTCAAACACTTATCCTGGGGGATGAAGGGGGGGCACTAGTAGTACAGTTGCCTGATGATTACTTCTATCCCTTGGACCCAGAAGAACCAGGTAAGCCTGATCTCTGTTAGTTCATGCAGCAGAACACTTCTGGGATGCCTCCTGATTCAATTTATTATATAAAGGCGTTGTGTAACCCTTTACAGGTTCTGATGCAGGCCTATAGTCACCTTTTACAGGTCTTCTTTCTTCTTCGTTTATTTATTTCACACTTGGTTCAACAGTTTCAACAGTTTTGTCCTTTCATACACACAAAACATGCTTTTTCTTGGTATAACACTGCAACCATGCTTGAAAAGGAGCAGGAAGAAGAAAATATTCTTATTAAACCCTGCCCTCTATCTGCGATCCAACTAATATTACAAGTGGGCACCATAAACCAAGGAACACACTAACATTTATCTCCAGATCCTAACGCAGACCAAACATCAAATTTACAGTCAGCAATATACCACTTCACATAATAACAAGGGGAAAAAATACGTAAATAGAATAAAATAAGGCGAGAGAAAGCGGGAGAGAGGAAAAAAGAATTCCTTCTTCAATTAACTCCAATTTCATTCATATTCTTCATATTGAATGATTGTTTTAGACATGTAACACTTTTTAAAACAATGTAAATTTGTACAATTCTTTAGATTATAATAAAGAGAGTTCAACAGTCGTATACCCCTAACCGTTGGACTCATTAATCTTTGTGTAGTCCTAGCTAGTTGATGCTTCAAATGAAATTTCCTTCTGCTGTCTTCATCCCCCGAACACACTGAAAATAAACGAAGTTGCTTACCTGATCGCAAAGCAGGGCAAGCCACACACCATTGGTGAAACACTCGTGAAACCAGCTGCGTTAAAGATGGCAAATCTGATTCTCGGAACAGCGGCCGAAGGTAAATTATCCCAAATTCCTCTTTCAAATGACACCGTCAGCGACAGAATAGAAGACATGAGTAAAGACATCTTGGCTCAAGTAGTCGCTGATCTGATTTCAAGCCCGGCAAAATTCAGCCTTTAGCTCGATGAGAGCACAGACGTTGCTAATCAAAGCCAGCTTACTGTTTTTGTGGACTATGTGAAAGATGACATGATAAAAGAAGATTTTTTATTTTGTAAGCCTCTTACAACAACAACAAAGGCAGCCGATGTGAAGAAGCTTGTGGATGACTTCTTCAGAGACAACAATCTTTCATGGGACATGGTTTCTGCAGTTTGTACGGACGGAGCTCCAGTCATGCTAGGAAGAAACTCTGGCTTTGGTGCGCTAGTAAAAGCCGATGCACCACACATCATTGTGACTCATTGTATAATGATTTTATAATACAGATTTTATAAACAATTTATTTGTATGTTCACACACTTGAAAAGCTACTCACAAGACAACGCCATTAATTTGTAGAGGTTAATGTTCCTGTGTGCAGTCTTGCTCTTGACACAAAGAAATCAAAGGTTTACTTACTACCAAAGCTTTGTGGTTGGACAGTCTCATCAGGCACCGTCACACAGTCTTAGTGAGTCACGTCTTTTTCTTTGGTTCTATAGGAGCATATGGTGGCCCAGCACTGACTGCTCTGGAGCTGGTGAATTACCCAGAATCCATACCGTCTGAGAATGCATTGAGGGGCCTGACCTCGCTCAAGTCCCTGTTTGTTCACTATGACAACCTGAGAGAGAGCATCCCATGTCATCTACAGTCCTGGCCAATGTTCCCTCTAAGCTGCGCACGTGCGCAATTGCGCACTGCTGGCATGGTCTCTGCGCACAGAAAATCTGTAATGCACACAAAAAAAAAATCTAACCCGATTTGAAATTAAAATTAATACTTTAACAATTCTGTTTTGCAGTGTTAGTCAGTAAGTGACTGGCTGCTCCTGTATGGGATTAGAACGATTCCACCTTATCCCATAGTCCAGCCAATGATGCGATTTACATTCGTATATACGCAGCTAATCAACGTGGTTGACAGGCTATGACAGCGTCCTTATGTGCCAACACCGGTGTTTTAGCGAGCAAAGCGGCGTGGCTGATGTGGAGTGAAGCCACATTAATGAAACGTGTACAACCATTGGAGATGTGAGCAGGACAGACGGAACAATTACGGAAAAAGTGTGGACTTTATACCAGTTTTTAAGTTGTTTTGATAGGCCACGTAAAACCAGAGTTATGATTAAAAATATCTGCAATGTTTGGTTTTCTTCCTGAATACTATCGTTGTTTATATTTACTGCGGGAAGAAACGGTAAAAACGGCGTTTTATAAGGAAAAAGGCTCGAAAGCACTCTCCGCCTGTGAGCAAAAACAAACTCCTCCCACCTTTCCTATTCGTCCAAAAAAGTACCATGTCGACCAATCAAAAAATGATATGGCAACATGACATCTAGTTGTTACGAAACTGGGGGAAGTTTTAGGAGTGACGGCGGTGCTTTGAGATGTGAGTGATTTGAGACGTTTAGCGTAAATCTTGTGTAGTTAGTGTGTAGTGTAGTCAATAGTTTTGTTGTGTGTGTCAGAACAGTGAGACGACTGCTGAATGTTACAGGAGTGATACATCTACTGCTGTCAGGCCTGCAGGTATCAGGCTGCTGTTCTACTTTATCTAATAGTGGACAGAAATTATTTTTTGGAGTGGCACAAATAATTTGTGTGGCATCAGATTTGATGCAGAACAGCTGATTGTTCTGTAAATAGTTTGAAATGTTTATTTAAAAATGCCTTGGCTGCATTAAAAAAAATAGCTGCAAAAAAACTTTGTTGTTTGCCAAACTGAGTTACTTTTTTAAAGAAGTAACTATATAATTAATTGCCCAGCATTGGTCATTATATACTGTATTTTGCAGACAGAGAGCTACAGACTCTCTCCCAGACCACAGACTCATAATGCAAGTCAGAGCTTTTTTTAAAAAAAGAAAGAAAGTTGTGTTTTCAAAATTGGAGTTCAAGTTATTTTTACTTCCAATAGTGTTAACATACTACACAGGTCATGAACAAGATTTTTTTTTTACATTTTCATTGTAAGTGGGCTAAAGCAGTTAATTAAAAGTAGTCTAACATAAATGTAAATGCTGTAATTTGATTATCTTAATAAACCATGTAACTTGGATGGATTCAATGCTGGCGTGACCACATTGCACACGTCTGATGTCGCTCACAGTGGTCCAAGGGACCGCTCAGGGAGTTTGTGTGTTCGCTCAGACGCGTGAAAAATTAGAGGGAACATTGGTCCTGGCTGAATCGCATGCAACATCTGGAATCGCTCACAGTCATTGGTGAGTCACACTATTCTTGTTTTTTAATATTGTTTTTTAATTTTCTCTACACACACTTGACCTGTTATACAAAATGAGAACATCAGCAAGATAATTTAGTTGCAATGCAAATGTTGCTCAAACTCTGTTTACAAAAAAGGTTGGGGAAAATTGATTTGCTGATGATTACCTGGGCAAATGATGTACATTAGTATGAGGAAGCAAACATTCTCTAAATCCATGGCTCTAACAAATCTAACAAATTCTGCATTGGTTTTTGTTTTGTTTTGTTTTTCTTGGTTCACTGAATACATACTTATGTTATCCTATTATTTCTTGGATCTGCGTGTCATCCTTGAATATTTATTGATTTTTTTTTTTTAATGTATTTTTTGTAAAATATTTCTCACAAATCCTTCAGCATGCAACAATCACTGCTAAGCAGGCATAGACATTTAACCCAGGGATGAACAACTCCAGGCCTCAAGGGCCGGTGTCCTGCAGGTTTTAGATGTGTCCTTGATCTAATACAGCTGATTCAAATGGCTAAAAGACCTCCTCAACATGTCTTAAAGTTCTCCAGAGGCCTGGTAATGAACTAATCATTTGAGTCAGCTGTTTTGACTCAGGGTGATATCTAAAACCTGCAGGACACCGGCCCTCGAGGCCTGGAGTTGCCTACCCCTGTCATACAAGATGTTAAGAAAACTGAGGAAAAATCCTGTGAGTTCATTTTCTCATTTCATTTCACAGTGTTCTCTTATTCACTGCGAGTTATTTAACAGGGGTACTATCCTGGGTTGTTGCTTTTTTTGTTCTTTGTTTTTTTGGTTTTCAGCTGCCCCAGCGCTACCACAGCTGATTGTCAGCAGTCTAAAATGGGAGTTTTCTGTGTGGTCTCCTGTAGATTTCACTGTGAGGAACCAAAGACAGACTTGCTGTGCCTGAAAGACCTCTGTCAACTAAAGCATCTGGAGCTTCTTGTAGAGCGCTCAAACATTTTCAGTGACCACAATAGCTACATCTGGCTGAACCCATCTTTGCAGGGACTTTTTTCGAGAATGTGGCTGCCTGCAGGAAGGGGTGAACTGTTGGCAATCTAAAAGTAAGCAAGCAAAATGCTTTGGGATGCAGACATGTCAAAGTCAATGGTACTGAAAAAAAATGTGCAGCAGTTACAGCAGTGGGGCTATCGAACAGTCAGATTACGAGTTTAGACTAGGATAGGGTGACCATATTTTGATTTCCAAAAAAGAGGACATTTGGCCCTGTCATGAAGAATTTTAATAATACTGTTTGTTTAAAGAACATTTTAACATATTTAAAAGATGCCTTCTTTGTGCGCTTAATGAATGGTAAAATAAAAAATGTCATATAGGCTTTTACAAGTCAACAAGTGCAAAAAAACATAACTTAAAAACTCTGTAATTAAATAATGTTACAGAAGTAATGCCTCATCTGTATAAGAAAATAGTTATATATTATAGTGAGGTACCAGTGAGGTATTGTGTAATGGTTTCTGCTGTCTCATTTGGCGTTTCTAACCTCAATTAATTTTGTTTGCACGCCACCATTCTTCTACTCAAAGTATGATTGGGAATATTTTCCCTGTTCCATGGTTACTTGAGTCTGAGAAATGCTTTTATTATTATTTATTTATGTATTTATTTATTTTTAGCAACACACTAGTGCAATCCATGGATCTGTAGCTATTGTGATGCTTCATAGTATGAAATGTCAGTGCACCTTCTGCTGCAGAACAACAGCATCCTCGTTTTTCCCAGGTGTAACAAAGAACTCAGTCAACTTCCTAGATGAATTTTCGCCTCGAACAGCCTTTTTATGTTTTTCTGTGTCCATGTAAGCAACAAGATCTCCGGCACCTTTGTTAGAACGTTGTGTGCCAGCCCTGCATAGAATGCACTATGCCTCCCATTTATTCCAACTGGGATGGTACAAGGGAAATTCCTTTTGCAGTTTGTCTGAAAAGATGCACTTGCGCTTTGGCATCTTTTCAGCCGCTCCGTGCTCTGTGAGTGCGGAACAACCACTTACAACACAGCAGTTCGGGGATGACGTTGCACACATGGGTCCTCTGTAGGCCTGTAGGAAAACCCGGACATTTTCATCCATCTCGAAAATCCCCCCGGACGCCCCGTGAAAGGTGGACATGTCCGGGGAAAAGAGGACGGTTGGTCACCCTAGACTAGGAGTTTATTTCAGTGCCTGAGATGACTACTTCAGTGTACTAAAATTTAACATGAGGAAATGGCAGAAAATCCTCTTGAGGTCAAGTTTCCTTTTAGAGAAGTGCACTTGTATATTGTGTGGATCTCTGTAATGGTTTATATTGACATCAGCAAATAAGACATTTTAGGCGCCCTTAACCTGTTATCACATTAATGTTGCTCTGATGGAATATTTAGAAATCGCACGAAAAGGTCAGTTATTTTTTGCTCTTCTCTGGAATGACTAGAGAAATGGAAAAACAAAAAACAAGCCAACAAGTAAAAGAAACAACATCAGCATTGAAGTTGGTTAGCGACCAAATTGTTGAACTGTATCGGGGTAAGATGACAGTTGAGGGCAGAAGCTGCTTTGTCAGAGCAAAGAAACGACACATGGTTAAAACGATGTGGTGCACACGATGTTACACACTGAAGGAAGACAAGGTTGATCCAGGTGCACATTGAGGTTTATTGCGCTTAAACGCAGCAAATCAGCAGTTCTGTGTTACTGACAGCTTCCATTACAATAACTGGCCTGCAGGTACTTTTGTAAGGGATTCTTCTGCCAGTCACCCGTTTCTCAGCCGCCACTGCCACCTACTGGCGAAACTAAATATCACCTCAACACCACATCAGGTGGGAGCAAATGAGCTTTTCGCTCTGTGCCATGATACAAACTATTGTCACAACAAAAGCAAAAAAAGGTGATTTCGGGGGGTGGGGGGCACAAAGACATTTAAAGAACTTCAACAAGAATTCTGAGACTTGTTTTTGAGGCTTAAAATACTCAGGGTGCCACAAATATCGTGGTGTGCACGGTTTATTATCATGTACATGGATTTCTTCTAATGCAGGGGTGAGCAACTCCAGGCCTCAAGTGCCGGTGTCCTGCAGGTTTCAGATGTGTCCTTGATCCAACACAGCTGATTTAAATGGCTAAATCACCTCCTCAACATGACTTGATGATCTCCAGAGGCCTGATAATGAACTAATCATTTGATTCAGGTGTGTTGACCCAGGGTGATATCTAAAACCTGCAGGGCACCAGCACTTGAGGCCTGGAGTTGCCTACCCCCGTTCTAATGTCATACAAGCAAAACAGTCTTATATACCAAGGCGGTGGGGTGGGGTCTTTTATTGACTCAATACATTAACTTTGGACATGAATTTATTTTAGGTCTTTGTAGTTACTGGCCTATTTGGTGAAAACCCTGCACAATACTTTATTATTATTATTATTATTTAATTTGAAGATTTATTTGACCTATTCACCATGATCATGAAGTCCTGTTAACTTGTGGAAAAACAAATTGAGTATTTAAACCGAACTGATTTTTCTAATATATATTGAAAGAAAATTGGAGAGGGATAAGTATGCCCCAGCACTGATAAGTGAAATTTCAATAGCAAGTTGTTTGTTGTTGTTTTTAATCATGAAAAGGAGAGGGAGAGAGAGAGGATAAAAAAGCCGTTCAGGGTGCTGGATAGTTTCTGGCCCCCAGGTATTATTTTTGTGACAACCCTGATAAAGATGTTAATTGCTCTGACAATGTTTGTGCAACATTTTGTTTAGATTGGGTCATTTGGTCTTTTTCTCACCGTTCTTGACTTGCCCACCCTAACGTAACGTAATACAATGATTGGACACTGGGAAAATAACCTGTTAGAAAACAGCGGAATCTTGCAGGATGTTCAACTTAAAGCAGACTTGCATGAAAAACATTGATTTTAGCCACCTCACAAAGAACTCAGAGCATGTTGTTGCATTAAATTCTATAAGGGTCAGAAATCTTTGAAACTAAATCTAAACAGATTTTTGTTGTTCAGATCAATATATTAGCCAGATAATTGTGATCATGATCATTCACATTATTTTACTTAGTTTAGGTTATTTTGTTAGTGTGACACTCTGTTGTTTATGTAAGAAGTCTCTTTGTGTGTCTGTTTCCTTTGTTTCCCTCTTTTATGGTTTTTCTGCTCTACTCCCATTAGTGTCACAGTTGTTTTTATCTGTGTCCAATCACTGGTGCATATGGTCTCCACCTGATCATTTATCACTCTGTTCTCCTTGTGCATGTTTACCCATGTTTTTGTTTTTATCAACTCTTTGCATTTTGTATATTTTTTCAAGTTATTTTCATCACTAAACACTTTATTTGCATTGCTTAGGAATTCTTACAATACACAATAATGAACGTTTTTAGGAGTCTTTAGAAATACTAATTGAAAAGGAAATCGAAGAGTTGCATTTTCTGGTATTTATGTGTGTTACGGTGAGGGGGGAGTCGTCCAGACACACCTGGTCCATTGCAGAGAGTATGTCCACATAATGACCAGCTTTTCTCTCCTGGCTTGTCTCACAGCTGATTCACATTCTAAAAATCAGCAGTGTCTACTCTCATGTTGATGTACAGTAACACAGTGATCTGAGGACAGCTTACCTCACTGTTACGCTTCCTGGCCAATTACACTTCTTCAGCTTAAAATAGATCTGACGGAGCTCAGCTGCACTCAAACAAAATGAATAAAAATGACCAAACTTGAGTTAAAGTGTTGATTTTTGATTATGCTGATGCAAACTGCTCATCACTTCTTTGATAAAACAAAGTTTTTACAAACATTACAGAACATTACCTTTTATATTCACTTTTAAAAAGTTGATACGACTTATCATCAATGATTGATTCAACATTATGCAGGAGTTTATTCTTTGTGTTTCAAAGTCTTTAGCATCTTCATGTGACAAATCTATTTTGGTGCATTGATAAATTTACGCTGTAAGATTTTTTTCATAAAGAATTTATTTTTTGTTGCCCCCCCAAAAACATTTTAACAAACTGACTGTGATTAAGATTTTAATAATAAAAGATAATATTACAATTATTTTAACCATTTTGTTTCATTTAAATTAAAATTTGTTTTCAGGTATTTTTTTCAGGTAACTGATTAATTTTCCAGTAGACAGATCAGTCATGTTTAAGAGGATAGAATTGCCCATAAATACTGATTCTGAGCCACAAGTGATTTTTTTTTCTGACTCTGGTACTGCTTCTTTAATAGTTTCCTTTAAATGGCACCTATTTTTTCCCATAGTTTTTCCCATTCTCACATGCACTTCTGTCCTTTAATGTGTAGAACAGTGTGTAGCTTTTTTGCATGTCTGAAAACGGCTGACTGGTTTACACCAGGCATGAACTTTAACCCCTCTTTTGGGGTCTTTAGCTACAGGGAGCTGTTGAGACTCGTTGACCCCGCCGGCCCTGAGATGAATACATGTAGATTGTAAACAGCAGATACAGGTTATGTTTAATTCACAGTTGTACGACGCTCTCTCGTCCCTGCTCTCTCTGTTTCTTTGTTATGCTAGTGCATCATTAAAAAGATGTTTGCAGTGGTTTTGGTGGGAGAAAGTGGTCGATACTTCTGTTAAACCCATCTCACATTTTCGCCTCATTTACTTTTTTCTAACTGGCTCTGCGGGAGAGAATCAGTTTTCAGGTAGATGTGTGTTATAATGTTAAACTGTTATTTTGTTATTATGTTATTTTTAATACTTTTGTATGGTTTCATGGGAGAAATTAATTAAAGCGCATTAAGCTTGTTATCGTATTTCTATTTAGAACTTTTATTCACTGTTGAATAAAAATCCCCCAGACCTGTGCAACATGATCACTGAGCCCCCTCAGCTGAAATTTACTGACATACTCCACATAAAATATTTGGCATAAATTTTATGCATGTATTAACTGTGATAGGAAACGTGAAGATCTTTATTGCTGTTCTTCAGTCTGTACAAACAATCCTCTAGCTCTGTAGTAGGTTATTTGTTTATGCACTTTAACTTTATCCATGATCACTTACAAAAACAGTCCAATGAAAGTAAGAACTGGTCTAATCTTTAGATGATGATGAATTTCTTCCAAATCCTTTTGGAGCAGCTAGAGCAGCGGTGTTCAACTCCAGTCCTCGAGAGCTACACACCTGAATCAAATGCTAGCTTGTTATCAAGCCTTTGCCAAACTTGATGGCACGCTGAAGATGTATTCCCGTCATCTGATTCAGCTGTGTTGGAGTAGGGATGCGTCTAAAACAAGGGTGTCAAACTCCAGGCCTCGAGGGCCGGTGTCCAGTACGTTTTAGATAACACCCTGGGTCAACACACCTGAATCAAATGATTAGTTCATTACCAGGCTACTGGAAAACTTCAAGATATGATGAGGAGGTAATTTAGTCATTTAAATCAGCTGTGATGGATCAAGGACACAGCTAAAACCTGCAGGACACCGGCCCTCTAGACCTGGAGTTCGACACCCCTGGTCTAAAAGCTGCAGGACAGTAGCTCTTGGGGAATCTAGTTGGACACCCCCGCTCTAGCTGCTACAAATGGATTTGAAAGAAATTCATCATCTAAAGATTAGATCAGTTCTTACTTTCATTGGACTGTTTTTGTAAGGGATCATGTGATGTTATTACAAAACCTTTGGTGCTGTAGAACATTCAGTTAATAGAAGCTTAAAATAAACTTTTTTAAATGAAACATTAAAAATATTCCTTACTTTGATTTCTATTTAGCTAAGAAAAAGGGAAAAATGTGTGGCTCAGTGTGACTGGTGTTGTTTGTTAAGGCTGTTTAGCCGTTTTACACAGGAATTCTTCATGAACACAGTGGACATATTGCAGCAAAAGCAATATGTCATGGTGGACTTTCAGATGCAGCCAACAGTTACATATGAGAAAGAGAAAGGACATGAAATAGTGGGTGGGGTGTGGAGACATGTAAGTGATGTGATCAAGCAGTCTGGAACACAACAATGGAGTGATGAGCTTCAGCCTCAAGCATGTTTGATTGACCTATCGAGAGTTGTTGAGGTGTAAAAGGAGTCGTTGACAAACCCCACTTGACTGATGATGTCAACAGCAGAAAAATAAGAGGATATACAGGGATTATTTTATTGACAAAGTCATATGTTAATTAAGTACCAGCAAGCTTTTTAAGGGTCACAGACCAGGGATAGTCACTCTGCTTTGGCCCTGTGTGTGTTCAGGCTGGAAGAGCTTCTCCATCTGCTTCTCACTCGATTTGAACTTTTCAGAAACTCCTGCAAGGTAAGGATTATTCTCTGCCACAAACTATAATTTGCTGTGTAGTTCAAGTTTATCTGTTGTAGCATCTCTGCTGGTTAGATGTACTGCAATGCTGTTTTCATCAAGTTAAGCATTTAAAGTATGGATAGATCTTTACTGACCTATTAAGTAATTTTGGGAGGGAATGTGGTTTTTCTGTTAAAAGACATCTCAGATTATCCTTCATTTGTTTCTTTTTGTCTGGCTGTAGGGAATTAATGTGTGCATCAAATGCTTTGTGAAAATAATCTAGGATTGTAATAATAATATAACTTTTTATATCCACGTTTCATGAAGCCAGACTGAATCAGCGATTGAGTTATTTGTTTGGAGATAAATACAAGGAGGTCTTGTTTTCAGTGACTCACAGGCACAAGCAAATTTCACCTCCACTCTCATTTCACCTCAACAAGCTTCATTAAATTCACATGGCAACCCACAAGGACATTGGGATAGTTATTTCATATAACAGTCTTGCTGGAGGTGTGAGGCTTGCCTGAATAGTTTGGGGCAAAAATAAACACCTTTTACATAAAAAAAGAGTTTAAGTGAGGTCTTGGTCATTTTTTGTTTAGCCTGGGTTGTAAACTGTTGTTGTTCCCTTTGCAGGTGCTCCTACCTTTCAGCGAATCAGTGTGATTACTCAGGGGCAAAGGACTATTAATTGTAGGTCTGCAGCATCTGCATTGGTTGAATTTGTGTAAGGAATTGAGGTGCAATGGCTCAAATAGTCAACATGAAGGTCCAGGAGCTGCCATATCTGCCACCTGAAGTTTGGGTTTTGGTGTTCGGCTACTTGAACACTGAGGAAAAGCACACAGCCCGCCTCTGCTGCAGACACTTCAGAGATCTCATCGACCACCCGTCCCTGTGGAAGGGTTACACAGCAGGACTCTCCAACTTTCCCCGCTACACATCTGGATTCTGGGACACCGTCCAGTGCCGTGGGGTCAGCCGTGCCACAGTGCGACATTTAGGACCCAAAGATTGGAAAATCCTCAGCAAGTCCCTCCCATCGCTCAACACCATTGTCTGTGTGAGGGAACGGCGATATTACAAGGTGAAATACTTAGACAACCTGTGTGAATTCCCCAACCTGACGAGTCTTGGGGTACGAAACGCCACCTGGGTTGAGCCGTTACTGTTGCAGTGTCAGAGTCAGCAACTAGCAGAGCGGCTGACTCACCTCAGCGTCTGCAACATTCAGATGTCCTGCGACAACACTGTGGCGTTCATCAACAGCGTGTCACGCTTGGTCAACCTGGAGTACTTGCTGTTCCACCAGCAGGAAAGTGAAGGGCTTGAGAGGATGAAACCAGTGCCCTCTTTCGTCTTCCACAAGCTGCTGCTAAGCCTGAAGAAACTCAAACACTTATCCTGGGGAATGAAAGGGGAGCCACCAGTGCCACTGCCCAACAACTACTTCTACCCACTGGACCCAGAAAACCCAGGTAAGCCAGTCTCCTGATTATATTTTACACTTGTATGCATCAGAACCAATACAGTCACTTTTTACACCTTTGACAAGAGCTTTTCATCAAGAAAATACAATATTTTCTTGACATTATGCCTTAATATTGGAACAAAACCCATCATATTGAAGTCAGTTGAGCTGCACACATGCTGCATGATCATATATATTTCACCTCTGTAACATTCTTGATGTTTATAATTGAGCGATTTGTATATATTAGTGCTATTTCTTAAATTTTGGAAACTGTATTGTACTTGTAATATATTGTATTATTTAATTAGTTTAGTGTAATACTGTTACTATCTTGGACCAACTGTAACCCACATCTGATTACATTCATACATACATATTATTCTGATTAGTATTCTGATCACAGTCTGTGCAGTATTGTGTGACTATGCTAAACTTAACTGACAGAGACTAAATGTTTAACTAACCACCTTTTTTATCCTGTAGGAGAGTACGGCGGCCCAGAACTGATCTCTTTGGAGTTAGTCAATTACACAGAAATCATCCTGTCGGAGGACGCGCTGAGGGGTCTGACTTCACTCAAGTCGCTTGCTGTCCACTACAGGTACCCCTGGGATGGCCTCCAGTGCCATCTCTATTCCTGGCTCAGTCACCTGCAACAGCTGGAATCACTCTCAATCATTGGTGAGTCTAAACATGCATTTAATCTTTGTATTGTGTGTGTATAGTGAGCAAAAATCTGTTGTCTTGCATGCATCCTTTTTTTGTTTGTGTTTTTTTTTTTTTTTAAGTGAAGCTGTGTGAAGCTCCAGGCCAAAACTGTTTTCTGTAACTTCTGTCCTGTCGTTTCTTTCCTTATAGGAGGGAATTTTCTTGCCTCTTATACAGAAGACCTTCCATCCCAGGTGACCAGTCTGACACTGCGAACATCCATATGCGGGTGCCAGATGAACTCCATTGCATCTCAACTCAAGCAAGTTGAACATCTGGACATAGATCAGAACCGCTTTGCCGATAGTCTCTGCAAACAGCTTCCTACACTGTTTCCTCAACTCAAGACTCTCAGGATACGGTATGCCCAGCAGATTTTTATTTTTAGTACTATTACAAAGTAAAAGTTCCATTTGATGGTTTATGTGTGACCTGCAGCATCAAATCATCTCACTTGAGAAAATGACATAATTTACATTTTGCTTTAAATGAAGCTTTTTTCTGTCTTGAAACACAGAACAACTCAAACACTACAGAAAATCTTGTCACCAATTTCCCATTATGGGCCTATCGTTGCCAACACGCAACTAGAGCTGACGTTTTTTCCTGTCTTGTCTTCTGTAGATTCCACCGTGAGGAACCAAAAAGAGACCTGCTGTTCCTCAACAAGCTGCGACACCTGGAGCGACTGGAGCTGATCAAGAGACAGACATGCTAATTTCTTTTTTTTATTTATGTATGTTTTGTTTTGTTTTGCTGTACTTTTGTTTCATATGTTGTTTGTTTAATTTAAGACTAAAAGAAAATTAAAAGAATGAGAGGTAAAACTTGAGGGGGTAGGGACAAATAAGTAATTACTTCTGCCTACTCCTTTTCAAACAAATAATGAAATGATATTTGGAAATGATTGTGAAGGCACATGTTTGAAATAAAAATGAACTGAACTGAACTGAACTGAACATACATTCTTATAAGTGACGAAAACAAAACTTGGCCGAGTCCATCTTTGGAGGGACTGATCAAGGAGCTGCGGGAGATCTCCAGGAACAGGTTCAGCATCATGACCACGATGCCCGAAAGGAACGTTCTGCAAGAATGCGACTGCATTTGGGAAAGAGCGGAAACACGATTCTAATCCTGAGCAGTGCAAAGTGAACAATACAAAAAAAAATAATATTATTATACAATTTCTTTTTTCCTCCAGTGACTCATGTGACTTTCATGTAGATGCAGCAGGTCCTCAGTTCTATAACTGTCAGTAACCCAAGGACTCGCAATGCGTGCAACACTACCTTCAAAATAAATGAAGGTCAGAGCAAGAAGCTGCTGCTTTGTTGCTGCAGAGAACTTTACACATAGTTAAAATGATGTGATGAAATATTCTACTGTTTTTTTTTTTTAAAGGTTTGGTTCAACAATGTTACGATGAGAAGTTCTCTGGTTCTGTGAATGTTTGTTTTGGGTTTTTTTTTTTTTTTTTTTTTTTTTTTTTTTTTTTTTTTTTAACGATCAAATAAAAACTAGTTTTCATAAAGAACTGCATTATTGTTTTTCCGTGAATTTAGTTATTATTTCATTTAATAGCTTTCAAATCAAAATACAGACCTTGATGTGATTGTATAGAAAGCCTCCCTCCTAAGAAGGGCATTATCAGTGTCACGCTCATGTTTAGCTGTGGAAATAGGTTCAGTTCAGTTCAAATTTTTTCTTTTTTTTTTTCAGCAAAAAAGACAGTAATACAGAGAAACCCAATCACAACGACCCTGTCATGGTCCGGGTGAGTGCTGGGTTTTTCCATTGTACCAGTGTTTCCACCTTGTCTACTCGGATTGGCAACACCTGTGTCTATGGGGATTTAAGACCAGAGCTCACAGTCTTCACAAGATGCAAAGCTGGAAGGAGGCAGTGGTGATGCCCATACGTAAACCAGGGAAGGATGATACAAACCCAGGAAATTACAGACCTATAGCTTTAACATCGAGTATCTGTAAAGTAATGGAGTGAATGATAAATGAAAGATTAATGTACTATATAGAAGGTAAAGGATACATATATAAACATCAAAATGGGCTCAGAAGAGCGAGAAATTCAATGGATCTGGTATTGTGTTTGGAACATGAAGTCAGGACAGCACAAATAAAGAGGGTCGTGGCAGTGTTTTTTGATATAGAAAAAGCTTATGACATGATGTGGAGAGAAGGCCTACTAATTGAAATCAGTAAATTGGGTATGAGGGGGCGGATGTACAGGTGGCTAATGGATTTTTTCTTTTAAGGGAAGACAAATACAAGTGAGGACTGGAAAGGTTTACTCTGAGAGGTTTCCAGTTGAAAACGATACACCTCAAGGGAGCATAGTGTTATGTTCTTAGTTATTTTCTTTAATGATAAATGATGTTTTTAATGATATAGAGGGTAGGATAGGGCTTTTGCTTTCTGCTGATGATGGAGCAATATGGAAGAGAGGGAAAATGTAGAAACTGTAGGGAGCAATTGGAAAAGTTGAAGAGTGGTGATAGAAGTCGGGTTTTAAATTCTAAGTTGATAAGGACAGGACCCAATTTCTCTCTGATTTCTCAGACTTTTTATCTGATTTAGTGCTCAGATAAAATAATTATTGCGGGTGATTTTTAACATCCATGTAGATGCTAAAAATGACAGCCTCAACATCGCATTTAATCTGTTATTAGACTCAATTGGCTTCTCTCAAAATGTAAAAGAACCCACCCACCACTTTAATCACACTCTAGATCTTGTTTTAACATATGGCATAGAAACTGAACATTTAAGAGTGTTTCCTGAAAACCCTCTGCTGTCTGATCATTTCCTGATAACATTTACAATAATTGATTACACAGCAGTGGAGAGTAGACTTTATCAAAGTAGATGTCTTTCTGAAAGTGCTGTAACTAAGTTTAAGAATATAATCCAGCCACTGTTATCATCTTCAATGCCCTGTACCAACACAGAGCAGAGCAGCTACCTGAACGCTACTCCAACAGAGGTTGATTATCTTGTTAATAATTTTACCTCCTCACTACGTATGACTCTGGATACTGTAGCTCCTGTGAAAACTAAGGCCTCAAATCCGAAGTACCTGACTCCGTGGTATAATTCTCAAACACGTAGCCTAAAGCAGATAACTCGTAAGCTGGAGAGGAAATGGCGTGTCACAAATTTAGAGGATCATCATTTAGCCTGGAGAAATAGTTTGCTGCTTTATAAGAAAGCCCTCCGCAAAGCCAGAACATCTTACTATTCGTCACTGATTGAAGAAAATAAGAACAACCCCAGGTTTCTCTTCAGCACTGTAGCCAGGCTGACAAAAAGTCAGAGCTCTATTGAGCCAACCATCCCTTTAACGTTAACTAGTAATGACTTCATGAACTTCTTCACAAATAAAATTTTTATCATTAGAGAAAAAATTACCAATAATCATCCCACAGATGTAATATTATCTACAGCTACTTTTAGTACCACTGATATTCATTTAGACTCTTTTTCTCCAATCGATCTTTCTGAGTTAACTTCAATAATTACTTCCTCCAAACCATCAACGTGTCTTTTAGACCCCATTCCTACAAAACTGCTCAAAGAAGTCCTGCCATTAATTAATTCTTCAATCTTAAATATGATCAACCTATCTCTAATAATCGGCTATGTACCACAGGCCTTCAAGCTGGCTGTAGTTAAACCTTTACTCAAAAAGCCATCTCTAGACCCAGCTGTCTTAGCTAATTATAGGCCAATCTCCAACCTTCCTTTCATATCAAAAATCCTTGAAAGAGTAGTTGTCAAACAGCTAACAGATCATCTGCAGAGGAATGGCTTATTTGAAGAGTTTCAGTCAGGTTTCAGAGCTCATCACAGCACAGAAACAGCTTTAGTGAAGGTTACAAATGATGTTCTTATGGCCTCTGACAGTGGACTCATCTCTGTGCTTGTCCTGCTAGACCTCAGTGCAGCGTTCAATACTGTTGACCATAATATCCTATTAGAGCGATTAGAACATGCTGTAGGTATTACAGGTACTGTCCTGCAGTGGTTTGTATCATATCTATCTAATAGACTCCAATTTGTACATGTAAATGGAGAGTCCTCTTCACCCACTAAGGTCAGTTATGGTGTTCCACAGGGTTCGGTGTTAGGACCAATTCTATTTACATTATACATGCTTCCCCTAGGCAGCATAATTAGAAGACATAGCATAAATTTTCACTGCTATGCAGATGACACGCAGCTCTATCTATCCATGAAGCCAGGTAACACATACCAATTAGTTAAACTGCAGGAATGTCTTAAAGACATAAAGACCTGGATGGCCGCTAACTTTCTGCTTCTTAATTCAGATAAAACTGAGGTTATTGTACTCGGCCCTGAAAATCTTAGAAATATGGTATCTAACCAGATTCTTACTCTGGATGGCATTACCTTGGCCCCCAGTAATGCTGTGAGGCACCAGGACATGTCCTTCAGCGCACATATTAAACATATATGTAAGACTGCTTTCTTCCATTTGCGCAACATCTCTAAAATTAGAAATATCCTGTCTCAGAGTGATGCTGAAAAACTAGTTCATGCATTTATTACTTCCAGGCTGGACTACTGTAATTCACTATTATCAGGATGTCCTAAAAACTCACTGAAAAGTCTTCAGTTAATCCAAAATGCTGCAGCAAGAGTCCTGACAGGGACTAGAAAGAGAGAGCATATTTCTCCTGTTTTGGCTTCCCTTCATTGGCTTCCTGTTAAATCCAGAATTGAATTCAAAATTCTGCTCCTCACATACAAGGTCTTAAATAATCAGGCCCCATCTTATCTTAATGACCTTGTAGTGCCATATCACCCTATTATAGCACTTCGCTCTCGCTCTGCAGGCCTACTTGCTGTTCCTAGAGTATTTAAAAGTAGAATGGGAGGGAGAGCCTTCAGTTTTCAGGCCCCTCTTCTGTGGAACCAGCTTCCAGTTTGGATTCGGGAGACAGACACTATCTCTACTTTCAAGATTAGGCTTAAAACTTTCCTTTTTGCTAAAGCATATAGTTAGGGCTGGACCAGGTGACCCTGAATCCTCCCTTAGTTATGCTGCAATAGACGTAGGCTGCCGGGGATTCCCATGATGCATTGAGTTTTTCCTTTCCAGTCACCTTTCTCACTCACTATGTGTTAATAGACCTCTCTGCATCGAATCATATCTGTTATTAATCTCTGTCTCTCTTCCACAGCATGTCTTTATCCTGTTTTCCTTCTCTCACCCCAACCGGTCGTAGCAGATGGCCACCCCTCCCTGAGCCTGGTTCTGCCGGAGGTTTCTTCCTGTTAAAAGGGAGTTTTTCCTTCCCACTGTCGCCAAAGTGCTTGCTCATAGGGGGTCATATGATTGTTGGGTTTTTCTCTGTATTTATTATTGTGCGATCTACTGTACAATATAAAGCGCCTTGAGGCGACTTTTGTTGTGATTTGGCGCTATATAAATAGAATTGAATTGAACTGAATTGACAATGGGGGGGGTTTTTACAAGGAAAAGAGTTGGTGAGGATGTCAAGCTTAAGTTATATGGTCAAGAATTAGAAAGAGTGAGTAAATTTAAGTTTTGTGGTTTGATGAAAGGGTAACATGAGGTGTACACATTAAGAAAGTGTTGGAGAAATGTAAAAAAGTTTTAAATATAATGAGGTGTTTAGTTGGGAGGGACTGGGGAGCTTTGAGGGCCATATACACTGGGATAGTTAGATGGGTTGGTTAATTTGAACTGGATCAGGTAGACCTCAGTCAAAGAGTGCCATTACCAGCAATACCTCTATGGATAATTCCTGAAGCCACAGTAGATTTCACATTACTGGACAAGAAGAAGAAGGATAGAGCATTTATTTTAAACTCTCATACAGTACAGGCTTACATTGATATGTTCAAATATATACAGATGCATCAAAAAATGCAGCCAGTCAAACTGGTGTAGCAGTTGTGGTCCCAGAGTTTGTGGTTGAAATGGGGAAAAGGATCAATGATGGACTTTCAGTATACACTGGAGAAATGCACGCAATACTATTAGCTGTTCAGTGGGTAGAAGACATGAGGCCATTAAAAGCAGTCATTTGTTCAGACAAGCTCGTCACTGGTCAGTTTACAGTGTAGTCACTCAGAAGGTAGAGCAGATGTTCTAGCAGAGGTTCAGCAAACACTTTTCAGAATACACATGATGGGACTTACAGCTGTGTTTTTATGGATTCCAGCGCACTATGGAGTAAGGGCAAATGAAATGGCAGAGTTGCAAAGGAGGCCACAAAACATGGGGTAGTTGACCTGGCTATTAGTTCTGGTCAGGCAGAGATAAAGAGTATGTTTTCCCTGTCACAGTGACTCCGAGGTCTCCACCTCATATCTTCACGTTCCTACAGCTTCAAGGTTCCTACTCTAGATATTACCCAGTGCCTGGTTCCCCCATTCCTCATCCTTGACAGCTCTAAGACTCCCTCATAGGACCCCCCACTTCCCTTTTGTGACTTTCAGCTTGAGCCCTAGCTCATGTGGTGACTCTTGGTGCTTAACCTTTTTCGTTAGTATTGCTAGTAGAAACTCATAGTATTGTTTCTTAGTTTATTGTGTCTCCTTAGAAATGTTCACAGCATTTTCGTCAGCACTGCTGATAATAGCTCATAGTATTGTTTTATAGTGTCCTCCCTATAGTCATGTTCATAGTGTTTTCCTTTAGTGCTACTGATAGCATCTCACAGTATAGCCTCATAGATTATAGAGGACTTCTAGTGATTTGGTGGTTCATGAAAAGTTATGTACTACCTTGAAAATTAGTCGGTTATTAAGTCAAGGTCAAATTTATTTATATAGCACATTTCCAGACAGACAATGCTGCACAAAGTGCTTAACAATATAAAAATGCCATTAAAAAGAAACAATGTAAAACAATAATAACAATATAAAAATGATACAATACAATACAATACAATTTTATTTATATAGCACATTTAAAACCAGGGGTACACCAAAGTGCTTCACAGTAAGAAATAACGGTAAATGATTACACTGAACAGTAAGTCATTAAAACAAGGGAAAATAGAGAAATAGAGAGGCACGAATGGTAGCAGGAAGTCTATTCCAGAGGTTTGGTGCTACAGAGGCAAAAGCACGATCACCCCTAGTCTTCAGATGGTGCCTTCCCTGGGCCAGAAGTAACTGACCAGATGATCATAAAGAACTGCTGGGAGTATAGACATTTTGACCTTGGAAATTTGGCGCAACTGGAAGAAGCCAGATTTAATCACTGAGGAAACCTGTTTATCCAGCTTAAATGAACTATCCAGGCAAACACCTAGATTACTTACAGTATCCTTAAGAAAGCAAGCAAAGGGACCAAATCAGGCAGCTAGCTGGTCTCGTGGAGTGTGACTATCAAACACCATAATCTCAGTTTTCTTCTCATTTAAAATGAGAGAATTGGCTGACAGCCACTCTGTAACCTCTTTCAAGCAGTCAGACTCAATGAAGCTGGCAGGTCATCAGACAATTGGAAATAGATTTGAATGTCGTCAGGATAACAGTGGTAGGAGATCTGATATTTGTCAAAGATAGAACCCAGGGGTAGCATGTACAAGGCAAACATTAGAGGGCCCAGCACAGACCCCTGTGGTACTCCACAGCAAACAGGGGCAGCGGCGGACTAGTAGCAGCCCATCATGACAGAGAAAGTCCAACCCGAGAGGTAGCATTTAAACCAATAAAGGGCAGAATCCTTGATGCCTATAACATATTCCAGTCTTTCTGTATAGAAATATTGCAAATCAATTTCCCACTGGGGAAAATAAAAGTTACCATACCAATGACAACATATATTTAGGATTTATATTTGTTGTTGTTAAACTTATTTTGTGTAATTAGTAATTTAATAAGTACATTCATGGTTATAGTTGAACTAATATTATTTAATTGCATTCGTGTTGGCTTGGTTAACTAAAACTGTGAATCCCTGTGCCTTAAAGGCTTGGGTTATGGTTAAAATCCCAGCATCAGGAATTTATGCAAATGAGTGCATGCGGTGCAATCACTGCTAAGCAGGCATAGACATTTAACCCAGGGGTGAACAACTCCAGGCCTCAAGGGCCGGTGTCCTGCAGGTTTTCGATGTGTCCTTGATCCAACACAGCTATTTAAATAGCTAAAAGACCTCCTCAACATGTCTTGAAGTTCTCCAGAGGCCTGGTAATAAACTAATCATTTGAGTCAGCTGTTTTGACTCAGGGTGATATCTAAAACCTGCAGGACACCGGCCCTCGAGGCCTGGAGTTGCCTACCCCTGTCATACAAGATGTTAAGAAAACTGAGGAAAAATCCTGTGAGTTCATTTTCTCATTTCATTTAACAGTGTTCTCTTATTCACTGCGAGTTATTTAACAGGGGTACTATCCTGGGTTGTTTTTTTGTTTTTTTTCCTTTCTTGGTTTCCAGCTGCTCCCGCACTACCACAGCTGATTATCAGCAGTCTAAAATGGGAGTTTTCTGTGTGGTCTCCTGTAGATTTCACTGTGAGGAACCAAAGACAGACTTGCTGTGCCTGAAAGACCTCTGTCAACTAAAGCATCTGAAGCTTCTTGTAGAGCGCTCCAACATTTTCAGTGACCACAATAGCTACATCTGGCCAAACCCATCTTTGCAAGAACTTTTTTTGAGACTGTGGCTGCCTGCAGGAAGGGGTGAACTGTTGACAATCTAAAAGTAAGCAGGCAAAAATGCTTTGGGATGCAGACATGTCAAAGTCAATGGTACTGAAAAAAAATGTGCAGCAGTTACAGCAGTGGGGCTATCGAACAGTCAGATTACGAGTTTAGACTAGGATAGGGTGACCATATTTTGATTTCCAAAAAAGAGGACATTTAGCCCAGTCATGAAGAATTTTAATAATACTGTTTGTTTAAAGAACATTTTAACATATTTAAAAGATGCCTTCTTTGTGTGGTTAATGAATGGTGAAATAAAAAATGTCATATAGGCTTTTACAAGTCAACAAGTGCAAAAAAAATAACTTGAAAACCTCTGGAATTAAATAATGTTACAGAAATAATGCCTCATCTGTATAAGAAAAATTATAGTGAGGTACCAGTGAGGTATTGTGCAATGGTTTCTGCTCAATTAATCTCAATCAATTTTGTTTGCATGCCACCATTCTTCCACTCAAAGTATGATTGGGAATATTTTTCCTGTTCCATGATTACTTAAGTCTGAGAAATTATTTTTTTTATTTTATTATATATGTTTTTAGCAACACACTAGTGCAATCCATGGCTCTGTAGCTATTGTGATGCTTCATAGTATGAAATGTCAGTGCACCTTCTGCTGCAGAACAACAGCATCCTCGTTTTTCCCAGGTGTAACAAAGAACTCAGTCAACTTACTAGACGAATTTTCGCCTCGCACAGACTTTTTATGTTTTTCTGTGTCCATGTAAGCAACAAGATCTCCAGCACCTTTGTTAGACACACAAACGTTATGTGCCAGCTCTGCACACAGTGCACTACGCCTCCCATTTATTCCGACCGGGATGGTACAAGGGAAATTTCTTTTGCAGTTTATCTGAAAAGATGCACTTGCACTTTGGCATCTTTTCAGCGCGCCGCACCGCGCTCTGTCCCGTCTGTGAGCGCGGAACAACCACTTACAACACAGCAGTTCGGGGATGACATTGCACATATGGGTCCTCTGTAGGCCTGTAGGAAAACCCGGACATTTTCATCCATCTCGAAAATCCCCCCGAACGCCCAGGACAGAACGTGAAAAGTGGACATGTCCGGGGAAAAGAGGACGGTTGGTCACCCTAGACTAGGAGTTTATTTCAGTGCCTGAGATGACTACTTCAGTGTACTAAAATTTAACATGAGGAAATGGCAGAAAATCCTCTTGAGGTCAAGTTTCCTTTTAGAGAAGTGCACTTGTATATTGTGTGGATCTCTGTAATGGTTTATATTGACATCAGCAAATAAGACATTTTAGGCGCTCTTAACCTGTTATCACATTAATGTTGCTCTGACGGAATATTTAGAAATCACACGAAAAGGTCAGTTATTTTTTGCTCTTCTCTGGAATGACTAGAGAAATGGAAAAACAAAAACAAGCCAACAAGTAAAAGAAACAACATCAGCATTGAAGTTGGTTAGCGACCAAATTGTTGAACTGTATCGGGGTAAGATGACAGTTGAGGGCAGAAGCTGCTTTGTCAGAGCAAAGAAACAACACATGGTTAAAACGATGTGGTGCACACGATGTTACACACTGAAGGAAGACAAGGTTGATCCAGGTGCACATTGAGGTTTATTGCGCTTAAACGCAGCAAAACAGCAGTTCTGTGTTACTGACAGCTTCCATTACAATAACTGGCCTGCAGGTACTTTTGTAAGGGATTCTTCTGCCAGTCACCCGTTTCTCAGCCGCCACTGCCACCTACTGGCGAAACTAAATATCACCTCAACGTCACATCAGGTGGGAGCAAATGAGCTTTTCGCTCTGTGCTATGATACAAACTATTGTCACAACAAAAGCAAAAAAAAGTGATTTCGGGGGGTGGGGGGCACAAACACATTTAAAGAACTTCAACAAGAATTCTGAGACTTGTTTTTGAGGCTTAAAATACTCAGGGTGCCACAAATATCGTGGTGTGCATGGTTTATTATCATGTACATGGATTTTAACCCCTTTTTGTTTTTTTGCTTTTTTTTCTTCTACTGCAGGGGTGAGCAACTCCAGGCCTCAAGTGCCAGTGTCCTGCAGGTTTCAGATGTGTGTTGATCCAACACAGCTGATTTAAATGGCTAAATCACCTCCTCAACATGTCTTGATGTCCTCCAGATGCCTGGTAATGAACTAATCATTTGATTCAGGTGTGTTGATATCTAAAACCTGCAGGGCACCGGCACCTGAGGCCTGGAGTTGCCTACCCCCGTTCTAATGTCATACAAGCAAAACAGTCTTATATACCAGTGAAAAACCCTTCAATGTCTATTAAGCTTTTTAAGCTTAGTGTTTGCTTTTTCTATTTTGTGTGTGTGTGTGTGTGTGTGTGTGTGTGTGTGTGTGTGTGTGTGTGTGTGTGTGGTTTGTAAGGACATTTTGCAAGAAGACATTTGGAATTTCATGGAAAGAAACATCGATTGGAGGGTGCTTATACAGGTGTCAAAAGCCTAAATTCTAAGTTTCAGTGAAAACAAAAAAAGTCCTTACTATTCACAATTACTCAACTTTTGTGTATAATCTGTGTATCAACACAGCGCCCCTGGAGATCTATTTGGGTACAGCACCTGCTCATGAATATTCACACAATGTGTATTTTTTTAAGGCTTCTGATTGGCTAACAGCCGGAAGGTCCCTATAATTACAGCTTTTGACAGATAGTGTGTGTTACATAAAAAAATTCTGTGTTCTGACTGGCTGACAGTTGGAAGGTACCCATTGTTATAGTTTTTGTTAAAAATTGTGTGTTTCACAACATGACCATAGATAAATCCTTACAACTCCTGTTAAAATTAAAACACCACTTTCAGTGATACTAAGATGACTAAACTACTTGATCAAGCTGTTAATAGATACTGTAGTTATGGTTTATTCGCTCTTGACTGTTTGATGGTTTATTTTTAAACATTTATTTTTTTCATATTTAGAAAAAATAAGAATCCTTTATATTATAAACGTTGTCGTGATTGTGTGTTTTTGTGTACTGTTTGATTATCTCCACTCTCTGGAGAGCATTCCTTTGTTAAAGAGGCAGTCTAAATTCTTATAACTCACGGAACAATGCACCTGTGATTAATCCATTCATCAGTGAGGACTTCTTAAGAGTTGGCTTCCTCCTCTCTGGTACCAGAATGTCTTCTTAGACTGCAATATTTCACAACCGCATGTTTAGTTTCTCATAAGTGTAGAATAATGAGTATCTAGTATTACTTAGATGCTCTTTGCTTCAGCGTATAGCTTGCAGCCTCTCTCTTCATGTGCTAGAAACATATTTGCCCCTCTATCCAGTCCTCCCTTGTCACCTTTCCCAATGCCTCCCATGCTATCCCATATGGAAAAGAAATACAAAAAACTTATAAAAGACTTGCATCAGATGTGGCCTACTTCATATAGTGAATCATACAAGGCTTATATGATTTACCCATAAAAGTGGCCACTTTCATATATTGTTTTAGTAAGTATCCAAAACATACAAGTTTCATTTATATTATTTTTAAAGGGATCTTATATCTGTTTTCACTCTTGTATGCTTTTCATACAAGTTTCACCCAAGACCGATACAAGCTGTACACTGTAAAATCTAATTAGTTCTAAGAACTCAAAAAAATTATGGAAACTCGTTGCCTCAAAAAAATTGAGTAAAGCTTAGCTAAAAATGACTAAGTTAGGACAACTTATTTATTTTGAGTACTCTGTACAAGCTCATTTGTTCCCAGAACTCAAAAAAATTGGATCAAGTTTACGTAAGATGACCAAGTTAGGGCAACTTATTCATTTTGAGTACACTGTACAGCCGTGTTAGTTCCCAGAACTCAAAAAAAATTATGGAAACTCGTTGCCTCAAAAAAACTAAGTACAGCTTACTTAAGATGACTGTTAGGACACCTTATACATTGCAAGTCTGCAGTATTAAGAATAACTTGATATTTCTGACTTTCTGACAACACTAATTGTTTACCTGCTGACAAACATTTCAAGTTCAACTAAATGAAAAAACAATTTGTGGTACCATGAATATGATTAAAAATAATTAACAACACTTTTTGTAATGATGTTAAAATGAGCCCAACTTTTATTTTCAAACACAACAAAGTACAACAGCCAACATACTGGACACTGTTCTGCTGAACAACAAACAATTATATTGCACTGTTATAATCTTACAATGAAACAAAGTCTCAGATGTAATTATTCTGAAAATAAGTTTAGGCCTACCACAAGTTTGTTTTGTACTTACATTACTTATATAATCAAAATAAAATATTTATTGTTCTGTCACAAGTGCAGTCTCTAATTTAAACAACACATTTGTTTTCCATTCCAACACAGGAGCTGGAATGTTGTAATATTTTAAGGATGGCTTGTTTCCAGTCCAGGCATTACTGCCTGAATGACTATCATGGATCAAGGTGATCCAAATGTAAGTGCAGAAGAAAGTCTTTAACTTCCCTTAAGTACAGTGGCAGTGGATGTGGGTTGGAGATGTAATGAGCTTGAACCTGCAGGCGACCATCTTCACTGACCACACCATCTGTGACGGAGGACTCATCTCTCCTGTTGTCCTGCAAGCAAACAATCATATTTTTTGGAACATGAACTTAATTGCTTTCTTAAAACATTTTTTTCTGCATTTGGTATAAAACAGACTCCAATTTAGACAATCTCAGGCTCCCTCCCCACCGGAGAGGTGACATTCAATGTCCCACTTGTCAGTCTGGATAGCCGTGACCACCACGCAACACACAATGTCATGAAAGCATCATTTTAAAAAGGGCTATGCAAACATGGCCAATAACTTTCATTCTAATGATCTACAAAATGATTTGGGCACAAAACAAATTTTGCTGTTAGAAAACTTGCAGACTTCACTATATACAGTGTAGACCCTCTAAACTAAGTTTGGGGGATGTGATCTTTCAAGAAATGCAGACCAAACTGTTGTTGTTTGTTTACTTACACATCATGTCTTGTAGAATTAACTGGAGTCACAGCAACAGCATAGTGCAGTCATATCTCAAGTCTAATAACAGAAGACAGGAAAAGATCAGTAAAGAAACAACTTCCCCAAACCAAAGCACAAATAAAACAATAAGTAAAACAGGCTGATCTAAAGTATGATTAAAGTTCAGCCTGATTAATATAAATGTCACTGACAGTTGCTAATATATTGGAAAACCAAAATACTTACCACTGAGTTGATGTCTTTCTGTCCAACAACAGGAGTGCTGGTCCCGAGCCTCAAAGACAGTAAGAAGCAAGCAGAGGGAGAAAAAACAGAACATTGATTTGATCCTTAATGGCTGTGCAATCATTGTAACATAGAGTTTGCTTATGATGTTAAATAAAGGCTAGATTTGACATTAATAGATGCCACAGATGTTCAAAAGCTGCCACAAAGCATGAAAAAATAGACGTCTCCGAAAACGTCGGAGCATTTTTGCAAATATGTGATGTCTTGATAAATCGAGCAGATATTTGAAATTCACACAGCTACATTCTCGCCTGAAAATATCTTAAAAGTTTATTTTGTGACCCAGAAAAAGTAATAAGTTTCTTAGCCGCGCTCCTCCGCCATTGCTGCGCTTACAAGTACGCACAGGCTCCGACAACCGGCCGACGAATGCGATCCTCCTTTTCCCCAGACTACCCTTTCTGGATCACAAAATAACCTTTTAAGATATTTTCAGGCGAGAATGTAGCTGTGTAATGCTCAAATATCTACTTAATTTATCAAAATATCACATATTTGCAAAAGTGCTTCCACGTTTTCGGAGAGCTCTGTTATCCACCCCCCACACCTATCCCACCCCTAACGGCTGCACCTCCCAAAGAATTTTGTCTGGGCTCTTATCTCACTTTTTTATTTCAAACAATCAACAGAAATTTTCACCGACATAGTTTTATGTAAGGTTTTTAAGGCTGTGGTGTTAATTTTTAAGTAAAATGAGCCCAGCGGCAGCAGCAACGCTAGGCTAACACTAACTAGCTAGCAAGATTATAAACCTGGTGCTAAACTGAGAGAAGCCACAAAATCAGTTTGAATAAGAGTAAACATTTACTCACCAAGTCAGTGTATCAGGTAAAGATCCACAGCAATGACAACAATATCTTGAGCTGACGCTTCTCCGGGTTTGCTCAACATATTCCATAACAAATGCACCATGAACATGCGGACTGATCCGCGAGGGAGGAGGACGGTAGTCACGTGGCACTTTCAAAACGCATCTTTCATCCTTCCGCCCAGAGAAGCAAAACTTCCAGCTTACTTAGTTTTTCTAAGTTAGGACAACTCAAATTAATCGAGTTTATCAGCGTTTTTGCATAAAAAGTACTGGTAACTTATTTAAATTGAGTTCTAATAACAAATTGATAAAAATTGAGTTCAGCCTATTTAATATTTTTAATTAAACACAATATTACATTTTACAGTGTATAAGATTTATATATATCTTTTCCATATGGGATGGCTTTTTGACACCGTTTTACTCACAGGAGATTACAGTCATGTGAAAGAGAAAATAGTGGCTCCAATGGCTCACTTTCTATCCATGGTGTAAGTACAAAGATCCATCTGTCATGGCCCTGGGTCTTTTGACCTAATGTTTTGGGTTTTGTGCGTTTTTGGCATTCTGTATTATGCTACGTTCACCTGTTATTCCAAAGGTTTATTCTATGGTCCCTGGGTTATTCTGTTTAGTTTTGGTTATTGGATTCTGTATATCCGTGAGACCAGTTTTCCCGTGCTTCACTCGTGTACGTTAGTTTGAAGAGGAAAAAGAACTCCACGGGACTCCGATGTTAAAAGATGTAACAAAAAATTAATTCCACAGTTTGCTGATCTTACAGGAGTGGTCAGGTTTAACTTATCCTCAACAAAAAAAACCTACTACGGTAGGAAAACCGTGTGGGTCTGTTCTCCCCGGCTGCCGGGTATTGCTTATGCGTATTAACTCTTTTTCTCTCTCTCCCCCCTCCCGCACCGCATGCACTCATTTGCATAAATCCGTGACGCCCGGATTTTAACTATAAACACAAGCCTTTAAGGCACATGTATTCACGGTACTACATAACCAAGCCAACACAGCAATAAAATAATTTTAGTTCCACCATAAACATGCATTTACTTGTTAAATTATTAATTACACAAACAAGTTTAACAACAGCAAATATAAATACTAAGATATATGAACTATATTAACTTGGCTCCCACAGATTCCCTTCTTGTGTCTTTGCCCTCTGTCTCCCTCTGTGTGTCTGTGTTTATATAGTTGTGTGAGTTCTCGTGACTTGTTTCCGCTACGTGTGTTTTATTCCATTATGTTTATGCATGTTTCCCCATGTCTGCTCTCTCCCTTGTGTTCCCCCGCTCCCTCTCATCTGCCTCTCCTCCACTCCCTGATCATGTTTCCTGCTTTATTGTGAAGGTCCTGTGTTTCCATGTTCATTCTGTTCAGTTTTGCTCCCCCTGTCTCGTTATGGTTATTCGTGTCAACCGTGTTCCTTGTGTGTTCTCACTTCCTTCTTATCCTTCTGTGTATTTAGGTCAGTGTCTCCCTCAGTCCTGTGTTGCTTCCTCCCTCCTACCTCTGTATGTGTCCCTCCTCATGTATTTAGGGCTCCCATTATAGTTCATGTTACTGTTCCCAGTTTCGGTTTTGTATGACTTTTTTCGTGCTCAGTAATAAAGCTGTATTTTAAGTTCACATTTCACCCCAGTGAGTTTGCATTTGGGTCCTATCCTGCCTGAAATCAGCTGCTTTATGACACCAGTGCATCAGGAAGATAAGCACAAGTGATTAGGTGCTTAGTAAATAGTTCAAGCAGCTGAAACCTCAGGAGGAGGAGGTGGAGCAGGAAGCATCATGGAAGGACAAACCCTTGTAGGATGAAGCACTAATCATGGCTCCAAGTGCAAGACCAGTAGAGGCTGGTGTTTACCACACCAGGCAGGACCCTAGATGCAGTCTGTGCAAAGATGCCCGCCATATATGATCTCTCACCTTCTCAACAAAATCCAAAGTGTTCTGGATGTGGTGTTTGGAGCTGCTTACAAATGGGTTGTGGACAGAAGACAGAAATTTCGAGATGTTATAGGTGACCAAATTGATCATCCACACAATTGTTTTTAAATGTACACCCTGCTTATGTATCATCGGTAACCCATAACACACCTCTTTCACCATCTTATAATGCTGTTATTCCAGTCATTCCCCAACTCTCTGTGAATGGTTCTCATGGCCACTGATCAATGGTCATGACAAATTGGATACTAATGATCATGGAACTGACCTCACAGCCCATTGTTGATACTAGTTTCTGTCATTATGCAAATGTACTGTCTATAAGGTTGGGGAAACCTGCAGTAGGCTGAGACTGAAGAACTCACCAGTTGGGGATGAAACATTTCTCCCACTAAAAATAGTATGTCCAGATGAACAGATTCAGCATTCTGGTACTCTTTAAAGAATGTAAAAGTAAGGTTGGAGATTAGCCTATAATTAGATAAGACAGCTGGGTAAAGTGATGACTTTTCTCTTGTTTATAGTCCCCTCGTGTTTCAAGAGGACCACCGTCCTGAAGAAACCTAATGTGAGCAGTCTCAGTGACTGTCAACCAAGAGCACTTACGTCCATTGTTATGAAGTGCTTTGAGCATATAGTCAAAGTTCACATCACATCTTCAATGCCTGCTCGACCAGTTTCAGTTTACCTACAGGCCAGAAAGATCCACAGATGATGCGATAGCATTAGCTCAGCATACTGCCCTCTCCCACCTGGATCATAAAACATATGCAGTGGTGTGAAAAAGTATTTGCCCCCTTCCTAATGTGGTGGCGCGAATGAGGGATAACCGGGGACGGTAACTAAGATGTTGACAACGCTACCTGGGGGAGGGAGTTACACCCCAGGAAAGATTTCTCTAGCCAATGTAAGTGTTGCACTGGCTACCAAAGCCCACAGATTCGTTATTGACAGCAGAGGTGAGACAGATGAAGTTTACAAATCAAAATTTATTAAGAGGAACTACTAAAAACATAGAACTATAAAATCAAAAAGGCACCTAAGGTAGCAGGGTTGAGACGGCAAAATGGTTAATTAAAACACTTTATTAACAAACAATGATTAAAATGACCAGACTCCCTACCACAATGCTACCCTAAAAACAATCACAGCATGATAAAAGAATAACTAAACAAAATAGTGGAGACCGGCCACTTGAGGAGGCAACCTACAGGGAGGAGTGCCCAAGGGTGCCACCAATTACTCACCCGTGTGATTTCACTGCAGACCTCACTCACACTAACTCTAAATGGTGCAATCTACCTATGCCCGGTGTGTACACGCGCATGCATCGGGGAGGGGATTCCACCTCACGTGCCTAGCCCCTCAACAAGCGGCCGCACCTCCACTAAAACAATAAAACAAAGCATAAAACGTTAAACAAATTAGTAAAAGATCTACATAAAACAAATACACCCCAAATTACTGTTCGTTATAAAAGCATTGCATAACAAACAAAACAGCATATGACAAGACAGCAGCAGTATAGTGCAAACCACTCTCTAAAGGGCAATACTAAACTGAGTAGCTTTCTTGGAGACATCTGCAGCGCTTAGCTGCCTAATGCTCTCAGCCACCTTGGATGGACAAGACTGCCAAATGCCTCCTTCTGGTAGTGAAGCGCAGCTGTTTCTTATAAGCCTGCTAATTGTCAACTGGGAAGGTGTGGATGTTAGTGGTGCATTTGTGGACATCATGTAAAATCCTACCCCAGAATCTACTTCACTACACTAATTTCTTAGGTTTTTGTTTTGGTTTTTTTTTGCATATTTGTCACACTCACATGTTTCAGATCATCAATCACATTTTCATATTACACAAAGATAATCTGAGTAAATACAAAATTTACTAAGGGAAATAAGCTATCCATACCTACCCGGTCCTATGTGAAATAGTAACTGCCCCCTCTTGTTAAATCATCAATTAACAGTTTTTGTAAAGCTGAGTTCAGTTTCACTAGCCACACCCAGACCTGATTATTACAGACCTGCTGAATGAAGAAATCCCTTAAACGGAGCCTGTCTGACAAAGTGAAGTAGGTAGGCTAAAAGATTTCAAAGAGCCAACGCATGACTTCACAGTCTAAAGAAACAATATGAGAAACAAAGTCATTGACATCTATCCATTTGGGAAGGGTTACAAAGACATTTCCATCGCTTTGGGACTGCAGAGGGTCATTATCCACAAATGGAGAAGACTTAAAACAGTGCTGAACCTTCCCAGGAGCAGCCTGCCTACCAAAATTACTCTAAGAGCGCACTGCCGACTCATCCAGGAGGTCACAAAAGAACAGCCAGAACAGCATCTAAAGAACTGCAGGCCTCACTTGTCTCAGTTAAGATCAGAGTTCATGATTCAACAATAAGAAAAAGACTGGGCAAAAATGGCATCCATGGGAGAGGTCCAAGGAAAAAACTACCATTGACCAAAAAGCACACAAAGGCTCCTCTCACATTTGCCAAAAAACATCTTAATGATCCCGAAGACTTTTGGGAAAATATTCTGTTGACTGACAAGACAAAAGATGAACATTTTGGAAGGTTTGAATCCCGTTACATCTGGTATCAAACTAACACAACATTTCATAAAAAGAACATTATAGCAACAGTCACACATGGTGGTGGTATGTGATGGTCTGGAACTGCTTTGCTTCACGACGCCTTGCTGTCGTGAAGCAAGGCGTCACGACAGCAGATTTCGTGACGAAACGAAAATTTTCGTGACGTTTCATGCGTTGGCTCTTTGAAATCTTTTAGCCTACCTACTTCACTTCTGCTTGACTTCTGCTCTCTACCAGAAAATCCTGAAGGAGAATGGCCGGCAATCAGTTCATGTCCTGAAGTGGACATGAACTGAACATGAACATGAACTCATGAAGTTCAAGAGCACTTGGGTTATACAACAGGACAATGATCTGAAACACATCAGCAAGTCCACCTTTGACTGGTTAAAAACCCTCAAATGAAACCAAAATAAAAGGTTTTGGATGGGCAGGTGACACTACCACCATTCATTGCATTTCAGATGGAGACGAGTCTGCTTACAGAGCAGAGGTGAGAGCCCTGACATGGTGTCAGGAAAACAACCTACTGCTCAATATCTTCAAGACCAAGGAGCTCATCATGGACTACAGAAGACTGCAGGATGGAGGGCACACCCCTATTCACATTGAGGGGACAGAGGTGGAGAGACTGTTGCTTCAGGTCTCTCGGGATCAACATCAGTGATCTGAACTGGTCAATCGCGTGCATGTGACATTAGCTCTTCATTCCTTAGTGGCTGAGGAAGTTCAGCATGGACTCTAGAATACTCACCAACTTCTACCAATGAACTATCAAGAGTATTCTGTCTGGCTGTATCACAACCTGATATGGCAGTTGTAATGCTCTCAGATCAATCACAACATATTGCCATCTCTTAACTGCGAACCATCCAGGACCTCTACAGACAGCACTGTAGATCAACAGGTCCCCTCTGATCCCAGCTATACACTCTTCATGCTTCTGCCGTTGGATAGGCAGTACAGGAGCATTTAGACTCACATGAGCAGATTCAGTGTCAGTTTCTACCCGCAAGCCATCAGGCTACGGGTAAGTGCAGTTTTCCTCACTGTCCTCTGCTTCAGATTCCTGCATGGCAGATGATGAAGATGCTGCAGATGCACCTACATGTTCTTGGTTGAGCCTCCGGTTAGTTGTCTCCAGCTACAGGTCAACAGCTGGCTTTGAGTCAAATGTCTCTGTGGTCTACCTTGACAGATGAATGTGCATCAGGGCTGAGAGATGAGCGTTTGTCAGACGAGATCTGTGTGCAAATGTGCACAAGGGAGTCTGACTGGAGCAAGTTGTCGGAGTTTTGGTACGACGCCATTGTACATAACCACGTTGACAGCAGCCCCATCTGTGCACACAGTGACCAACTTTGTTGTCCAGTTATCCAGTCCTGTCTCCTCGAAAAGCCTCACAAGTCCGTCTGTTATGGCCTGCGCAGTTCGGTCAGCACCCAGTTCAATCAGTCTAATAAAGTCCGATGTAAACTCTCTGTTGCTGGACACAGACACAATGTAAACGATTTCCTGCTTAGTTTTTGTGATGCCCTCAGATCCATCAAAAAGCAGCCCCCAAAATTTGCAGACTGCAATTTGGCTCGTAACTCCCCACTGGTGGTGTGAGCGATGCTCTGCACGATCCGTGTGCCCCCTTCACGTGAATTAGACGCACATCCGACATTTACCCCTAGCCGCTTCAATAAAGGAGTATCCTCAGGATATGAAGACATAGGGCGTGCATGCTTAGCTTTATGGAAGGTGAGGAGAAAAATATTAAACAGAGCTTGCCGCTGTTCTTCATTTTGCTTGTCTTGCCGTCTGTTAAGTGGGCGACTGGACATTTCTTCTTGGCTAGCTTGTTTATTAGCAATGACTTGTGCCACATTCACGTGCTCCTTATATCACGGCGAATGGGGTGTGGAGGAATTAAATGAGGATCCAAGCACAGGCACTTGTAGATGTGAAGGTTTCTTGAAAAAATAAAGCACAAGGTGGAAATGGCAAAACGGAATCAAAACTAATCTATATTGGGACAAACTAAACTACTGAACAGCAAAAATGAACACGAACATGAAGGAAGGTGAGCAGATGAACCTGAAGGCAGCTGGGCGGCAGACTGAACTGAGGGCGACTGAAGTAATGGTTGAGATTATAATGGTGGTGGAGTTGGCAAGTGAGCTACAGGCCGGGCGGCTACAGACTGAGCTACAAGTAGCGGGGCTGAAGACTGAGCTACAGAGAGCGGAGCTAAGGGCTGACCTACGGGGAGCGGCGATGATTGTGGTGGAGGTGTAACAGGTGGTGGAGTGGCTGACCAAACAGAGGGCAGCTGGGCTGCTGACTGAACTGAGGGTTGTGACCGATAAATAAGTTCAGAAACAGCTGTTTCAGTGGGGTTTCCCTCTTTCCGTGAATGAAACAATGCAGGGGAAGAAATGTACATAATATTTCCAGTCCCTAAATTCACAGACCTAGTGTTAGTAATTCCAGGCTCTGAGGCAACAGAGTAAACACAATTGCTAACACTTAGTGTGGGCTCAGACGTGACAGTCTTTGAGGCGATGGTCATGGGTGAGGCAGAAAATCCATCATTATTCTTAGTGGAAACACAAAAAAATAGCCCCAGAATAAACAGTCACAGAGCCAGAAAAAACAGAAAAAGTGTCCTTTTCACTCACCACAGCCGGCTGTGGGGTGACGCGCCGGTGACGCGAACGTCGCTTCCTCCTTGGAGACGGCTCTGACGGGCCGGGTAACTCCACGTCCGGCGGTTCGGACCACACATCCTCCTTTGAGGCAAGCAGGCAAGCGGTAGCGGCCGGGGGGTGAAGATGAAGATTGTGGAGAATGAAATCCTGAACGAGCGGGTGCAGTGAGTCCAATAGCCAGGGGTGACCGGAAATGAGTTGCTGTAGCCTGGTTTCCACAGTGCCGAGAAATCCCTCTCCCTCATGCTCCAGCCATAGGTTGACCAACCTGGAAGCAGAGTCGATTATGACCTACTGAAGCTCCTTGGGTGGGGCGAATGCCGCTGGATCCATAATGTGGCTGATCTGTACTGTCACGGCGAATGGGATGGGACATGTGGAGGAATTAAATGAGGATCCAAGCGCAGGCACTCGTAGATGCAAAGGAGGTATATTGAAAAAAAATAAAGCACAAGGTGGAAATGGCAAAACGGAACCAAAACTAATCTATAGTGGGACAAACTAAACTACTGAACAGCAAACATGAACACAAACATGAAGGAAGGTGAGCAGATGAACCTGAAGGTGAACAGCAGGGTGAACACACGGTTGAAACACAGACAGACCAGCAACCTGCACACGAGAGGACATAACTTAAATACACACAGAAGAACACCGGGAGATTACACACAGGTGGGGAACACGGCTGGAAGTAATTGACGAGACGAGACAAGGGAAGCTAAACTGAATACACTCACATAAGACACGGACCTTCACAATAAAACAGGAAACAAGAAGCAACTACACAAAGACGCAGACTAGACACTAAACTAAACCTACAGGAATCACAAGGGCACCAGAACAAAACCTACATTAAACATGAGACACAAAACCTAAGAACAAATCCCTTAACAAGAATAAACAGAAACATAGAATTCTACTAATAAACAACAAAGCACAAGAATCAGAATACAATACATTCACTCCTGGTGGCCGATTGGTGGGGCCTGGCGCCTGTGGCCTGGCGCTGGGCCCCTTCCGGGGGGTGGGGTGCCCTCAGGCCTCTGGCCTCTGGGCCTGAAGCTCGGACCTGTCTGGCGCAGCTGGCTGCCGGCAGAGCCCGCGGGCACGCCACTGCAACCCCCTCTGGCCTCTGCTCCGTGGCTGCTGGGTGACCTCTGGTTTGGGGCTCTACTCAGCTCTTCCCAGGAGGGTGGCACGGTTGCCCCGCTTTGGTGGTCCTCCTTGGGTCCTCTAACTCTGGGGCCTCTGGATGTCTGGGGCCTGGATCTCCTCCATTCCTGCTTCATGCCCTGGGGGACGGGGCTATGGCTCCCCTCACTCCCTAGCAGACCGTTACATGGAGAAACCTTTGGAATACAAGCATGCTTATCCACACAGGTGTATACACGGGTGTTCACAGACACAAACTACACCTTTCTTGGCTGCTACCTCAAAGCACATTGTGCGCTGTCTATCTTGCGTGCTGCACAATAACATTTAATATCTAGTATCTACTGTTATCTACTGCTAGCTAGTTTATTGTGATGGTGCTGTATTTATTATGTTGCTCTTTTTTTGTTTGTTTGTTTTCTCTTCTGTTTTTTTTTCTCCATACAGGTGATCCAGGTGTTTTGTTTGTTTTTTCTTTCTTTCTTTTCCCCTTTCTCACCATCTCTTCTCCCCTCTATTTTTCTTTCATTCTTTCTCCCTATCCTATCCCCCAGTCATGTCTGTCCTGACTGTAACAACCGAAAATAAAATAAATACATAATTATAATAAAGGTCAATCAAATGGACCAATATGGCAAGGCCATGATGATCCACTTGGTAAAGTAAATCCGCTTGGCATCTCTCTTGGCCTTAAGACAACAATTCTGATGGCTAAAGATCCAAACGGGACAGGGGGACAAAAAAAACAAAAAAAAAGAATCAGAATACAATCCAAAATTAAACCAAAACATAAGAACTTAAAATGCTGGGTCAAAATGACCCAGAACCGTGACACCTTACTTTTTTCATGTTTGTCAAATAAAGGATGGTTAAAATTCTTTGAGCCTTTAAAAAATACACCTGATTTGTCTGCTAGATGTGGATGCGAGTGGCAAATCTTGCACCACATTTCAGTGCGCTCATTGTTAGCTTCAAGCCACGGCACATCTTGGAGCCACTTTTCTGAAAAAAGTCAGAAAAAAGTCTCTGGCTCTGGCTCCGGTTGGTGTTTCTTAGCTAGTGGCGGCACACCAAAGAAGATGCTTAATGTCTGTTGTTTTTTGGACATTTAGCTGGTGACAAGCAACACATGTAAGGTTAAATGAGACAGTCAAGTACGCAAAGTGTCACTACGCATTCCTAATTTTTGTCACGCATGTGTACCTGCGTACCAGTCATGTGCACCCCTGTCTATAACACACAGCCAAACAACTACTCACTCAATAACTACTATCAAATTATCATATCTATTCAACCTAACATACATGGTTTAGGTCATTGGGAGGAAGCTGGAGTACCTGGAGAAAACACACACATGCACAGTTAAAAATGCAAACCCCACTTTTCAGTTATTTATTTGTAAAAAATGTTTGGAATCATGTATGATTTTCGTTCCACTTCTCACGTGTACACCACTTTGTATTGGTCTTTCACGTGGAATTCCAATAAAAGTGATTCATGTTTGTGGCTGTAATGTGACAAAATGTGGAAAAGTTTAAGGGGGCCGAATACTTTTGCAAGCCACTGTAACTAATGCAGGAAAATGGCATGTTTCTTTAAGGTTTTGTTCTGCGTGTTCATAATGCTTATAACCCTGGACTATGCTTCTGAAGATGAGAGTAAGATGGGAGGAGTAACTAGGTGAGGAGATGTTAATGCCTTCATACAGCAGCTGCTATAAGTTCTATATTGTAAACAGAGCCAATTTTACACTGTATAATTTCCATAGGATTTATTAGTTTCAGATTTTTTTAGTCACATCATATGATCTGATTTATTCTTTACTGCTAAACAAAACAATGTTTGGTTTCTCAAACTGTCCATAATTGCTAGTGATAAATTCATTGGTTTCAGGATGTACCTTCTGTATCTTCAAACAAAAAATCAGAACAAAAGTATAATAATTAAATACATTTTTCAGAAGAAAGCTACATCTTGATACATGCTGGTTTAACATAAGGATCTAAAATATGTCACACTATGTTGTTGGTTGAATCTCAGATTTGTTTAACATATGCAGATGTAAGTGTAAAACCATTGCTTCAGTGGTGGACCTTGGCTGGTGGTGTGTGAGGAAACATGTTTTGTCTTGTAGTGTACCTTTGCTTCAAATAAATAACTAAATACTTTTTAAAAGAGGAATTTCCTATAAACAAACAAATGCAATAAAACTCAGTCCTTCGTCACTGTAAATGTTTCACTGAAATTCCATCAAAAAAAGTCAGAACTCTCATCACCTGACCACTTTTTAGCCAATGAGCTGTTTTTCACCCCTCACTTCGTGACTTCGAGTTGAGGAGTAGCAACACTTTGCTGGTGTGGAGAAGCCAACAGGTAACTTTAAACTTTCAAATTTTACCAGCTTTGTAGCCCAGCAACCGGTCAGATTTAGTTTTGTTGAGGTTTTTCTTTGGTCTATATTCCTTGATTGAGTTTTGTATTTCAGTGTAATTCTCATGCTAAAGCTAGCTTTTTTTGATGACACGCGGTCGTGTATTTAATTAGTCAAGGTTAAATACCTAGTCTAACGCACACCTTTTTACTTAAACTGTAACATTTGAAAATACTCAGATGTTATTATTTATTCATCCCACTGTCTCCAGATTTTAAGCAATACTGAAATATAGGTGACACGTTATTAATGAGACATTTCAGATAACCGAGGTAGCTAACATTTAACTCTCTGGAGTGCAGATTATATGGCCAATTTACGGTGTATCAGCAACATGCGTATATAACAGTTTTTTAAAATGTGTTGATAGGCCAAGTAAAACCAGAGTTATGATACATAATTTAAGCTTTTTCCTGAAAATTGTTTTTACGTTTAGTGCAGGAAAATATAAAAACAGTATTTTCTTTAAAAAAAAAAATACATTATTGCCTCTCCTTTCCTATTGTGGTGGATAAATGAACATGAGCCGATCAAACAATTAAATCAAAAGTAGTCAAAAACAGCCAATTATACCCTTGGCTCCAGAGGGTTAAGAACACCTGTAAAAGATCAGTTTTCACTGTAAACTATTTTCCTGAAATATTACAAAAATTGTATTTTTTTTTTCTTTTTCTGAGACAGTGTATTGCAATGCAGCCCCCGAGAGCAAAAAGTAAACCGAAAGATGAAGCAGTAAAATTTGCATCTTTGGGGCAGGACAAAGATGGATTTGAAGTGAAATTCATAAATTCAGTAAAAGGTGAGGTACTAGGATACTTGTTGAGGATTTTTGGCACAGTCATAAGTTTAACCATTGCAGTAGACCAATGTTGACATTTTCTATTTTCTTTGTAAGGTCGAGGAGTGTTTAGTAGGTGCAACTATAACAAAGGAGACTTCCTTCTGGAATATCGGGGAGACGTTGTAACCCAGAAGGAATATGAAAACAGAACAAGATTGTACCATGACGCCTTAAAGGTTTTTCTTTTTGAATTCCGGTACAATGGAAAACAATTATGGTATGTAAATTAGAATAATTCATTTTTCAGCCTACTTTTTGCAAAAGTTATGACGACCACATTAAGACAAACTGCTAGTTTGTTACAAATCCATATAATTAAAAATATAATCAAATTGTTCAGCCTTTTTATAAAGCTTGTGTAATTTTGTGTCTTACATTTTTTGTTGTTTCAGCATTGATGCAGCCAGAGAGGATGGCTCCTTGGGCAGACTGGTGAATGACGATCGCGTGAGCCCAAACAGCAAAATGAGGACAATCACAGTAAATGGACATCCTCATCTCTGTTTATTTGCCATAAAGGACATCATGCCGGGGGAAGAAACAACATACAACTACAGTGACTCTGACTGGCCATGGAGAGTAAAGGTACATATTTATATTTACATTTACCGTAGTGTAGCTACGTAACTGTATTGTATAGTCTCAACGTATCTGTGTTGAATGGATGTTAATGTACTTTTGTGTTTGCTTGCACAAGGTTTCAGAGCACCCTGACTGTCCTCAAGCTGATGTGCCCATGGCATCGTCGTCCCTTAAAGATGATGAGCAGGTGACTAATTTTCTGCTGTTGTTATTATTGCAACAAGAACACAGCAGAGTTGTTTGGATGTTGAGTGAGGGTGTTAGACACAAGTCCTATAGTGTTGGTTAATGTAAGATACCTACATTATGAGGACTGTGTGTGTTTTGGATGTGTAAGTCTACTGAAAGATGATCTCTTCCACAAAATTTTCCTGATGTTTTCCAATGTTTTAAATCAACAGCTAAGCCACTTGATTTGCATTTAACTGAGACTTCAACTTAAAGTCAATGAGCAGTGGTTACACAGATGCTCTTTTACTCAAAAAGTATAGTCAGTCTATCAGAAAATATGCTTAAATCATGATGGGGAAACCCTGAAATGTTGGATCTTACTGTATGTATTCATGTCACATGGTCGCAGCAAATGAGTGAAGTTTCTGCATGGCATGAAAGAATTGAAAATGAATGGTATAAACTCAAGGAACTTTGTTTTTCAACAGAACTGCAAACATGATGTGGTGTATTCGTCAGAGAAGATGTTGAAAAAATGTGCCTTTTGTAATGCACATTTTCCTGCTTTCAAGTTGATTTGCGTGAAATGTAAAGGTGAGTATTCTTGTCCTTTTATTTTAGTTGATTGTCAAGATATTACTCTATTAACAAGAGGAAGTTATTACCTGTAATATTTAATTTATTGTTTCTGCTGGCACATTATTTATTCACTTATCTTATGTTTTTTAAGTTACTGGCTCTACACTACACACCAGCTTTCTTACATTTGTCTGTTTTTATTCTGTCATCTGCCAGTGTATAATAACTTGGGGTACGGTGTGTGAATTCTGCTTAACAGAATGTAAACACATTCATGAGCAAAACATTGTCACGCTGGCAGCTTTCTAATTCTTTCTAATTCTTATGGAAATATTCAAGATTTTTAGAATATCAACAAATTAAATCCATAGTAAAAAAGAAATTTAAACCGGGTCAAGTTGAACTACAAACACCACCAAGTGTGGTTCAATTTCTTACTCTTAAAACCCCCAAATTACTATCCAAAATATACAGAATGCTTTCTAAAATAGATGAATCAATATCACTTCCTATTGCAAAATGGGAAGCGGATTTATCAGTTAACTTAGACCAAAACTTCTGGTCTCAGATTTGCTTAAAAACCTTTCATCTAATTAGAAATCCCAGTCTTCAATTAATTCAATACAAAATACTACATAGAGTGCACTATACAGGTCATCGGATGTTCAAGATGGGCTTTACGTCTACCAACAACTGCTCACACTGCCAAACCAATTCACTGGACAATTATATCCACGCTCTTTGGTTCTGTCCACCAGTTCAGAAGTTTTGGCGCGAGATATATGAAGACTTATCGAAGTGTCTGAAATGTAACATTCCAACTTCTCCTTTAGTGTGTTTGTTGGGCAGCTTAGATAATGTCACTTCAGAAAAGAATATAGCCCACATGGTTTTCACTGCCCTATGCATAGCCAAGAAAACAGTCCTCATGAACTGGAAAAATAAAAATAATCTTAATTCTAACCAGTATAGAAATTATCTATTAGATTACATTAGTCTTGATACAGCCTCTGCCACCACATCAGATCAATTGCTCTGGGCTCCTTTGATCAGCTCCATCACCTAGTGGGGGTGGGGGGTCATAGTTTGGTCCCACCTTTACTGTTGTGATTGGTGTGGGGGTAGGGACAGGCTTAGGGCGTCGGGGGGTTCCCCAGGAGCATCTTCCTTGGGGGGCTCAACCCGGGGTAGCGGTCATGGCCAATTAGGGGCTCTGTTGGCTCTTAGGTGACGGTTTCCTCGTGGCTGCGTGCAGCGGGGCTAGGGGAGGGTCTGTGCTGACGGACGTGGGTTACTGACCTGGTAGCCTGGCTGCCCCTGGGTGGGTCCGGGACGGGCGTGAGGTTCTGGGGGCGCTCCGTCTCTGGGCTGGGGCCCTGGCCGGGCCTCGGGGGCTCGGGTCCTGGTTGGTGTGTTGCTGGGGTTGTGGGCGGTTGGGTATATGGGGGCCCAGTCCTGGCGCAGGGCGCCGCCAGTGCATCGAGCCACCTGGGGGACTCTTCAACTGGTGGGGGAGGTTGTCACATCTTGCAGGAGATTTCCTCTCCTCAGGAATTCTCTCTGCAGGAGGGGGAGATATAGGAGAGGTGGAGGAAGATCTCAGCCTGGGCGTCTATTGTCTTGTGTAGTCTGGAAGATGAGTGGATGATGGGGTGGGTGCAGTTTTCTCTGTAGTGGGGTCGGGTGGGCTGTCCCGGGCTCTGTGGGGCCGGGCGGCGCTGCTGCACTGGGCCCTGGTCCGGATGGGCCTGGGCTCCCTTTCCCTGGCGGGTTGCAGAGCATGGGGGTGCCTACTGGGGTCAGCGGGGGAGCTGGCCCCAGGGAGGGGTCACTTGCCCCTCCCTTTCTTCCCTCCCCATCTCCAGCTGCCTCCCTCTTCCCGCTCCACCACAATCACCCACACATGCAGGGCCTTGGGGTAGGGGTGTGTCACCAGGGTGCAGAGGAGGCATCCCCCCCCTCTGTCCCCTTCTGGCTGCCTCTGCCTCAATTTTATCTCACAACTTAGACATTCACATTACTCACACTCTCATAACACATACATATAGGATCTTGGGGGTGGGCTCACAACACGGACTCCAAATTACCATCAGGGTGTGCACCTCACCCCTGGCGTCGTTGCCCACCTCTCAATTTTAAATACACGTAGACATTGAGGGCTATCAGGAGGGGCTATGCGCTTACCTGCTGCTCTCTGGCAGGTAGCTCCATGCCCTCCTGGGTTTTAATTGCACCTTAGAACACATATACATCAACACTACATATGAGCGGGTAGAGGGAGGTTTGGAGTCTTCTCACACCCCCGGTCTCTGCGGCCTGCTGGAGCGGGGGGGCTAGGAGGAGGAGTTGGCCGTCCGTCTGGGGTGTGGGGCCTCCCTGCTGCTGCGGAGTCGGGGCAGTCTGCTTCTCCCCACTGCAGGGAAAAGGGTAACACCACCTGGGTCTGGGTGCAGTTTCCCCCTCCAGGGGCAAGGGTACCTAGACCCGGTTCTTAGAGTACGCTTGGGGAGTGTGATTGTGTGTACAGCGTCTCTTTATGTCTGTCTCCACGTTGGTTGAGTGTGGAGTAATTGCCTATGAGAGCATGAGGGTGGGAATGGATGTTTGTATTTGAGTGTGCCTGTATGTCTGTGTCTATATGTCAGGTTGGGTATCAGACGCCACCTCTCTGGGGACATCTCAGGCCCTCCAAGGTTTGGAGGCCTATCTCCCCCCACCACTTCCCCTGCCGGTGGCGGACGCCCTCAGACATCGATGCGTTGGTGGTTCTTTGTGTCCGGGGGTGGGCGTCCGGGTACACACCGGCTCACTCCTTGGTGGCTGCTTATCGGGGCCTGGAACCTGGGGCTCGCTCGGGCCACTTCGGGGGTGGGGTGCCCTCGGCCTCTCGGCCTGGGGCTCGGTCACTCAGGCACAGCTGGCTGCCGGCGGAGCTCACGGGCACGTCACTGCAACCCCCCCTGGCTTCTGCTCCGCGGCTGCTGAGTGATCCCTCATCTGGGACTCTCCTCAGCTCTTTCTGGGACAGTGGCGCGGCTGCCCCTCTGTTGGTCTTCCTTGGTCTCTTGTGTTCTGGGGGCCTCTGGATGTCTGGAGTTTTGATCTCCTCCATACCTGCTTCATGCCCTGGAGGATGGGACTGTGGCCCCCCACACCCTCTAGCAGATCATTACATTAAGGAACCTTTTAAATACAAGCGCGCTCATGCTCACAGGTGTACACACAGGTGATCACACACACAAACTACACCCTTTTTGGCTCCTACCTCAAAGCACACTGTGCGCTGTCGATCTTACGTGCTGCACAATAATGTTTAATATTAAGTATGTAGTGTTATATTCCCATATATCAATGTGATGTTGTTTATTCTATTACTCTCGTTTTCTTCTGCTTGTTTTCTTTTTTCTTTCTCAACAGGTGATCCAGGTGATCGATATATGTATTTTTTGTCTGCTTATTTTGTTGGTTTTTGTTTTTTGCCCTTTATCCCCGTCCCTCTTCTCCGCTGTTTTTTTTTTTGTTTGTTTGTTTTGTTTTTTCCCCCCTCTTTCTTTCTCCCTTTTCTTTTCCCCTGTCCCGTATCTAGCAAGTAAAAAAATAAAATAAAATAAAATAAACAATAAAAGGTAAATCAAATGGACCATTACGGCAAGGCTGGGATGGTCCATTTGGTAAAGTAAATCCGTTGGGCATCTTTCTTCGCCTTTAGACAATAATTCTGATGGCAAAAGAACCAAACGGGACAGGTTTAAAAAAAAAAAAAAAAAAAAAAAAAGGAAATATTCAACTCATTTCAATTTTAATCTGATTCTTGTGTCAAATATTAATGACACAAGTTATTCAGTAACCAGTGGAGACATACAAACAGGTTTTAGAAGTAAACTTTTAAGTTCTGCTTTCCTGACTACATCAAGCAGCATTCTGCTTTTAGTATTACCAGCTATTACAGGCCTTTTAAGGGAGTAATACCAGTTTGCCAAACTACGGCAAAATAAAACTCCATCTAACCCTCAGTCATTGACTAAAAAAAAATGCAACGTGGTCATTATTAGTGGACCGTTAAAATCAATTTATGTAAAATAAATATTGTCACACCATTTGTTCCACTACTTTGATACTTTAGTACCAACTCGTCTCGAACATGTACAAGTTAATTGCCAATTCTCAAAAACATCCCTAAACAAATGTCTTTTTTATGATATGTAATTTTTGCTTTTGTTCTGGGAACCTAAAATCATTAAGCTGCATGGAAGTACTTGAATATCTTTTGTAATGTAAATCAAGGTTTTAATAGTTTTGCAATTTTCATTAGTTTTTATTTTTATTTAGTTTTGACTTCAGATTTTCAATTCTATATCAGTTTTAATTAGTTTTTACCATTTGTTTGGTAGTTTAGTTTAGTTTTTATTTTTTGAAAATCCTTCGTTTCAGTTTAGTTTTTATTAGTTATAGTTATAGTTTTAGTCTTGTTTGCAATATGAAAAAAAATTGGAAATAATTAAGTGTAACAAAATCCCAGTTTCATCATATCCATCCATCCTCTTCCACTTATGCTTGGATAGGTTGCTATTCCAGCTACCATACCCTGGTGCACCCTGAACAGGTCACCAGTCTGTCGCAGGGCTAACACATAGAGACAGACAACCCACATTCCCACCTATGGGGAACCTATGGGTTCTTTTTTTAAAAATATTAATTTAGGGCAGATGAACAAACATTGATACCAGGCAACTATAAAAGATATATTTAGTAGACACATTTACAACAGCATCTGAAAAGCAGGTAGTGTAGATAAACAGAGCTTAGCCAACTCTAAAGTAACTTGGATGAAATTTAATTTAAACATTAGGAAGCCCAACATTCAATGTTGGTATTACAGCTGTGATAAAACACTGCAACTGACTAGCAATACAATAACACAACACAAAAGCCAAGCCATCATGAGTAACTTTTAAGTGTTTAGTTATACATTAGTAAAACATTTAAAAAAAAGCAAAAAAAAAGCACTGAACTGAACTGCAAGTGTGCATGTGGGTGAAAAAGGAGAGGTACGTCAGGGTACATCAGTCAAGTAACAATTTTTTGTTGATCTTAAGGAAAACTCGCTGCTCCAGAGATGTGGTTGTTCTGTTTCTCAGCCCAGATGACAGGAGTCCACACACAGAAAAGATGTGTTCCACAAATGCTTGTGAAGCAGGGGCACTAACAAGATCTAAAGCTACAGGGGCAAGTTTTGGATAGACAGCCTGTCTTGCTTTCCAGAAATGCAGCGGTGTCTCATTAAACACACCCTGTTTGACCTCAGTGATGTACTTCTCCATCTCAGTAAACAGACCATCTTGATTTACACATGACAAGTTGAGCTCTATACGAGATGCAAGGAAGCGGTATTTCTGAAGGACACTAGGAGGGACCCCTGTTATAGTTTCAGTGGGCTCTGCAGTGTTAACATCATCCTGAGAAGTAGTGCGTGGGTTATACTGAGCTGCCAGGTTCTGCACAAAGGACTTTGCTGCTTTCATCAGTGATGTTGTATCTGGTGACTGAAGAATCAGTGAAACATTTGGATCCAGCAGGCAGGCTCCTGCTGGTGTAGCATCAAACTTTGTGGAATCAGGATTAAGAATACCAGCAAACCGTTCCCTTAAAGACTTCAGAAGCACTTGAGCTAAAGGATTCCTAAAAGGACTCGTCAGCAGATGTGCCTCAAGGTTGAGCAGACATGGCACTACTTGTGAGAGTGACTGGCTGTCACTCTGAAGCTGGTCTGTATGAATGGCAAAGGGTTCAAACAGCTTGACAAGGTTCTCCAGCTTGGCCCAATCACTTGTGAGAAGTGTATCCATCTCCAGCTGCTCAAGCAGTTGGTTTAGTTCAGCTCTGGTTTCTAGCAGTCGTCTCAACATGTCAAAAGTACTGTTCCAACGAGTGGCACAATCCCGGATCAGAGTTTTGCCACACCTTTTGATCATTTCTTCATTTGCCACTGATGATTTTCTTACAGCATGTACCAGTTTTCTTGCTTTAGTTATGACTGAATCAGCAGTCGGGTGTTTCATGGCATCTTTGATTGTGAGCTGGAGAGTGTGTGCTAGGCACGGCATTCTGTGGAACTTGCTGCTCTCCCCATATTCTTGCAGCTCAAGGTCTTAAAAAAACAAAACAGACAATTATAAAACGTGTAAACATTATAAACATAGAAGCAATAGTCTAAAAATGTTGTTATATTTCCACTTGAGGTATGTATTTGATTTAATAAAAACTATTTCGTAAACTATGGACATTAGCTCTGTGCTGCAGGTCTCTTAAGTAAGCAGACCTGTTTCAATACATTTTACTTCTTAATAGTGTTATCCCCATAGCCATGAGTAGGATCACAGCAGAAGCACTGATTAAAGCTTTTACTGGGGATTGTGAGTCAAATGATGTGGGCAGCCTTTTATGTGAATAAAGCATAAACAGCATTGCAATTATTTAGTTTAAATTAAAAAAGTTGGGGAACTTTCGTTTACAAAAACATAGTGAACCTTTACCAGCTACAGCTAGTTTCCATTTCCAGCCTTTCTGCAACATATATGCTGTCTGCAATATAGCTGCAGTAAATGAGAGGAAGTAGATTTCATTCATATATTCACATGCATCAGAAAATTTACTAGGAAACTAACATTATAGCTGCAAATGCTGTTGATTAATGCAGCGGTTTACATGAGTAAAAAGAAAAAAAAAATGACAATGTGTTTGCTCCTATAAAAACACTCACCAAAATCTCCACGTTCCTCACACTCCGTGTCTGACTCCTCCGACTCAGACTCCATCCACATTTCATCTTGGCCCTCTCCAGCAGCTCTTTGCTCATCCTGAGAACCGTTGGTATCATCAGTTCACCTGCGATTCTGAAGAAGCCGTACGGCCTTGACGATGTTGGCCCCGTTATCGGTTACAACGAGCAGCACCTTCTCTTTCCCTACAGCCCACTCTTCTAATGTCTGATCAATGCAGCGGGCGATGGCCTCCCCGGTATGTGGGTGCTCCAGTCGCTGCAGGTTAAGCAAAGCATGGTGGACCTGGCCTCCAGGTGGGTGGTAAAAACAAGCCGACACACCCATGAAAGATGCTGTTAATCCCCTTTTGCTCCAGCCATCTACACACAGTGTTAGCTTCCTCGCTTCTTTTATTAGTTCTTTCAGTTTCTGCTTTGCTATATCCATCTTGGCCCCAATGAGACAATTAAGTCTTGCAGCGCCTGGTGTTCGGAATTTTGGTTCAAGTGAATTGCTAAACTTTTTGAAGGCAATTGACTCACACAGTTGTGGAGATATCCCAGTCTCAATAAACATATTCACCAACGCTTCCTCTCGCTTGTGATGTTGCTGCGAATTGACCAACCAGCAGCCATCGGGTCGCTGTTGGAAGCACTGCATTAATGTTTTTTGTGGGGTTGTCTCAGCATGCATCACGCTGCCTTGCCTGGGGTTAGCTTCTGTTTCTGAGGATGAGGCTTGGGCGTGCTCCCTTACCTTCTCAAGGTAAGCTAGGTTAGCCTTCTTGTGCGAACTTTTCAAGTGCACTTTAAGGTTTGTGGGATTTTTCCCCTTTAAAAATGTCCCACATATTTTATCTCTTTCCACTACAAGACACTTGCTTTTATCTAAAACACAGTCATATTTGAAGTAATCCCAAATTGGACTCTGGCGCTTTCTCCCGACTTTTGCTGACATGATGCTAAGCGTGGACGGAGCTGCAACACAGACGACCCGACTGAGGTACTTGCCACCTGCTGGCATAATGAGGCACAGCAAGAACATAACCTGGAAACTACACTTCATTCTCACCCTAGACTAACGTATGACACATACACATCAACGAAAACTAAACACATTTTCTCTATAAATTCAGTTAATTTTAGTTAGTTTTGTGAACGGTCATTTCAGTTTCAGTTAGTTTTCCTTTTTTTGCAAAGTCTCGTTTTTATTTTTATTTCCGTTAACGAAAATGTTTTTTATTCGTTATTTCGTTAGTTTTCGTTAACGATAATAACCTTGATGTAAATGCATAAACACGTTCTGTTTTTCATCTGTCTAGGGTGCTCTTGTATCTGGCACAAGTCCTGTTACAAAAGCACAAGGCTTGGACTTGAACTGGTAGGTTATTGTAAGAATTTATATTGTTAAATTTTAGTACTTAAAATACATGATGTAGACTTATTTTTCTTTTTTTTTCTTTTTTGTTTTCAAGGTTAGTGAAGAAACTAGTTGAAGTGAAGAGATGTCAGGGGAAGTATATACCGCATTCTAGCAGTTACTCAGACAGTTCAGCTGAAATCACCCCGCTACGTTCAAAACCTTTAAATATGCTCATGGTGGAGGATTGCAGTGAACTTTTGCCAGAAATTCCAAAAATCAGAGACAGCACAGAAATTGTCTTGGTTGAAGGGCCAGTGTCTAAAGGTGCAGATACTACAGAGAAGCAGATGAAAACTTGTGCGGAGAGTAAACAAGAAAAAGTATCAGAAGTTCAGAGTGAAGTTGCATCTGTGGAGCCTGGCACAGGAACTGGGGAAGTTGAGAGCACACAGTCTTCACACATATCCTCTTCAGCAAATCCAAAAAATTATTGCTTCATCTGTGACAAACCACAGTCAAAATTGGCCCGACACTTGAAGACCCATGAGAAGACGAATGCTGAAGTTGCTCAAATTTTAGCACTCCCAAAAAACTCAAAATATCGTAAAAAGATGCTTGAGAAAATGAGGAATAAGGGTAACTTTAAACACAACACAGATGTTTTAACAAGTAGTAGTGGACTGTTAAAACTAAAACGTAAATCCAAGAAAAACTATGATGTGAAACAGTATGTGCACTGCATGTATTGTCAAGGAATGTACCTTCGGAGAGACAGACCTCTGGCGACATGCTCGTAAATGTCTCTCAAAACCGATGGAGGCTGATGAAAAGGCAGGAAGAAAAAGTCTTGTCCTTGTCCATGATGGTGGACTCAACACTGTGTCAACAAATATCCCAAGGTGTATGGAAGCTTTTAACTGTGATGAAAGATGATGAAGTTTCTGCTGCTGTGCAAAGTGACTTTTACATTCTTCGCAAGGAATATTCGATATACAACCTTGAGGATGCGATCAGACCTGCAAATTTTCATAAACTTATCCAAGCTGTCAAGGAGGTGGCTGGGTTTGATGAAGACAGGCTCTCCTATAAAACTCCAAGTCTTGCTCTAAAGTTGGGTCACTCATTGCACAAGATATGTGACATCATACAGTGTAGGGCTCTGATAGCAGAAGAGAATGAGCTGGAAAAGTCAACCCAGACTTTCAAAAAACTGTACGCATCAAAATGGTCTGAGCTTATCTCTCACAGAGCTTTAACAACATTGAGTGCCAAGCACTTTAACAAGCCATCCATACTCCCTTTCACTGTGGATGTGCAGCGTCTTCACCAATATCTTGAAAAGATGGCAAATTCAGCATCAGAGAAATTGAAAAATAATCCATCACCACAAGCCTATGAGGAACTTTGCAGAATAACTCTGTCAAAAATTATTTTATTCAATCGAAGAAGAGGAGGAGAGGTTTCAAAGATGCAGCTGGAAGCCTTTCTTCAGAGGGACACAGCTGCCCTACATAAGGATGTTGCAGTTGGTCTCTCTAAGTTTGAGCAAAAACTGTGTGCACATTTCAGTCATGTTGAAATTAAGGGTAAAAGAGGCAGAAAGGTTGCTGTACTGTTATCACCAGACATGGTTGAAGCCCTAACGCAGCTCATAAGCAGAAGACTAGAGTGTGGAGTCCCGGAAGAAAACCCCTTCCTCTTTGCAAGACCCAACTGTTTGACTCCTTACAGAGGACAGGACTGTCTCAGGATTTATGCAAATGACTGTGGTGCACAAAGTCCTGAACTCCTTAGGTCAACACAGCTACGCAAACATGTTGCAACTTTGTCACAGGTCTTGAACCTAAAAAAATCACGAGCTTCACCAAGTTGCTGACTTTCTGGGCCATGATATTCGTGTCCACAGAGAATATTACAGACTTCCAGAGGCTACAACCCAGCTGGCAAAAATATCAAAATTACTACTTGCCATGGAGAAAGGGACCCTTGGAAATCTCCAAGGCAAAACATTGGAAGAGATTGAAATTGAAGGTATTTCTAAGTAGTAATAGCATTTTAAGTAGTCAAGCTTTTGAGTGTTCTTAACACATTATATTTAATATATAACCTAACTTTTACATTAAAGCTGTTAAGAGAAACAAGCAATGTTTGTACCTGCTGCTTAACATATTTTTTGTCAGATAACCTAGACTTGACAGACTCTGGTGAGAGTGAAGACGGCGAGGCTGACAAAGAATACCCACCAGCACAAACAAAAATGGGTAAATGCACCAACAAACAACTCATATTTATGTAGTATTCAGTTGAATGCAATATTGTGAGATGTTTCATTATACACAGTTATTTAAAAGGTAGTAGTAAGGATTATATGTGCACTGTAATACTTAAGTATTGAAAATGTCTTAATTTGTTTTGGGCTGAGGTTAATACACTGCTTAAGCTATTCTTGACATAGTCATAAAGATTGATGTCTGTCAAATAATGTCACTAAAGAAAGGTCTAACCCAGGGGTCGGCAACCTGCATGCGGCTCTTTAGTCTATATAGTGCAGTTCCGTGGTTTGGGAAAATAAATTGTAAAAGTATGGATACACCGTAATAACATGGGAATGGTTGGTGATATTAAAGTCCTGTTTGTGGCACATTAGTATATGTGAGGGGGCAAACTCCTCAAGATGGGTGGTGACCATGGTGGCCATTTAGAAGTCGGCCATCTTGGATACAACTTTTGTTTTTTCAATAGGAAGAGGGCCATGTGACACATCAAACTTATTGGTAATGTCACAAGAAAAACAATGGTGTGCTTGGTTTCAACATAACTTTATTCTTTCATGAGTTATTTACAAGTTTCTGACCACTTATAAAATGTGTTCAATGTGCTGCCCATTGTGTTGGATTGTCAATGCAACCCTCTTCTCCCACTCTTCACACACTGATAGCAACACCGCAGGAGAAATGCCAGCACAGGCATCCAGTATCCGTAGTTTCAGGTGCTGCACATCTCGTATCTTCACACCATAGACAATTGCCTTCAGATGACCCCAAAGATAAAAGTCTAAGGGGGTCAGATTGGGAGACCTTGGGGGCCATTCAACTGGCCCACGACGACCAATCCACTTTCCAGGAAAGTGTTCATCTAGGAATGCCTGGACCTGGCACCCATAATGTGGTGGTGCACCATCTTGCTGGAAAAACCCAGGGAACGTGCCAGCTTCAGTGCATAAAGAGGGAAACACATCATCATGTAGCAATTTCAAATATCCAGTGGCCTTGAGGTTTCCATTGATGAAGAATGGACCCACTATCGTTGTACCCCATATACCACACCAAACCATCACTTTTGTTGTTCCAACAGTCTTGGAGGGATCCATCCAATGTGGGTTAGTGTCAGACCAATAGCGGTGGTTTTGTTTGTTAACTTCACCATTCACATAAAAGTTTGCCTCATCACTGAACAAAATCTTCTGCGTGAACTGAGGGTCCTGTTTCAATTTTTGTTTTGCCTATTCTGCAAATTCTGTGCGCCGACCTGGGTCATTCTCATTGAGATGCTGCAGTAGCTGGTAAGGGTGCCATTTGTGAGAAGCTAATATCCGCCGAAGGGATGGTTGACTAATGCCACTCTCCAGTGACATGCGGCGAGTTCTACGCTGTGGGCTTTTGCTGAATGAAGCTAGGACAGCCACTGATGTTTCTTCATTAGTGACAGTTTTCTTGCGTCCACATTTTGGCAAATTCAACACTGAACCAGTTTCACGAAACTTAGCAAGCAGTTTGCTAACTGTAGCATGGGAGATGGGTGGTCTCGTAGGGTGTCTTGAATTGAAATCTGCTGCAATGACCCGGTTACTGCGTTCACCAGATATCAACACAATTCTTGCCCCCTCACATATACTAATGTGCCACAAACAGGACTTTAATATCACCAACCATTCCCATGTTATTACGGTGTATCCATATAAATGGCCCACCCTGTAGTTGTTTATACAAAGCATTAAGGTAAAAAACAATGTGTGCAGTGTTATCCTTCATTTTAGATGTCAAAAAGTATTTGCGGCTCCCAGTGTTTTCTTTTCCGTGCAAACCGGGTACAAATGGCTCTTTGGGTCTTAAAGGTTGCTGACCCCTGTTCTAACCAGATCAGTACAAAAAATGTAATAGTATTTACTGTGATAGTTTTGTGTTGTGTTGTGATGCTACAGATATCTAGCCAGAGATGTATGGGCTCAAATGGTGGTCATAAATATTTTGTACTTGTAAATCAGGATTTGTCCATAAGTACTGATTCTGAGCCACAAGTGATTTTTATTAAATAACACTTAAATAAATTTGAATTTTTTCTGACTCTGGTACTGCTTCTTTAGTAGTTTCCTTTAAATGGCACCTATTTTTTCCCATAGTTTTTCCCATTCTCACATGCACTTCTGTCCTTTAATGTGTAGAACAGTGTGTAGCTTTTTTGCATGTCTGAAAATGGCTGACTGGTTTAGACCAGGCATGAACTTTAACCCCTCTTTTGGGGTCTTTAGCAACAGAGAGCTGTTGAGACTCGTTGACTCCGCCGGCCCTGAGATGAATACATGTAGATTGTAAACAGCAGATAAAGGTTATGCAGGTTTTGTTTAATTCACAGTTGTACGACGCTCTCTCGTCCCTGCTCTCTCTGTTTCTTTGTTATGCTAGTGCATCATTAAAAAGATGTTTGCAGTGGTTTTGGTGGGAGAAAGTGGTCGATACTTCTGTTAAACCCATCTCACATTCTCCCCTCATTTACTTTTTTCTAACTGGCTCTGCGAGGGAGAATCAGTTTTCAGGTAGATGTGTGTTATAATGTTAAACTGTTATTTTGTTATTATGTTATTTTTAATACTTTTGTATGGTTTCATGGGAGACATTAATTAGAGAGCATTAAGCTTGTTATCTTATTTCTATTTAGAACTTTTATTCACTGTTCAATAAAAATCCCCCAGACCTGTGCAAAATGATCACAGAGTCCCCTCAGCTGAAATTTACTGACATACTCCACATAAAATATTTGGCACAAATTTTATGCATGTATTAACTGTGATAGGAAACGTGAAGATCTTTATTGCTGTTCTTCAGTCTGTAGAAACGATCCTCTAGCTCTGTAGTAGGTTATTTGTTTATGCACTTTAACTTTATCCATGATCACTTACAAAAACAGTCGAATCAAAGTAAGAACTGATCTAATCTTTAGATGATGAATTTCTTCCAAATCCTTTTGGAGCAGCTTTAGCGGGCGTGTTCAACTAGATTCCCTAAGAGCTACTGTCCTGCAGTTTTTAGATGCATCCCTACTCCAACACAGCTGAATCAGATGATGGGAATACATCCTCAACATGCCATCAAGTTTGGCGAAGGCTTGATAACAAGCTAGCATTTGATTCAGGTGTGTAGCTCTCGAGGACTGGAGTTGAACACCGCTGCTCCAAAAGGATTTGGAAGAAATTAATCATCATCTAAAGATTAGATCAGTTCTTACTTTGATTTGACTGTTTTTGTAAGTGATCATGGATGAAGTTAAAGTGCATAAACAAATAACCTACTACAGAGTAGTCACATGTTTATGTGGCTCCATGTAGATTTTGGGCTGCTGAAAATAACTTGTGCTAACAACAGAGTTTTAAAGTTTAAAGTTTGCTGGCCTCTAAGTTAGCTGATATACAGTGATGGACTGCAGATAAGATTTGTGTAACTCTGATGTGATTACAAAACCTTTGGTGCTGTAGAACATTCAGTTATTACAAGCTTGAAATAAACTCTTTTAAATGAAACATTGAAAATATTCTTTACTTTGATTTATATTTAGCTAAGAAAAAGGGACAAAAAATATGTGGCTCAGTGTGACTGGTGTTGTTTTCTAAGTGTGCTAGTTTAGCCATTTTACAAAGGAGTTCTTCATGAACACATGCAAAACCAGTATGTCATGGTGGACTTTCAGATGCAGCCAACAGTTACATATGAGAAAGAGAAAGGACATGAAACAGTGAGTGGGGTGTGGAGACATGTAAGTGATGTGATCAAGCAGTCTGGAACACAACAATGGAGTGATGAGCTTCAGCCTCAAGCATGCTTGATTGACCTATCGAGAGTTGTTGAGGTGTAAAAGGAGTCGTTGACAAACCCCACTTGACTGATGATGTCAACAGCAGACAAATAAAAGGATATACAGGGATTATTTTATTGACAAAGTCATATGTTAATTAAGTACCAGCAAGCTTTTTAAGGGTCACAGACCAGGGATAGTCACTCTGCTTTGGCCCTGTGTGTGTGCAGGCTGGAAGAGCTTCTCCATCTGCTTCTTACTCGATTTGAACTTTTCAGAAACTCCTGCAAGGTAAGGATTATTCTCTGCCACAAACTAGAATTTGCTGTGTAGTTCAAGTTTACCTGTTGTAGCATCTCTGCTGGTTAGATGTACTGCAATGCTGTTTTCGTCAAGTTAAGCATTAAAATTATGGATAGATCTTTACTGAACTGTTTTAAGTGATTTTGGGAGGGAAATGGTTTTTCTGTTAAAAGACATCTCAGAATATCCTTCATTTGTTTCTTTTTGTCTGGCTGTAGGGAATTAATGTCTGGATTAAATACTTTGTGAAAATAACCTAGGATTATAATAATAATAATATGACTTTTTATATCCACATTTCATGAAGCCAGACTGAGTCAGCGATTGATTTATTTGGAGATAAATACAAGGAGGCCTTGTTTTCAGTGACTCACAGGCACAAGCAAATTTCACCTCAACAAGCTTCTTTAAATTCACATAGCAACCCACAAGGACGTTGGGATAGTTATTTCATAATACAGTCTTGCTGGAGGTGTGAGGCTTGCCTGAATAGTTTGGGGCAAAAATAAACACCTTTTACATAAAAAAAAGAGCTTAAGTGAGGTCTTGGTTATTTTTTGTTTAGCCTGGGTTGTAAACTGTTGTTGTTCCCTTTCCAGGTGCTCCTACCTTTCAGCAAAGCAGTGTGATTACTCAGGGGCAAAGGACTATTAATTGTAGGTCTGCAGCATCTGCATTGGTTGAATTTGTGTAAGGAATTGAGGTGCAATGGCTCAAACAGTCAACATGAAGGTCCAGGAGCTGCCATATCTGCCACCTGAAGTTTGGGTTTTGGTGTTCGGCTACTTGAACACTGAGGAAAAGCACACAGCCCGCCTCTGCTGCAGACACTTCAGAGATCTCATCGACCACCCGTCCCTTTGGAAGGATTATACAGCAGGACTCTCCAACTTTCCCCGCTACATATCTGGATTCTGGGACACCGTGCAGCGCCGTGGGGTCAGCCGTGCCACAGTGCAACATTTACGACCCAAAGATTGGAAGATCCTCAGCAAGTCCCTCCCATCGCTCAACACCATTGTCTGTGTGAGGGAACGACGGTATTACAAGATGGAATACTTAGACAACCTGTGTGAATTCCCCAACCTGACGAGTCTTGGGGTACGAAACGCCACCTGGGTTGAGCCGTTACTGGTGCAGTGTCAGAGTCAGCAACTAGCAGAGCGGCTGACTCACCTCAGCGTGTGCAACATTCAGATGTCCTGCGAAGACACTGTGGCGTTCATCAACAGCGTGTCACGCTTGGTCAACCTGGAGTACTTGCTGTTCCACCAGGAGGAAAGTAAAGGGCTTGAGAGGATGAGGCCAGTGCCCTCTTACGTCTTCCACAAGCTGCTGCTAAGCCTGAAGAAACTCAAACACTTATCCTGGGGAATGAAAGGGGAGCCACCAGTGCCACTGCCCAACAACTACTTCTACCCACTGGACCCAGAAAACCCAGGTAAGCCAGTCTCCTGATTATATTTTACACTTGTATGCATCAGAACCAATACAGTCACTTTTTACACCTTTGACAAGAGATTTTCATCAAGAAAATACAATATTTTCTTGACATTATGCCTTAATATTGGAACAAAACCCATCATATTGAAGTCAGTTGAGCTGCACACATGCTGCATGATCATATATATTTCACCTCTGTAACATTCTTGATGTTTATAATTGAGCGATTTGTATATATTAGTGCTATTTCTTAAATTTTGGAAACTGTATTGTACTTGTAATATATTGTATTATTTAATTAGTTTAGTCTAATACTGTTACTATCTTGGACCAACTGTAACCCACATAATTTCCTTAGGGATTATTATTCTGATTACATTCATACATACATATTATTCTGATTAGTATTCTGATCACAGTCTGTGCAGTATTGTGTGACTATGCTAAACTTAACTGACAGAGACTAAATGTTTAACTAACCACCTTTTTTATCCTGTAGGAGAGTACGGCGGCCCAGAACTGATCTCTTTGGAGTTAGTCAATTACACAGAAATCATCCTGTCGGAGGACGCGCTGAGGGGTCTGACTTCACTCAAGTCGCTTGCTGTCCACTACAGGTACCCCTGGGATGGCCTCCAGTGCCATCTCTATTCCTGGCTCAGTCATCTGCAACAGCTGGAATCACTCTCAATCATTGGTGAGCCTAAATATGCATTTAATCTTTGTATTGTGTGTAGCAAGCAAAAATCTGTTGTCTTGCATGCATCCTTTTTTTGTTTGTGTTTTTTTTTTTTTTTTAAGTGAAGCTGTGTGAAGCTCCAGGCCAAAACTGTTTTCTGTAACTTCTGTCCTGTCGTTTCTTTCCTTATAGGAGGGAATTTTCTTGCCTCTTATATGGCAGACCTTCCATCCCAGGTGACCAGTCTGACACTGCGAACATCCATATGCGGGTGCCAGATGAACTCCATTGCATCTCAACTCCAGCGAGTTGAGCATCTGGACATTGATCAGAACCGCTTTGCCGATAGTCTCTGCAAACAGCTTCCTACACTGTTTCCTCAACTCAAGACTCTCAGGATACGGTATGCCCAGCAGATTTTTATTTTTATTACTATTACAAAGTAAAAGTTCCATTTGATGGTTTATGTGTGACCTGCAGCATCAAATCATCTCACTTGAGAAACTGACATAATTTACATTTTGCTTTAAATGAAGCTTTTTTCTGTCTTGAAACACAGAACAACTGAAACACTACAGAAAATCTTGTCAACAATTTCCCATCATGGGTCTATCGTTGCCAACACGCAACTAGAGCTGACGTTTTTTCCTGTCTTGTCTTCTGTAGATTCCACCGTGAGGAACCAAAAAGAGACCTGCTGTTCCTCAACAAGCTGCGACACCTGGAGCGACTGGAGCTGATCAAGAGACAGACATACATTCTTATAAGTGACGAAAACAAAACTTGGCCGAGTCCATCTTTGGAGGGACTGATCAAGGAGCTGCGGGAGATCTCCAGGAACAGGTTCAGCATCATGACCACGATGCCCGAAAGGAACGTTTTGCAAGAATGCGACTGCATTTGGGAAAGAGAGGAAACACGATTCTAATCCTGAGCAGTGCAAAGTGAACAATTTTTTTTCTCCTCCAGTGCCTCATGTGACTAACTGATATGGACTTTCATGTAGATGCAGCAGGTCCTGTAATGCGTGCAACACTACCTTTAAAATAAATGAAGGTCAGAGCAAGAAGCTGCAGCTTTTTTGCTGCAGAGAACTTTACACATAGTTAAAATGATGTGATGAAATATTCTACTGTTTTTTTTAAAGGTTTGGTTCAACAATGTTACGATGAGAAATTCTCTGGTTCTGTGAGTGTTTATGATGTTTTTGTTTTTTTCGATCAAATAAAAACTAGTTTTCATAAAGAACTGCATTATTGTTTTTCTGTGAATTTAGTTATTATTTCATTTAACAGCTTTCAAATCAAAATACAGACCTTCAAGTGATTGTATAGAAAGCCTCCCTTCTAAGAATCAGTGTCACGCTCATGTCTAGCTGTGGAAATTCAGTTCAGTTCAATTTTTTTTTCAGCAAAAAAGACAGTAATACAGAGAAACCCAATCACAACGACCCTGTCATGGTCCGGGTGAGTGCTGGGTTTTTCCATTGTACCAGTGTTTCCACCTTGGGAAGAAGGCGTGTTGTCTACTCGGATTGGCAACACCTGTGTGTAATCAATGTCTACGGGGATTTAAGACCAGAGCTCACTTGAACACTTCGAAAGGTGGAAAGAGGCAGTGGTGGTAAACAGGGGAAGGATGATACAAACCAAGGAAATTACAGACCTATAGCTTTAACATCGAGTATCTGTAAAATAATGGAGCAAATGATAAATGAAAGTGGGTTCAGAAGAGGGAGAAATTCAAGGGATCTGGTGTTGTGTTTGGAACACGAAGTCAGGAAAGCACAAATAAAGAGGGTCGTGGCAGTGTTTTTTGATAAAGAAAAAGCTTATGACATGATGTGGAGAGAAGGCCTACTAATTATAGTCAGTTAATTGAGTATGATGGGGTCAGGTAGAGATAAAGAGTATGTTCTCCCTGTCACAGTTTGATTTAGTTCTCTTTTGTTAAAGTTTTTATTGCACGGTCCTAGTAGCCGCTGGATCATCCAGATTTCTCCTTTGAGACTCCTGTTCAACTTCTCTGCTCCTCTTCTCCTTCCCTCGATGGTCCTCTTTGGAATATACTGTAGTCGATCCCTTATGACTGACTGGTTCTTGTATTAAGTGATTGTGAAAATATTCAGTTTCTGAGCTAACAGGAAGAGTGGTAGATGTAATAAAAATTCAAATAAATTAACTAAAAACACTATATTAAAACCAGAAAGGCAGACAGATTCCTGCATAAAATTGTGGAGGGCATTTAGCCTCCACAAGACACTGAGTGTTTTTGTGCTTTATTTTGTTTAGTAATCAACATAACCACACAATTCTTTGTTAGTTTTTATAAAACACACATTTACAATCTCTAAAGTGTACATGCAATATCAGTGCCAGAGAAAACTGTCTAGTCCATCTGATATCAATATAATATTTCTTATATATATTCATTTAATACTTTATATAGTATTCTATTCTGTACAGTTGTATACTGTATTTATTCTTATTTTATTTTATTCTAATTTTTGCTTCATAACTTTTGCACTGTCCACTTCCTGCTGTGACAAAACAAATTTCCCACGTGTGGGACTAATAAAGGTTATCTTTTAACTATAAAATAAATTATAAGTTTTATTTCTACCACTAATATAGTCGTGTGTGTGTGTGTGTGTGTGTGTGTGTGTGTGTGTGTGTGTGTGTGTGTGTGTGTGTGTGTGTGTGTGTGTGTGTGTGTGTGTGTGTGTGTGTGTGTTTTCAGTGACAATTAAATGCAGTTTGTTTAAATGAAAAGGACAAATCATTGCTCCTTCTCAATTTTCTACTGTCACCTACTATTTTGGCAGCACCGAACCTCCATAAGTTTACATGCAGTGTTTAAAAAAAAAAAAAAAAAATCTCCCAAGGTCTCTATGTTATCTTCCCTCCTTTTACACCTGTTTCTAAAAAAAAATAAATAAATAAATAAACAGGGTCCCTAAAAAAAAAAAATGCAAAACAGAACTCACTAAGCTGAATACTTCATCTATTTGTCAGTCCTGAATGGGCTTAGTTTGACATATTCATTATATTTTTCCTCCCTACAGTATACCTTAAAAACCATAAAAAAACATACACATGTGACATTCAGTAAAATTTATTAAAATAGTAGGATGTCAGAATTGCTTTCAAATGGGGACATTAAGGCCTGTTGGCGCATAGGTCCCCAATCTGTCCATCCATCCTCCTTCGCTGACTGTCAGACCAACCCGGATTAGTCTGAAGACCCATGATTTTCAAAATCTCTTCTGTGTGTTCGCGAAAATGGGTAGCTATCAGGGTGCCAGGGCTGTGTGCCCGAATGGCATATAAATGTTGTTGAAGGCAATCTCGCATACTAGCCCCAGTTTCTCCCACATACATGAAACCACACACACTACACTGAATGGCATAAACCAGGTTTTTGGAATCAAGTGAGAATTTGCCCACCGTCGGCCACGTTCTGCCACTATGGGGGTTAGACCCCATGTATCTATGTACCAAATGGCACAACAACTTTTCTGGAGGTGTTCTAACCCTACCCTCTAGTTTCGCCCTCACCAAAATGTCCCCAAGACTGGGATTCTTCCTGAGAGCTTTAATTACCCGCGCCTGACTGGGTACCTCCCAGCCTGGTTGCATTACTCTAAAATGCTCTTGTATGCCACTTAAAAACGATGTGTAATCCCGATGGAAGGTACAGACAAAAGGGAGGAGTAACTTCTCTTCCACCATATCCTCTGCCCCTCAATCTCAACCAGCCGCTGCCCTGTCCCCACGTTCGATCGCCTCACACCTTTAGTTTGGGAAAGGTGAGTGGGAGAAGGGAGGAGAGAAGCTAATGTCTCCCTGCGTACTCGCCTTAAAAAGGAGCGCGAGTAACCCCGCCTCCTCAGGCTCCTAAATAGTACTGTTATCGCCTCATGCAAGTCTGTTTCTTTACAATAAATCCGGTGAAATCGGAGGATTTGGGATTTAATTATGCCACGAAATGTATGAGGCGGGTGGTAACTGGTACGATGCAAGAGTACGTGCGTATCTGTGGGTTTGAAATACACCTTCGTTCTCATTCTTTTCTGACCATTCCCTGTTTCAAAAAACACTGTTGTGTCTAGGAAATTAATTTGTGAATGATTTGTCTCATATTTGAGTTTCAGTGATGGTGTGTATTCAAGACCTGCACAAACGCTTTAAAACTCTCCTCTCCATGGGCCCACGCGCCTATAATGTCATCCAAAAACCGGAGATAGAATACAGGTTGCAGTGCGCATTTGGCCAACGCTTCCCTCTCCCACTCGCTCATATAAACATTAGCATATGACGGTGCATATCTCTGCCCCATGGCCGTGCCCTCAACCTGTAAGTAATAATTATTGTCAAATTGAAAATCGTTATTGGTAAGACAGAGTTCCAGCAGTCGGAGAATCTCCGTATCTGGGCGCTTAGTGTCCAGGTATCTCAGAAAGATGTTTTTTGCTGCCGCTAGACCCATCTGTGTATTGATATTAGTATATAAACTCTCAATGTCTATAGTGAATAGAAAGGCTTGTTCGGGCATGACCATGGGACGTATCGTCTGCAAAAAGTGATAAGTGTCCTTAAGATAACTGGGGTGCCAGTTGGAGAGAGGTCCCAAAAAGAGGTCAGTGTATTGCGATATGTTGTAGGTGGAGCTACTGCAGTCTCCCAGGTGGAATCTCATAAGGGACCGTCCAAGTGTCCGGTTGTTTATGTATTTTTGGTACCAAATAAAACTGCCTAGGCCTTGGATCATTGGGTCCCAATAATTAATCTCGCTGTTTTGCTGAGATGTATTTTTTTGTAAAACAATTGTCTGACTATTGTCTTATCTGAAGCTGTGTTGCAGGTTGAATGGAGTTCGGAATCTTTTTGTAATATTTATTATTGTCCAATTGTCTATTTGCTTTCTGTCTATATTGTTGTTTATCCATAATTACTATTTTGGATCCCTTATTCGCTGGTTTAATAACTATTTGTGTATTATTCTGTAACTCTTTGATAGCGCGCTCCTCCTCTAAGAAGAGAGAATTCCCCCGGCCAGAAAGAGTGGGAAAAAACGAATATCTTTTTAAATTAAATCCCGTATAGGGTTGCTCAACGTACCCCACTCTGGTTCCCAAACTGAAGGAAGGACGAGAGACTCCCTGCAAAAGTCGCCATCCTGGAAGTAATCGCGCAGCTTCAGTTGACTATGATATAGATACAGATCCCTCCAGAGTTCCACCCGGGAGAATTTCTTCAGAGGTGGAATAAACGTCAAACCCTCTTTCCAATAGGCTAATTTGTATCAGTGATGGAATGAACATCTTAGAAAGACTTAAGATATTTGGAGCTGAGGACCAGCTCAAGTCTGGTGAGGGTCTGGAAACCTTGTTCCCATCTCCCCTTCCCAGGCGCGGTTCCGATTTTATTCTAAACCCGCATCCAAATGCAGGTTCTCGCACCAGGACTTAAAGATTTTCCTAGCTGTCCCTTCTGACCAATGTATTCCATCCGCTACCGTCTCAAACTGCTGTGAAGAAATGCAGGGTAAGGTAGTTCAGATGGCTTTCTATGAAATTGTTAATTGCTGTAAGATTTTGGTTTTTGCAATGCCGTGAGCGAGTGTGAAAAGTGGATCTTTGCCACATAAATTTCCGCATTAGGAATCACGGATTGTGCCTCCCGCAGCATCCCGCGCAGATGTTTAATTGAGACATTATATGGGTCTTGATCTTTATAGTAAAGGCTGGTGTCATCCCAAAAAGCTTGATAAAGTGATAGAAATTAGCTCCTGGATAGCTATCGACCTGAATGTTCCTGTTTTTAAAGGGCGGCATCCTGTTTAGGTTTGAGTCGCCCAAAATCATTATTGGCTTAGTAGCCTGAATTCTCCAGTCCTGAAGCTTCCTGCCTCTCCCCGCTCGGTGGTATTTTGGCATATTGTATGCACCCTCCTCCCCATCCATCCCGGCACAGTCATCTCTCAAGCGCACCTCCGACCCTACGGCTCGCATCCCTTCCCTGACACTAGCGGTACTACCATCACAGCTGTTATGTTCATTCAGGTCCAGGTTACAGTTAAAATTAAGATGGAGGGGATCAGAGCGGGCAAGCGAGACTCTACTCCTCTTTACCGCTTTTTCCCGTTGTTCTGGGGCTTCTATCGTCATTTCCCCCACCTCCTTTTCACCTGTGTCTATTTTTGTTTTAATTCTGAGCTGGTTATGCTGGTTAGCTGCAGGCTGGTAAATCTTGTGCAGTGAATGTAACCCCGCCGGGCTAGGTGGACGGTGGGAGCGCGGAGGGGCTGAATGAGGCGTCGTCAATATAGGAGGCGCCGGTGACCGGGTGAAATCCACCCCTGCCCCTGAGTGTGCCAAAAAGGAAGCAGAGGGAGATGCAGGTAACTCCTCAATCCCTGTATTCAAATCTACAGCCACATTAGAGCAAACCATCTTATTGGGATGAATCAAACCCTCCCTCCCCACTGTCCTCCTCCCTCCCTCCTTAGCCTTCAACTTCGCCTTAAAACTAAACTCCCCACCCTCCCCGAGCGAGGTGCGGGCATCCCCCTCCCCATATTTCTTTACCTCTTGTATCTCCTCCATTAGCGTTTTCCGTTCGCCTAGAGAAAGTGTGGTTTTTTGTTTTTTTTTGTTTTGTTTTTTGAGCAAAATTCAATTTTACGGGTGCCTGAGTCGGCAACACTGGAAATTGCTTCTCATCATTTAAATCTATTCCTAGTGCTTCAACCGCTATTCCCTCTCCATTTTCTGCCTGTGGATGCCCGCCCTCCAACTGTTTCCCACCCTTATCGTCTCTCAAAACCAAAAGTGATTCCACAATTGTGAAAGTGGAGGCCCCATATCTCTTTCCTGCCCACCCTTTTGCAATATCAAGTGACACCTTGTTCATTTTCACATATTTCAAAGACTGTATCACTACTTCATAATATGCATACAGAATGTTCATGTTGTTCTTCATCCAGGAGTCTGTGCTATCCGCTAGTTGCGCTTTAACCTTATCATTCGGTGCTGCTGGTTTAATAAAATCAGAAAGTCTGGTGGCCTGCTTTACCATGCCCCGTGGGTAAATGCCCGTTTCCAATGCTTCCTTTACCACATTTTTATGATGTACAGCTTGAATTAGCTTGAAGGTGTCTTTTGCGCACTGTCTGGTGTTAATATCGGGTGCATGGTTTATTCTAGCAGGTGGCACATCGGCTCTCCGACTCCTAAATCGTCTCACCACAGGCTTGTCTGGCCTCACCGGTACTTCAATTTGTCCCGTCCCTCCCAGCCCCACCTTGCGTGTTCCCGGACCAGTCTGCACTGGGCTTTCCCTCTGACCCAATTCATTACAGGATCTAACTAAATTACCGGGGAGCTCACCTGTGTTGTCCTGCGCATGCCAGCCCGATCCCAGCCTGTCGGGTGGGTTCTCCCGTCCTCGCGGCTTTCTCCGGCGTTGTGGGAACAACCAGGCGTCATGTTCCACCTCCTGTCGTTGCTCCTCTGCCGATGCTGCATAGCATACTGCCATCCCGGGCGGTGGTTCTCCTGTTCCTCTCACACAGAGTCTGTTTGTAATGAGGCAAAAACAATTAATCCACACCCCCGGCCCCCGGCCGCACAGGAAAAAACAGGTGAAAAACAGTCCAGAGCAATCCAGAGAATTGCGAGAGAATTTGTAAGTTTGTCTGATGTTGACTTACTAATTTTGGTCCTGAAGCCAGTCATTTCATCAAGTTTGGGCTCCCGACACTTTTTGTTGGTACTCGAACTGCTAGCGCTAACAGCTCCCACAGTTTCTGTGCTCACTGCAACATGTTTTACATTTAGATGGTACTGTAAGGTTAAAGTGCTTCAGTGGTATGTAAACTCCTTTTTGCAGAATTTGCACAAAACCATGTTTTTATCAAGGCTTCCGTCGGGTAGTCTTTTGAAATAAAATTTGCCTCTGATTAGTCCTAGCAACGTGCTTTCTTCTGATTCTTTGTAAAGTGAAAGGTGTGCATCAGTGTAATCGGTAAACCAGGAAATTGTGCATTGACAAACGTTCCCCTTTACTTTGAATGCAAAGTGAGATGCGTAATTTTTTTAAAACTTGTTTTTTTTTTTTTTTCAAATCATTAATCGCAATTAATGCGTTAAATTCTGTGAAATTAAGTATTTACGAATTTCATTTCATTATTTTCATGCATCTATGTATAACTGGTGCTTTAATGTTATTCTTGGTCAAGCCACCATTTGTCTAGATCAGGTGTCTGAAACTCACGCCCTGGGGGGCCACTTGCGGCCCACCTCACCCCTACTTGCGGCCCATATATTGACGTGGAGAAATAAAATGCAATTTGGCCCTTGAAGTTACTTTTCTTGTTGGGGAGGATTTGTTTGTTGTTGAGTGCAATGTTAAAATAAGTTCTTTAAAAAGCAAAAATGATTTAATATGAAGGCATTATGAGCAGAGCAACAGCAAACATGTTGAGGGATTGGCTGTCTTAGTTCAGTGAGAGAAGTATTTATAATGAAAACAATTTTCACTAGCAGTCAAAAACTACTGTGTACACTTATGTCTGCATTTTTATTTTGTTAAATACGAACGGTTAAAAGTGAGAAAAAATTTGTGTTCACATTCACAGTTTTGTTATACTTGTTATATAGCTGGCACTGTCATCTAATGTGAGAGCCACGTAATTTTGAGATCCCTGATCTACCGTATTTTCCGCACTATAAGGCGCACTTAAAATCCTTTAATTTTCTCAAAAATCGACAGTACACCTTATAATCCAGTGCTCCTTATGTATGAATTCTGGTTGTGCTTACTGATTTTATGTGACACACTGCGCTCAAAAATCTGTCAAAAAATGTTTTAGTATGGCTTTGGTAAGCTCTGAAGGCGCACCGCTTGATGGATTGTTGGAGCATTACGGCTGCAGTAGTCAGGAGCCTCGCAGAGTAATCTGGGTCCAAAACTTCGTCCGCTTCAGGTCCCAAAGTGAAACAAACACTGCAGCATCACTGAGAGTTAAAAACTGTCTAAATTCTTTCATCTTTTATAAAAATGATCAGCGTTCCTGCTTTACCAGGTGTAACAATGAAGTTTAGCATCCAGGCATTCATGAAAACAGAATTTATTAAATTTAACAGAGTTAGAAGTTGGCAGGAAGTTAGCACGCTACTTTCCACCTAAACATGCTACACCATGTTCTGACAGAGAAATTAATGAAAAAATTAAAACGTACAGATCTGCTATCACTTCCAACATAAATGAAGACAGGAAACCAAACAGCAGTGACGTTCGTAGGGTTACTGAAGTTGGACTAGCTGGTATATAATGATGTGCAACGTGATCGCTAGCAAAACAGCTTTGTTAGCATAACATAAACACTGAAGCTGAAGCTTTTTTTCCACTCGTTAATGTGAGGGTTCCTAATGGCTAGGGACGAATGCAATCGCAACGCAGGATGCTGTAAACAGACCAAACTAAAGTCAGGAGAACAACTGAGATAATCCATCCACAACACGAGATTAGTCATTAATATACTGCAACAACATGGGAACAGAGCAGCTGCGAGAGAATTCAACATTAATGAATCAATAGTACGGAAATGGAGGAAGCAAGAAGAATGAGTTGAGTAAAGTTTGACTTTTCTGACTGTTTAGTTTCGCTTAATGCGCCTTATAATCTGGTGTGCCTTATGTATGAAAACATACCCGTTCATCGACAGTGCGCCTTATAATCCGGTGGGCCTTATGTATGAAAACATACCCGTTCATCGACAGTGCGCCTTATAATCCGGTGGGCCTTATGTATGAAAACATACCCGTTCATCGACAGTGCGCCTTATAATCCGGTGGGCCTTATGTATGAAAACATACCCGTTCATCGACAGTGCGCCTTATAATCGGTGCACCTTATGGTCCGAAAAATTAAACTTCTCCTGCAGAGGGGAGGGGGAGATATAGGAGAGGTGGAGGAAGCTCTCAGCCTGGGCGTCTATTGTCTTGTGTAGTCTGAAAGATGAGTGGATGATGGGGTGGGTGCAGTTTTCTCTGTAGTGGGGTCAGGTGGGCTGTCCCGGGCTCTGTGGGGCCGGGCGGCGCTGCTGCACTGGGCCCTGGTCCGGATGGGCCTGGGCCCCCTTTCCCTGGCGGGTTGCAGAGCATGGGGGTGCCTACTGGGGTCAGCGGGGGAGCTGGCCCCAGGGAGGGGTCACTTGCCCCTCCCTTTCTTCCCTCCCCATCTCCAGCTGCCTCCCTCTTCCCGCTCCACCACAATCACCCACACATGCAGGGCCTTGGGGTAGGGGTGTGTCACCAGGGTGCAGAGGAGGCATCCCCCCCCTCTGTCCCCTTCTGGCTGCCTCTGCCTCAATTTTATCTCACAACTTAGACATTCACATTACTCACACTCTCATAACACATACATATAGGATCTTGGGGGTGGGCTCACAACACGGACTCCAAATTACCATCAGGGTGTACACCGCACCCCTGGCGTCGTTGCCCACCTCTCAATTTTAAATACACGTAGACATTGAGGGCTATCAGGAGGGGCTATGCGCTTACCTGCTGCTCTCTGGCAGGTAGCTCCATGCCCTCCTGGCTTTTAATTGCACCTTAGAACACATATACATCAACACTACATATGAGCGGGTAGAGGGAGGTTTGGAGTCTTCTCACACCCCCGGTCTCTGCGGCCTGCTGGAGCGGGGGGGCTAGGAGGAGGAGTTGGCCGTCCGACGGGGGTCTGGTGTGTGGGACCTCCCTGCTGCTGCGGAGTCGGGGCAGTCTGCTTCTCCCCACTGCAGGGAAAAGGGTAACACCACCTGGGTCTGGGTGCAGTTTCCCCCTCCAGGGGCAAGGGTACCTAGACCCGGTTCTTAGAGTACGCTTGGGGAGTGTGATTGTGTGTACAGCATCTCTTTATGTCTGTCTCCACGTTGGTTGAGTGTGGAGTAATTGCCTATGAGAGCATGAGGGTGGGAATGGATGTTTGTATTTGAGTGTGCCTGTATGTCTGTGTCTATATGTCAGGTTGGGTATCAGACGCCACCTCTCTGGGGACATCTCAGGCCCTCCAAGGTTTGGAGGCCTATCTCCCCCCACCACTTCCCCTGCCGGTGGCAGACGCCCTCAGACATCGATGCGTTGGTGGTTCTTTGTGTCCGGGGGTGGGCGTCCGGGTACACACCGGCTCACTCCTTGGTGGCTGCTTATCGGGGCCTGGAACCTGGGGCTCGCTCGGGCCACTTCGGGGGTGGGGTGCCCTCGGCCTCTCGGCCTGGGGCTCGGTCACTCAGGCACAGCTGGCTGCCGGCGGAGCTCACGGGCACGTCACTGCAACCCCCCCTGGCTTCTGCTCCGCGGCTGCTGAGTGATCCCTCATCTGGGACTGTCCTCAGCTCTTTCTGGGACAGTGGCGCGGCTGCCCCTCTGTTGGTCTTCCTTGGTCTCTTGTGTTCTGGGGGCCTCTGGATGTCTGGAGTTTTGATCTCCATACCTGCTTCATGCCCTGGAGGATGGGACTGTGGCCCCCCACACCCCCTAGCAGATCATTACATTAAGAAACCTTTTAAATACAAGCGCGCTCATGCTCACAGGTGTACACACAGGTGATCACACACACACAAACTACACCTTTTTGGCTCCTACCTCAAAGCACACTGTGCGCTGTCGATCTTACGTGCTGCACAATAATGTTTAATATTAAGTATTTAGCGTTATATTCCCATATATCATTGTGATGTTGTTTATTCTATTACTCTCGTTTTCTTCTGCTTGTTTTCTTTTTTCTTTCCCAACAGGTGATCCAGGTGATCGATATATGTATTTTTTGTCTGTTTATTTTGTTGGTTTTTGTTTTTTGCCCTTTATCCCCGTCCCTCTTCTTCGCTGTTTTTTTTTTTTTTTTCTTCCCCCTCTTTCTTTCTCCCTTTTCTTTTCCCCTGTCCCGTATCTAGAAAGTAAAAAATAAATAAATAAATAAAATAAACAATAAAAGGTAAATCAAATGGACCATTACGGCAAGGCTGGGATGGTCCATTTGGTAAAGTAAATCCGTTGGGCATCTTTCTTCGCCTTTAGACAATAATTCTGATGGCAAAAGAACCAAACGGGACAGGTTTACAAAAAAAAAAAAAAAAAAAACTTCTCCTGCAGAGGGCTGTAATCTAAAACAGTGTATTTTCATACTTTGTTGCACTCACATGGCCTTTAAGCCTTCCCACAGAACATAATCTGTGTAACGACTACATGATTTGGGTTTGTTTTTAGATAACAGCCCCCTGAGACTTAATAAAATTAGCTACTTTACAGAACTAAAATCGAGAAACTCTACTGACAGTGTAGGAAGCTGATTTTGGAGGCCAGGGCAGTGGAGGGAGAAAGAGTTGGGCATCCCATTTTGGCTCTGCAGGTTTATAGGTATCCATCCATGTCTTGGTGTCTCTGAAACTAAAATCTGTCTCAGATCTGATCTTCACTAGAAGAGAAATAATATTAATCAAGAAAAAAGAGGCTTTCTTAATTTTAACTTCAAATTGCCAGGATCTCTCTCGTGTGCAGTTATCATATTTGGAAACTCCTTATAAAGCTGAAATCAGCGATTTAAAGCTAAAAGTCCAGTGATCATGTTAATGTTTTGTCTGCATCTTCCTCTTGTGTTTAAACCAGATATTGTGCTCTAAAACACACTGTATTGTCTTGTAACAGGGCGGCCCTTAGCAGCTGGAAACACAGTGAGATGGACCAAGGCAAGTGTAGTGGAACAAAAACTATTTATTTGCTATACAGCTCTCCTTACAACAATTCACTCATCGAACTTCTTCACAGCACAATCCACCCTCGCTAATGACAACCGACAGCCTTAAATATGTTCAACTGTCACAGACTAAACCATTCTTCCACTCTCAGGTTAATCCTTAAATCCCAACCTTCCACCACAGTATACAATATATCAATTAGAATAAATAAATACATAAATACATTTCACATTTTTATCTTAATAAATATTTCACACTTTAATTTTACACCAAACCCAATATTATAAAAACCCAAAAACCCAAGCACAAAAGATTCAACACACTCTCTTTACCAATGGTCTCTCTCTGAACCTTTAAATGGTGTCTGGACCCCCGGGGCAAACATTTGCCCAAACACCTTGAAGAGGACACAGGCAAGAAAGGTGAGTAATCATGTCTTACAAACACTTATTTGCACCACTTTTATTCCTTGATCTTCCACACACACATTTGCATTAGTTTTCCTTACTCAATCACCATTCTTCTCTTCTGACAGACAACCACCACATTCCTTGACGAGGAGCAGCTGTGCAGGATCTTAAACAAGGCTACCAATTGATTTTAAAATTCCCAATAAATAGTCAATAAATAATTAAACTTCTTGTGTGCAAATGTTTTACTATGCAAATCCATTCTTAGTGCAATGCTAAAATAAAGTGCTTGAAAAGGTGCTTTTAATAAAGTGAAAGGTATGCTCTAAAGTGCTATACAGATAATATAATATAAATAAATGTAGTAAGGGAGCCCTCTTCTTTACATGTCTGCAGTTTACATGTGTCTGTGTTTTTAAAAAGGTACTAAATCCATGGACTGTTTGGGGACACTTACTGGTCTGAAGTTGTGAGGTTTGCGGTTCTTGTACGTCCCAGAATGATACTTTCCAATCTTGACAAACATCAGTTCAGTCTCCAGAGCATCAGGAGGCCTATGTGAAGTGACAAACTTTGGAGGTTCTTTTCTCTTTGGACTCGAGGACAGAGAATTTGGTAGAAATATTTGATATCTCATCTTCATTTTTCTGGGCTGAGGTGCAACTATTTTTATAATTGTAATTTTTATAATTATAATAATTATAATTCTTTCCCCCATTTCTGAAGCAGACAGACAGCTTTACAGTTTCCCTGAGAAATCTGGTGGCCCGATGCTCTGCACATCACACTCCCAGTCTGTCTCTCTAAGCCTAAAATGTTTGCTTCTTGTAAAGGAGAGATACCAAGTTTTACTTTAAGAAGGAAAACCCTTGAAAAGCAGAGAGCAGTGGGGGAGCCAAGGCAATAGAACAATATAAAAGTTAGATTTCTAAAATATAATGTATTTCACAAAAAAAAGCATAAAAGCTATTAAAACATCCCTGACTACCACCAAGTGCTCTAGACCCGCATCCTGTCGACACCACCAGAAATATGTGCCACGGTTCTGTAAAAGAAGGAAAACCCTTCTGAACAGGAAGAGCAGTGGAGGAGCCACACAGTGTTCCCAACTCCTCAGTAAGGAAAATCGCTATTGGCTGTCCTAAAGGTCACTAGAAGTCGCTACATGACGTCATTGCCTAATTTGCATAATTGGTCATGCTTATGTAATGTTAACCGAGGCTGTAGGAGAGAGAAATAACATCGTGGAAGAGGCATAAAGTGAGTAAAAAACACCCTAAATGCATTTAGAATATATTTAGATCTACAAGTTACATTTCTTTTAGCAATTATTGTTTTAATATCGCAATCCTCCTTTATCCGGTCTTGGGACCGGCAAAAGTGACCCAAAATAGGCACTCTGGCAGAGTTACTTTTTTTTTGTCTTTTTAAGTAGTTTTAAACCACACAAGCGTAAGGGTAAAGGAAGAAAATTTTTAACCATACTGTTGTTAACAAACTACATTAGAAATCTAAATGGACCAAAAACAGACAGTAGAAATAAACAATGTGAAAAAATGATGGGGACTAGTCTGGCCCTAATTCAGACTGATTGTTTGAGGGGTTTTTTTTTTCAGACATCCCTCCACGCACACAGGCTGTGCTGGCTCACAGAAAGAGTGGGTCATACTCATTTTCGTCGAGATTCTCTACACTTGACTTAAACGAGTAAGCAGCTGATGTGCCAAAAAGCTGCAAAACATTATCAGGCAGCCGGTGCTCATAGCAAGCCTCACCAGGAAGCTTCAGTCTATATCGGATGTACAGGATGGAGTTGAGGCTCTGCAAGGACATCTGATTTCCAAAAAAGACAATGATTCTTTTAAATACAAGGAGGAGTAAGCAAGTCGGATACCAAGGGCACAAAGATGAAGCAGGTCTAATCAGAAACAATTTAGCACAATTAAAAACACCTCTTAAAAAACATATGAAATAAAATGTTGTCAATACACTAAAATTCCCACGGAGACTAGATAAAACAATTCTAAAACCCATAAAAATACAATTTTCTACATGCACTAAAATCCCCTGATGTAGTTGTCCCACAACCCTAGATGAATGTTCATTTTGGGTCCACCAGCAGACCAGAAATTCCTTCTCGAGAGCGGGGTCCACGCCAGCCCCGTCTCAGGCAGATGAGGAGGCGCCTCCTATCTCCCTCTTGTCCCTTCACTGGGCCCATTACTAACCAGCCCAGCTCACATTCTGCACCGGAGTCCTTCTCGTGATGCCACCATGGCTCCCCTTGCGTCAGTGCTCTGTAAATAAACAAATTGGGGCCAGAACAATCGCCTCGGAAGAGGCCCTGGCTTATAGCCATGGCAACCCTTTCCCAACACGGCTGCACCCGGTATACGACAGTGGGGAAAGCGTTACTCACATATGCAGGCAGAAGTACACCTCTGCCTGACAGTCGATTACACACAGCGTCTCCTAGTGTCGCCCTTCTCGCTATCGGAACTGGGTGTTGCCCAGCCAGTCCACAGTGAACTAAAACAGTGTCAAATAACACACTAAAAACACACAATACAAACAAAATAAAATCATGCAAATACAAACTACACTCATAAATAAACACTAAAAATCAGAATAAAACCAGTTTACAAGATAAAAACAAATTTCCACTGTGTGACACAGACCCATGGCAAGTTCTTGAAACAGGTTGATATCAGCTGCATCCCTGTACTTCCAAATCTCACTCCAGAAGTCCAATGTGTTTTTTGTCTCATTCCATTTACTAAGATGGATGGTACGCCATTGGTGGACAATCTTATTTATCACTTCAGGTGAGAAGCCAAGGAGTTTAGCATTTTTTTCTATTTCTCCAGGGCCCCTGTTGTGTTTTAGTTTCCTCCACATTGAAGCATTGCAGTACATGTCAGTTTTCAATGTTGTCCGGCAGTCTCACCATCAACTCGTTAGTGAGGGATATGGTGAAGGCTACACACTGCTTTCTGACATTTTCTCATCCTCAGGTGCAAGGTGCAACTCAGCTGCTTTCGACTCAAAAAGGTAACCAAGGTATGGTTTGGAACTGATGTATCCGTCTATTGGCTCTTTGAGTACATCAACATTTGCCAGTGGATTCAGCACGCTGCTGCTCACAGACTTGATCAGGCTAACCAAGCTGTAAAGTAGATTAAGAGGATCTACCTTCTCCTTCAAAAGCCTTGATGGCCGCCTGTACCTCTCCCAGCACTGACTTCAGAAAAGTCATGTACAAGATATTTTGATGATCATTGTACATGGAGTGTAAAACTTCAGCCATGTAGCAGTGTTCACTGGACTTGGTGACTGCAGAGTGCAGCCTAAGCTCATCCCACTGGTCCAAAATGCGTGAAACCACAGGTTCAATGGCGAGCCAACGTGTGGCACACACCTTGGTTATCTGTAAAGGTTTCTCTCCACAGTTGATGGTCTCATAAATGGCCTTATAGGCCTGCCTGCACTTTGGAGACACTGAAAACCAGTTATAAGTCTCTCCTACCAAGTACTCCACACTACGGGGTATGGTGTCATTGGAAGCATGACTTACAGCAAGCTGCAGAGAGTGCCATACACAGCAAATAAGAAGATCTTTGAGGCCATACTCCTCCTTCAGCACTTTATGGACCCCATTGTTAATCCCTGTCATCACAGATGCATTGTCGGTCCCTATCCCCAAGAGTTTGTCTTTTTTTAAGACAAAACTTCTCAAGGAAAGCCACAACAACACGAGATATAGATCTGCCATCTCCTCCCTCCAACTCAACAAACCCTAGTAAAGTGGACACAGTTGTCTGTTTGGTGTCACTAAAGTACCCAATGTACCCAGGTACTTAGAAACACTTATAGCCGTGGACTCGTCGAGGAGGAGGCTGAAACACTGATCACTCACATCTGCAACCAACTTTTTCAGAAAGTATGGTGCCAGAACACCATTAATCATTTCTGTGCACTTTGTCCTGTGCATTTTGAAATGGGTAGCGACAGTGGAGTATGAGAAAGCAGCTCTACATGCCTCTCCAATATGATCACATGCCAGCATGGAACAGTGTTCAGCTAATGCCATGGTGGCTTCGGTTGGCTTTTTTGCAGAGTCCATTTTTTTTAGTAATAAACAGCAGTTTCATTTGGGTGGAACTGTTATAAGGTTTTGCCGTTTAAGTATGTTTTTGTGTTAGCATGTGTTTTTTCACATCACTCACTTTTGCCATAGAAATTAGCCTTGCAATACAGGCAGTATGCACGTGTATCATCTCCAATAAACGGCTTCAACCAGCCCTTAAATTCAAGGTTTGATTCCCACTCTTTTCTGTATTTTTGAGTGTACAGTTTAGACTGAGACATGATGAGCTAGCTAGCTAGATGTTTAGCTTATGTCACAGAGTCACTTACTCACTTCCTCCACTGTGTGTGTGCCTCTGTGTTGGAATGATGTTTAGGTGCATTGCTTTAGTTTAGACAAATTAAAATGTACATTTGCTCATGCATGATTCATTTGTAGTTTGGACGAGTAGGGGTGAACATCTTCTGCTCTCACAGCAGCTGGGGGCGACTGCTGCGTGAGGACTATCCGCCGCCTGTGAGCGCTTTGGCACGGGCAATGTGCCCACGGCAGCACCCGCTGCTTGTTGAGAGTAAGAGCGATACATAGTTTCATGTCAAATAGTCATCATAAGTCTCCAAAGTCTCCATGTCGCCAAAATTTGTCGCCAGTCGCTTTGTAGAAAAAAAGTCGCTAAGGGCATCTGAAAACTAAATATAGCGACAAGGCCGCTAAGTTGGCAACACTGGAGCCACGGCAGTAGAAAATATAAAATCAAGTTTTTAAAATATATTTCACAAAAAAAACCATAAAAGCAATTAAAACACCCCTGGCCAGGGAGAACACGAGGTTAAAAACATAAAAACAATAGATCTAAAAAGTCCAGTGGCCTCAGCTGCAGATATAAAACTAACACTAAAAGTCCAAATGGGAAAAACCGGCAGCGTCCTCACCCGCCCTGTCCGCCTCTTCGCTCCAGTGCCACCTAAAGGAGAGAGGGGCAGCAGGAGTCACTTATTTCACTGGAGTTTCTTCTTAAACGGAATTTGATTGGGACTTACCCCAGATGGGCAGAGCTCTCAACTCTGCCCACCACTTTGCTAGGTTTCACACGCGCAGCTATTGATCTCTCAGGTGTGTCAGGTTAGTGATCAGGAGGGGGGCGGTGGAAGGGAAGAATAAAACACTGTACATTAGTAAAAGGTTAGAAATGATAAAACACGGCAACCCTTGCAAAATGATTAAAAATACCAAGCTAAACCCGTCTGTTCCACCCTGTGACCTCTCCCCAAGCTTTAGTGGTGGCAGTCCCTGACACCCAACTCTTCATCAGTCCTGTAACAGGTAGGCAGTTGTTCCAAATTAAATTTACTGGAGCATCAAAACTCCCTGTTCTTTCCACTGGGTAGGAGGGGAAGCCCAAAAACAAACAGGGGTTTCACACCAATTGCTGCCATTGAGTTTTCTTGTGGAATGTGCTACGGGGCAAGAGGTTGCATAAGTCTCTAAAACACATCTTCTCCCAGAACTTTACAAGCCACCCTAGGGTTGCTCCGTCCCACCACAAAATCATTTTATCTGGTCTGCCAATTTTTATCTTCACGCAATGTCTAAGGCAAGGCCTTAATCCCAAGATCCTAACCGTACATCACATATGACAAACTAAGTAAAGTAAAATTTTATTTGTATAGCACCTTTCAAGACAAAAATCACAAAGTGCTTCACAGAAAAACTAAAACATAAAAGCAGAAATCAACCAAAAGCAAGTTTAAAAAGATGGGTTTTTAGCTGTTTTTTAAATGAAACCACTGAGTCCACAGATCTCAGGCTTAAAGGAAGGGAGTTCCAGAGTCTGGGGGCCACAGTTACAAACGCTCTATCGCCTTTCGTTTTCAGCCTTGTATGTTGGACGACCAGCAAGCCCTGATCACATGACCTCAGAGACCTGCTGGGGATGTACTGATGTAAAAGATTTCTGATATAGGTTGGTGCTTGTCCATGCAGAGCCCTGAATGTCAAAGTCAAAATCTTGAAGTGTATTCTGAATTTTATTGGGAGCCAGTGCAACTGGATCAGCAGGGGTGTAACGTGGGAGTATTTAGAAGATTTGGTCAGAAGCTTTGCGGCAGTGTTCTGAACAACTTGCAAATGATCCACAGAGGCTTAACTTAAACAAGTGAACAAAAAATTGCAATAATCCAAACAAGATGAGACAAATACATGGATGACCATTTCTAGTTCTGAGCGTGAAACAATGGGACTCAGCTTAGCAATATTTTTTAAATGATAAAAACAGGAGCAAACCAATAAATTAGCATGAGTGTCCAAAGTCAGAGCTGAGTCAAAAGTTACACCAAGGTTCCTGATAGAAGGTTTGGCAAATGTAGCGAGAGGGCCTAAGTTTTCCATAACCAAAGGTACCAATTTTTTGGGAGCACAAACAAGGACTTCGGTTTTCTCCTCATTTAGCTGAAGAAAGTTATCAGCCTTCCATCCCCTACTGGAATCTAAGCACCTATGCAAAATCAGCAGTTTGGAAACATCTTGGGGCTTAAAGGAGATATACAACTGAATATCATCTGCATAGCAATGATAAGAAATATCTTTAAAAGTGCTCAATAAGTGCTGAAGAGGGAGTATATACAGCAAAAACAATAAAGGCCCCAAAACAGAGCCCTGTGGCACACCATATTCAAGAGAAGTAGAAGAGGACCTGTATTTAGAATTAGCCACGGAAAAAGATCGTTCACACAGATAAGATGCCAACCAGTCCAAAGCAGACCCTGATATACCCACCCAATGTCTCAGCCTATCTAGAAAAATGTGATGGTCAACAGTATCAAAGGCAGAGGTCAGGTCCAACATCAGCAGGACAGAGCATTCTCCTGCATCATAATTCATCAGGATGTCACTGGAGACTCTAATAAGTGCAGTTTCAGTAGAGTGTTCTACGAAAACCAGACTGGAATTTATCCAGAATGCTTTATTCATCTAAGCTGCTTAGCAACAACCTTTTCTAAAATCTTAGCAAAGAATGGTAATTTTGAAATTGGTCTGTAGCTGCTAAGAAGAGAAGCGTCAAGCTTAGGTTTTTTTAACAGAGGGTGAATGACAGCATTCTTACAATAACCAGGGACCTGACCAGACTGCCTTTTTCTGTCTGGCCAGCCATAAGCGAAGCAACATTTTTGGCTGGTATCCATTGTTCATGCTCTTAAACCATGGCTTACAAGCTTACCCTCGACTTTTTAGCCACGTTAGATGACCTGAACTCCCATTTTCTGTCCAACTTAACGTGGTATGAGGTCACACTTAACAGCTCTTTGCTGGGGACTGCCAGGGTCCTCCAAGCCTAGCCTGGATTTGTGCAGGCTAGGCACAAAACCAGGCTAGGCTTTCATACTGCTGTGTACTGAAAGGACACATCATCTATAGATTAGATCAGCTCTTTCTTTAATTTGACTTTTTTTTGTAAATGATGCTGGATAGAGTTAAAGCGCATAACCAAATAACCCAGTTCAGTAGTAACACTTTTATGTGGCTCTTTACAAATTTCAAGCTGCTAAAAAACTGTGCTAAAAACAGATTTTTTTTAAACGGTAAAGTTTCCTGGCCTCTGAGTTGCCAGATATACAGTGATGAACTGCAGATAAAATCTGTGTAACTCTGATGTTATTACAAAGCATGTGGCACTGTAGAACATTTGGTGAATACAAGCTTAAAATAAAATCTCTCTTTTAAATAAAACATTGAAATATTCTTTACTTTGATTTCTATTTCTATTGGGGCGATCGTGGCTCAAAGAGTTGGGAGTTCGCCTTGTAATCGGAAGGTTGCCGGCAGTGTTGGGTGTAATGCGTTACTAAGTAACGCGTTACTGTAATTAAATTACTTTTCCACTGAAAAAGTAAAGTAACTAATTACTGTTCATTTTTAGGTATTTTAATTACAGTTACTTACAATGTACTTGCGTTACATTGTAAAATAATTAAACTCGCTGAATATCATTGTTTAATTTCAATAATTTATCTTCTAAACGTAGAAGTAAACTCTGCCACTTTAATATCATTGCCGTGCAGGTGCACGTCATTTTGCGCCAGTTTGCTACATAGTCGTATTCTAAAGCGGAAGATGTCGGACTCGGCTGAAGCGTGTGGCTGTTTTATGAAATGGACATATTCCCGTCTCTTCACTTTTCTGAAACAAGCAGACAAGAATATTACAGTAATATGTAAGCTATGTCCTGGGGAGAAAAAACTATCGGCTGCTGTTAATAGCGCGAGTAATCTACTGAAGCGCCTGACACGAGAGCATAGACGAACACTTCTGAGTGATCCTTGTTCATCATCCATGGATAACACCGCGGCAACTCCTGCTAAGCAGGCAAAACTTGATTTTACTTCAGCAGCACAGAAAGCGTCTGAAGGTGAGCTTAAAAAAATGATTGCAGGCTACATTGTGGAAGAGATGCTACCGCTGCGTACTGTAGAGTCTCCGTCTTTAAAAAAAAAAATTTATTATTTAAAGAGTTTAATTTCTATTGTTTGCCCACTCAAGGTTTATAGGGATTTTAAGAAGTATTTCAAAAGTATTGCAAAAAAACTTCCGGCGCCCCCCGTGTGCGGCAGCCTGTTACAGCAGCTCTGCTCATTCTGAGTTTATTTCTTTCTTATCTTTTCTTCTCGTAATTTTTTCTATAACTAACGTATTAGTAATTAGACTCTGCAACCATGTTCTACCGTTTTGTGCTAGTTCTGGTCGTTTTTCTTAGTTTTTTTCTACTTTTTTCACCCGTGTGTGGGGACCCAGAGCAGGGATCCTTTGTTTACAGTAAGGATCAGCTGTTAGCGCTGCGTCCCACAGCAGTACTGCCGGCGGACAGACCCGACATTCCCAGCGAGCTGAGGAGGAAAAGACGGGGGTGTCGTGCTGGGAAGGAGCGCCGTCGCCCGAGAAGGAGACGTTATCGACCATCTCTTCCTTCTGTAATTATTGGAAATGTACGGTCTTTGCACAATAAATTGGATGAGCTCACGTTGCTAACCTGGTCACAGAGGGAGTACCGGCAATGTAGCATCATGATGCTAATGGAGTCGTGGCTAACACCGCTAACTCCGGACACGAGTGTGACACTACCGGGATTCCAGCTGCTTCGAGCGGACAGGACAAGAGAGAGCGGTAAGAGGAAAGGAGGGGGACTGGCAGTGTTTGTGAATGACAGATGGTGTAACCCTGGGCACATCACTGTGAAAGAACAACTCTGCAGCAGAGACATTGAGCTGTTAGCCGTTAGCATGCGTCCGTACTACCTGCCCCGGGAATTCTCGCATGTTATCGCGATAACAGCGTATGTCCCCCCCTCGGCCAACGCAGATGCAGCCTGTGACACTCTCCACTCAGTGGTCAGCAGACTGCAAACACAATCTCCGAGAGCCCTCCTCATAATATCAGGGGACTTTAATCATGCCTCACTGGACTCCACACTGCCCACCTTCACCCAGTATGTGACCTGCCCAACCAGAGACAATAAAACACTGGACTTACTGTATGCCAATGCTGAAGAGGCATACAGTTCATCACCTCTCCCTCCCCTGGGCAGATCTGATCACAACCTGGTGCACCTTGTCCCTGTGTATGAGCCCTTAGTGCGCAGGGAGCCACCAGCCACCCGCACAGTACAGAGATGGTCGCAGGAGAGCGAGGAGGCTCTTAAGGATTGTTTTGAGTCGACTGTGTGGGAGGTGATCTGTGACGACCACGGAGAGGACATCGACAGCCTTACTACATGCATTACTGACTATATTAATTTCTGTGTGGATAACACTGTACCTACCAGGACTGTACGGTGTTTCTCCAACAACAAACCTTGGATTACCCCGGAAATTAAAGCTGTCCTCAAGCAGAAGAGGAGGGCCTTCAAATCCAAAGACAAAGAGGAGTTGAAAAGGGTGCAGAGAGAGTTGAGGGGACTGATAAGGAATGGGAAGGATAGCTACAGGCAGAAGATGGAGAACCAGCTTCAGCAAAATAACGTTGGTGAAGTCTGGAGAGGCCTCAGAACCATCTCGGGCCACAAACATCAGAACTCTCTGCCTGGGAGGGATGTGAGGTGGGCAAATGAACTGAATCATTTCTTCAACAGATTTGATTCAGCCATGAGGCAGTCTCCAACATCGGCTGCAGACTCAACCACCCCCACTGCTGCTGTTCCACCTCTGACACTTCACACCTCCTCTATTCACCCTGCTCACTCCTCCCCACCCCCAACAACAGCATCCAATACACAATCAACACAAGGCTCCAGACTGTCTCTCTCAACCACCCAGGTTAGGAGGGAACTGAGGAGGATTAATGGCAAGAAGGCAGCGGGTCCAGATGGCATCAGCTCGAGGGTCGTCAGGTCCTGCGCGGACCAACTGTGTGGTGTGATGGAGCACCTCTTCAACCTGAGCCTGAGGCTGGGAAGAGTCCCACAGCTCTGGAAAACCTCCTGTGTTGTACCAGTGCCAAAGACTTCACGCCCCAAGGACCTCAACAGCTACAGGCCGGTGGCTCTGACATCCCACCTGATGAAGACCCTGGAGCGGCTGGTCCTGGCTCAGCTTCGGCGCCTTGTGAGCTCATCACTGGACCCACTTCAGTTTGCCTACCAGCCTGGCATTGGAGCGGATGATGCCGTCATTCACCTCCTACATCGTTCCCTCGCTCACCTGGAGACCGCTGGGAGCACTGTGAGAATCATGTTCTTTGATTTCTCCAGTGCCTTCAACACTATTCTTCCCTCGGTTCTGAAGGACAAGCTGGAGAACTCTGGAGTGGACCATCACCTCACTACCTGGATTTTGGACTACCTCACCGACCGACCACAGTATGTGAGGACTCAGGGCTGTGTGTCGGACAGGGTCGTCTGCAGTACGGGGGCCCCACAGGGAACGGTTCTGGCTCCGTTCCTCTTCACCATCTACACTGCAGACTTCTCCCACAACTCCACCCAGTGCTTCCAGACTTTGTGGACTGGTGCCAGCTGAACTTCCTCCAGATCAATGCCAGTAAAACCAAGGAGCTGGTGGTAGACTTCCGCAGGCACAAACATCCTCCACTGCAACCACTGAACATCCAAGGTATGGACATTGAGACTGTGGACAGCTACAGGTACCTTGGTGTTCATCTGAACAACAAACTGGACTGGACTCATAACTCAGACGCCCTCTACAGGAAAGGGCAGAGCAGACTGTACCTGCTGCGGAGACTCAGGTCGTTTGGAGTGGAGGGCCCACTCCTGAAGACCTTCTATGACTCTGTGGTGGCCTCAGCCATCTTTTATGGTGTGGTCTGCTGGGGTGGCAGCATCTCTGCTGGGGACAGGAAGAGACTGAACAGGCTGATCCGCAGGGCCAGCTCTGTTCTAGGATGCCCTCTGGACCCAGTGGAGGTTGTGAGTGACAGGAGAATGGTGGCTAAGCTGTCATCCCTGCTGGACAACATCTCCCACCCCATGCATGAGACTGTGACAGCACTGAGCAGCTCCTTCAGTGGGAGACTGCGGCACCCATGGTGTGGGACGGAGAGATTTCGCAGGTCTTTCCTCCCCACTGCTGTCAGACTCCACAACAAAGACTTTAACTGATCAAACACACACATCCACAAATGTGCAATAACACTAAGTGCAATAATCTTTCTGGCACCGTTGTATTTTTCACTCAGTTGTATATAGCATTTGTATTCTATTTTTATCCTATTGTATATTTTATTCTATTTTATTCTACTGTATATAGTATTCTATTTTTATTCTATTCTGTACAGTTGTGTACTGCATTTATTCTTATTTTATTTTATTCTAATTGTCCTTCATAACTTTTGCACTGTCCACTTCCTGCTGTGACAAAACAAATTTCCCACGTGTGGGACTAATAAAGGTCATCTTATCTTATCTTATCTTATCTTATCTTATCTTATCTTAGTTAAATTACTTATTTAGTAATTAAGTTACTTTTCTGACACAGTAATTAGATAAGTATTTTAAATACAATATTGACTAAGTAATTAGTAATTAGTAATTAATTACTTTTTTAAAGTGACTTACCCAACACTGGTTGCCGGTTCGAGCCCCGGCTTGAACAGTCTCAGTCGTTGTGTACTTGGGCGAGACACTTCACCCGTTGCCTACTGATGGTGGTCAGAGGGCCCGGTGGCGCCAGTGTCCGGCAGCCTCGCCTCTGTCAGTGCGCCCCAGGGTGGCTGTGGCTACAATGTAGCTTGCCATCACCAGTGTGTGAATGGGTGGATGACTGGTTGTGTAAAGCGCTTTGGGGTCCTTAGGGACTAGTAAAGCGCTATACAAATACAGGCCATTTACCATTTTATATTTAGCTAAGAAAAAGGGGGTAAAAAATGTGTGGCTCAGTGTGACTCGTGTTGTTTTCTAAGTGTGTTAGTTTAGTCGTTTTACACAGGAATTCTTCATGAACACATGCAAAAGCAATATGTCATGGTGGGCTTTCAGATGCATATGAGAAAGAGAAAGGACATGAAACAGTGAGTGGGGTGTGGAGACATGTAAGTGATGTGATCAAGCAGTCTAGAACACAACAATGGAGTGATGAGCTTCAGCCTCAAGCACGTTTGATTGACCTATCGAGAGGTGGTGAGGTGTGAAAGGAGTCACTGACCCACCCCACTTGACTGATGATGTCAACAGCAGACAAATTTATTTATTTATTTTGTTTCACACATGGTACAGCAGTAATTCATTTCCCATACACAACCTTCCTTTCAATTAAAGTAACACTGTTTCCATGCATGAAAAGGAGCAGGAAGAAGAATAAATTCTTATGACACCTGCCCCCTATCTGTGACAATACAAGTAGGCAACCAAAATTACACTCTGACAATATTCTGCATATAACAAAACAAAACAAACCAAACAGAACAATATACTCAACAATGAGCAATACCACTAAATATCAAACTAAAAGGATAATTTTTTCTACAATTAAATTCTGTTATTTTCAACTTCTTCATATTGGTTTATCATTTTATTCTTATAGCAGGTTTTAAATTGAGAAACATTTGTACAACACTTAAGATGATCATTGAGAGAATTCCAGTTTTTTATGCCTATGACTGTTGGACACATTTGCCTTTGTGTGGTTCGAGCGAACCGATGCTTAAAATAAAACTTCCTTCTGCCGTCCCCATTTTCTGAACACAATACAAATAAACTTTGTAACTTAAGAGGTAGTGTTTTATTTTTTGCCCTAAACATAATAATTAATGTCTGTAATTTCACTATATCTTCTAGTTTTAATAATTTCGATTTTATAAACAAACTATTAGTGTGTTCTCTATATTTAACATTATGCATAATTCGAAGCGTTCTCTTCTGTGATAAATATAATGGTTTCATATTAGTCACGTATGTATTCCCCCATACTTCAACACAATAACTCAGATAGGGTAGAAATAATGAAAAATATATTATTCTCATTGTCTTGTAATCTAATATATATCTTACATTACCCATGATATAAATACTTTTAGCCAACTTTTTTTAACATGTTCAATATGAGATTTCCATGTTAACTTGTCATCCACTATTACACCCAGAAAACGGAATTCTGTCACTCTTTCAATTAATACTCCCTCTATAGATAATACTATCTCTTCCTCCTTTACTCGGTTTCCGAATATCATAAACTTTGTTTTTTCCAAATTCAGCGAAATAACTGCATTTCGTTGCCCTGTACCTGTGCATGTGCAATGACAATAAAGTTGAATTCTATTCTATTCTATTCTATTTACATCAAACCATTTTTTAATTTTTTTCATTTCAATAACCATAATTTTAGCCAATTCTTTCAAGTTTTCTCCGGAACAATAAAAATTTGTATCATCTGCAAACAAAACAAAATTTAACATTTTTGACACATCACAAATGTTGTTTATATATAAATTAAAAAGTTTTGGTCCTAAAACAGAACCTTGAGGGACCCCACATTTTGCTACAATAGCTATGATTTCTTTTTCAGTAATTTCCCCTAAAAACATAGACTGTACCACTCTATTTCCTTTCCATTCGTCATTCCATTCTGAATCATCCTGTTTTCTAATTAAGTTTGCCAGGTTAGGCCCAATATTTACAAAAAAGAATTAAATTCATTTACCACTTCATTCATATCACTTACGACCTTATTTTTCTTATTAAAGTAAGTAGGTAAATTTAAAGATGTATATTTATTACCCAATGCGTTTTTTAAGATATTCCACGTACCCTTAACATTATTTTTGTTTTTGTAAAATAATTTATTATAATACTCTTTCTTAGCCTTTCTGATAATTAATACTAACTTATTTTTATAAACTTTATATTTCATTTCAGCCGGCTTTGTTCTAAGTTTTATATAATCTCTGTACAGTTTATTTTTCTTTTTACATGCATTTTCTAGTCCTTTTGTTATCCATGGTTTACCAGTAGTTTTCTTTTTCTTTTGCTTATATAATACCAGTGGACAGTGATTTTCATACAAAACCAAATAAATATTTAAGAATGCCTCGTATGCAGCATTGACATCATTTACATAAACCTCATTCCAATCTTCTTTCATAAGCTCTTGCCTGAACTTATTTATTGCATCATCATTTCTAATTCTTACATATCTGTCCACACACACTTCCTCCTTTCGTGTCATTTTATAATCTAAAGTAACAAAAACAGGTAAATGATCACTTATGTCATTTATGACAAGACCACTTATAATATTGCTTTCCAAGCAATTAATGAAAATGTGATCAATTGAAGTAGCTGACTTTTCAGTTATTCTACTAGGTTTAGTAATCAGAGGGTAGAACCCTCTTCCAAATAATAACTCAAAAAAATCTGATGATGCCTTATGACTGGACATTTTTAAAAAATCAATATTATAATCACCGCAAATACAGAATGTCTTATTTCCCTTTACCTTGCTCAATAAATCTTCTACTACATCTGTGAATGTTTCTATCAGTGTCCCAGGCCTCCTATACATACAAGTAACAATTATATTACTCTTTCTTTCCGTTTCTATTTCTACTGTCACACACTCCGTTAAATCATCAATAGCCACAGACATATATTCAACCTGTTTACATTTCAAATCACTATCAACAAAAAGTGCCACACCTCCTGCCTTCTTATTAGATCTATTTATATGATATAACTCATACCCATCAGTGTGAAAGTCCCAGCCCCTTTCCTCATCTATCCATGTTTCTGATAGTGCTATCACTTTAAACTTGCCTTTCAGATTATTCAAAAAATCATTGATCATAACAAAACTTTTATAGAGGCTTCTACAGTTGAAATGAATTAATGAAAATATATTGCCTAAGTCAACATTATCCCTAAATTGATTCTCAGTATAATACTCGCATGTAACATTAATTGCATTAAGCACATTCCTTTCTGGATCGATATTATTTTCAAAATCATGTAATTTGTAATCCGAATCTTCAGTCATTGTGATTGGGTATTCTTTAAATGTCTGTTATCCTTATGACATACCCAAGTATTTCACAACAAATAAAAGGATATACAGGGATTATTTTATTGACAAAGTCATATCTTAATTAAGTACCAGCAAGCTTTTTAAGGGTCAGAGACCAGGGATAGTCACTCTGCTTTGGCCCTGTGTGTGTGCAGGCTGGAAGAGCTCCTCCATCTGCTTCTTACTGGATTTGAACTTTTCAGAAAATCTTGCAAGGTAAGGATTATTCTCTGCCACAAATTATAATTTGCTGTGTAGTTCAAGTTTACCTGTTGTAGCATCTCTGCTGGTTAGCTGTACTGCAATGCTGTTTTTGTCAAATTAAGCATTTAAAGTGTGGATAGATCTTTACTGACCTGTTTTAAGTAGTTTTGGGAGGGAAAGTGGTTTTTCTGTTAAAACACATCTCAGATTATCCTTCCTTTGTTTCTTTTTGGCTGGCTGTAGGGAATTAACATGTGCATCAAATGCTTTGTGAAAATAATTGTAATAGGATAGGATTGTAATCTGACTGTAGGTCTGCAGCCTCTACATTGGTTGAATTTGTGTAAGGAATTGAGGTGCAATGGCTCAAACAGTCAACATGAAGGTCCAGGAGCTGCCATATCTGCCACCTGAAGTTTGGATTTTGGTGTTCGGCTACTTGAACACTGAGGAAAAGCACACAGCCCGCTTCTGTTGTAGACACTTCAGAGATCTCATCGACCACCCGTCCCTGTGGAAGGATTATACAGCGGGATTCTCCAACTTTCACCGCTACACATCTGGATTCTGGGACACCGTGCAGTGCCGCAGGGTCAGCCGTGCCACAGTGCAACATTTACGACCCAAAGATTGGAAAATCCTCAGCAAGTCCCTCCCATCGCTCAACACCATTGTCTGTGTGAGGGAACGACGGTATTACAAGATGAAATACTTAGACAACCTGTGTGAATTCCCCAACCTGACGAGTCTTGGGGTACGAAACGCCACCTGGGGCGAGCCGTTACTGTTGCAGTGTCAGAGTAAGCAACTAGCAGAGCGGCTGACTCACCTCAGCGTCTGCAACATTCAGATGTCCTGCGACGACACTGTGGCGTTCATCAACAGCGTGTCACGCTTGGTCAACCTGCAGTACTTGCTGTTCCACCAGCAGGGCTTGTGGAGTGAAGGGCGTGGGAGGATGAGGCCAGTGCCCTCTTACGTCTTTCACAACCTGATGCTAAGCCTGAAAAAACTCAAACACTTATCCTGGGGAATGATAGGGGAGGCACTAGTGTCGCTGCCCGACGACTACTTCTACCCACTGGACCCAGAAAACCCAGGTAAGCCAGTCTCCTGATTATATTTTACACTTGCATGCATCAGAAGCAATACAGTCACTTTTTACACCTTTGGCAAGAGCTTTTCATCAAAAAGAAAAAGTTTTCTTTACATTATGCCTCAATATTGGAACAACATCCATCATATTGAAGTCAGTTGAGCTGCACACATGCTGCACGGTCACACAGTCTGCTGTGTAGTACTGTATGACTATGCTAAACTTACCTGAGAGAAACAAAAGGTTTTACTAACCACCTCTTCTTTTTTTGTCCTGTAGGAGAGTACAGCGGCCCAGAACTGATCTCTCTGGAGTTGGTTCAGTGCCATCTGCGGTCCTGGCCCAATAATCTACAACAGCTGGAATCACTCTCAATCATTGGTGAACCAAAACATTCATTTAATGTTTGTATTGTGTGTGCAGCAAGCAAAAATGGAGGAAAAAGAAATGTTCTGTTTATCTCTTTTAAAAGCTTGCATCTTTTTTATTGTTCTTTCAAATAAGCTGTGTGAAGCTCCAGGCCAAAACTTTTTTCTGAAACTCTTTCTGTCCTGTCATTACAGAAGGGAGTTTTCACGACTTTTATAAGACAGACTTTCCATCCCAGGTGACCAGTCTGACCCTGCGAACATTCATGTACACAGGCCATGTGAACTCCATTGCATCTAAACTCAAGCGAGTTGAGCACCTCGACATAGATCAGAGCCTTTACTACACCGGTAGTCTCTGCAAACTGCTTCCTACACTGTTTCCTCAACTCAAGACTCTCAGGATACGGTATGCCCAGCAGATTTTTATTTTTAGTACTATTACAAAGTAAAAGTTCCATTTGATGGTTTGTGTGACCTTCAGCATCAAATCGTCTCACTTTTGAGAAACTGACATCATTTACATTTTGCTGCAAATGAAGCTTTTTTCTGTCTTGATTTCTTAAGTACAACTGAAACACTACAGAAAATCTTGTCAACAATTTCCCATCATGGGTCTATCGTTGCCAACACGCAACTAGAGCTGACGTTTTTTCCTGTCTTGTCTTCTGTAGATTCCACCGTGAGGAACCAAAAAGAGACCTGCTGTTCCTCAACAAGCTGCGACACCTGGAGCGACTGGAGCTGATCAAGAGACAGACATACATTCTTATAAGTGACGAAAACAAAACTTGGCCGAGTCCATCTTTGGAGGGACTGATCAAGGAGCTGCGGGAGATCTCCAGGAACAGGTTCAGCATCATGACCACGATGCCCGAAAGGGACGTTTTTCGAGAATGTGACTGCATTTGGGAAAGAGAGGAAACACGATTCTAATCCTGAGCAGTGCAAAGTGAACAATACAGAAAAATGATGTTATTACACAGTTTTTTTTCTCCAGTGCCTCAGGATACTAATTGATATGGACTTTCATGTAGATGCAGCAGGTACTCAGTTCAGTAATGGTTACCATGAGGAACCATAGCAGCTTTAAACATCTGTATCACCCCAAGGACTCGCAATGGGTGCAACGCTACCTTTAAAATAAACGAAGGTCAAAGAAAGAAGCTGCTGCTTTGTTGCTGCAGAGAAATTTTACACATGGATAAAATGATGTGATGCGATGTGAAATATTCCAGTGTTATTTCTGAATGCATTGCTACAAGCATGTTACAATGTTACATGTTACAATGAGAAATTCTCTGGTTGTGTGAGAATTTATAATTTTTTTGTTTTGTTTTTTGATCAAATAAAAACTAGTTTTATAAAGAACTGCATTATTGTTTTTCACTTTATTTCAGTTTAAATTTAGTTTATAATTTCATGTAACAATTTGCAAATCAAAATACAAACCTTAAAGTCACTGTATAGAAAGCTTCACTCCTAAGAAAGACATTATCAGTGTGACGCTCACGTCTAACTGTGGAAAAATGTTCACATTATTTCAGTTCAATTTTTTGCGGCAAATCACAACAAGAGTCACCTCAAGACAGTAATACAGAGGAACCCAAACAATCACAAGGATGCCCATGAGCAAGCACTTAACTTAGCCACAGGGGGAAGGAAAAACTCCCTCTTAACATGAAGAAACCTCTGGCAGAACTAGGCTCTGGAAGCGGCAGCCACCTGCCGTGACTGGTTGGGGGTGAGGGCAGGGGGATAACATGTGGAAGAGAGCCAGAGATAAGCAATAAGGCAGAGTGGTGTGTAAACACACATTGAGTGAAAAAGGGTGAGAGAAGGTGAAAGACTGCATCATGGGAAGCCCCCAGCAGCCGAAGTCTATTGCAGCATGACCGAGGGAGGATTTAGAGAAAGAAGCAAATGTGTTGAACCCTGTGAAGCCTGAACCATGAAATCATTGCAAGAAAATTCAAACTTTTTGAAACTGGCTTGTTTATTCAAATGTTTATTAAACCTTCTGATAAGTAAATAGGAAAACATCACATTTGCTACATCTGGCTTACGTGTGTAGTTAATTGCTTAAAAATGTATTGTAAAAAGAAAAATCCCACTGATGATGTAGAAGTCTCAAAACCTCGGAGCTACAGGGCTAAAGGACGACAGACAGTCACGGTTTATTTTTCCAGGTTCTCCCAAGTTTCTCTTCCACACGGTCGAGGAAAGCACTGTACGCTTCTCTTCTTCGTTTGTGTCTCTGTGAATGAAGAGAAGAAGCGATAATAAAGATGGATCACCCTCTAAACTTTTGCAAGAAATAAAATCTTTCATACATTTGATCAACTTTGACACAGCGTTTTTGTGAATGTAACATGAGAAATAAAAATAGTTTAATCAAGAAAAAAGATTCAACATGAAATTATAAATTCCCCCAACACAATATGTTTAGACACTTTATCAAAAGGAAAATTACATATTATTATCAAATCATTATTTTCATGCATCTATGTGTAACTGGTGCTTTAATGTTATTGTTGGTCAAGCCACTATTTATCTAGATCAGGTGTCTCAAACTTGCGGCCCAGGGGCCACTTGCGGCCCACGTCACCCCTACTTGCAGCCCGTATATTGATATGAAGAAATATAATATGATTTGGCCCTTGAAGTTACTTTTCTTGTTGAGGAGGATTTGTTTGTTTTTGAGTTCAATGTTAAAATAAGTTCTTTAAAAAGCAAAAAATAATTTAATACAAAGGCAATATGAGCAGAGAGCACAAACATGTTGAGGAATTGGCTGTCTTAGTTCAGTGAGAGAAGTATTTATAAAGAAAACAAGTTTTACTAGAAGTCAAAAACTACTGTGTACACGTATGTCTGCATTTTTGTTTTGTTAAATAAGAACAAAACTAAACCAGAAGCGCTCCCACGTGTCTGGCCAGCAAGAGAGTACCAATTTGCTTGTTTGGTAGTTCAATGAAAGGCTTCAGTTAGTTAAAAGTTAGGAAAAAAATTGCATTCCCGTTTGCAGTTTTGTCTTGTTATACAATATTTGAAATAAAAATAAACAAAACACCACATTTTAGTAAATATTTGTGGGTGTTTTCTTGTTTGTTTGTGCTGCTTGAACACTAAAGTGTCCTTCACATGAGATGACAGTGCCCACAGATCATTTAAGTTTGAGACCCCTGATTGAGTTTAAACTTCTCCTGCAGAGGGCTGTAATCTAAAACAAACAGTGTATTTTCATACTTTGTTGCACTCACATGGCCTTTAAGTCTTCCCACAGAACATAATCTGTGTAATGATTACATGATTTTAGTTTGTTTTTTAGACAACAGCCCCCCTGAGACTTAATAAAATTAGCTACTTTACAGAACTAAAATCGAGAAACTCTACTGACAGTGTAGGAAGCTGATTTTGGAGGCCAGGGCAGTGGAGGGAGAAAGAGTTGGGCATCCCATTTTGGCTCTGCAGGTTTATAGGTATCCATCCGTGTCTTGGTGTCTCTGAAACTAAAATCTGTCTCAGAGCTGATCTTCACTAGAAGAGAAATAATATTAATCAAGAGAAAAGAGGCTTTTGATCTTGTCACAAATCCTTTTGTTTCACTTAATGTTGCTGCCTAAATAGAAAAGCAAGATAAAGCTGCAAATCAAACTCAAGAAAACTACTCACAAGTGTCCAAATGCTTTAATTTTAACTTCAAGTTGCCAGGATCTCTCTCATGTGCAGCTATCATATCTGGAAGCTCCTCATCAAGCTGAAATCAGTGATTTAAAGCAAAAAGTCCAATGATCATGTTAATGTTTTGTCTATATTGTCCTCTTGTGTTTAAACCAGATATTGTGCTCTAAAACACACTGTATTGTCTGCAGTTTACATGTGTCTGTGTTTCAAAAAGGTACTAAATCCATGGACTGTTTGGGGACACTTACTGGTCTGAAGTTGTGAGGTTTGGGGTTCTTGTACGTCCCAGAATGATACTTTCCAATCTTCACAAACATCAGTTCAGTCTCCAGAGCATCAGGAGGCCTATATGAAGTGATGAACTTCGGAGGTTCTTTTCTCTTGGGACTCGAGGACAGAGAATTTGGTAGAAATGTTCTATATCTCCTCTTCATTTCTTTGGGCTGAGGTGCAACTATCTTTATATTTTTCTTTCTTTCCCTTATTTCTGAAGTACACAGACTGCTGTACAGTTTCACTGAGAAATCTGGTGGCCCGATGCTCTGCACATCACACTTCCTGTCTGTGTTTCTAAGCCTAAAATATTTGCTTCTTGCAAAGGAGAGATCTTGACTCGCAGCAAATTGTGTTTGTCTTTCAAAAGAAACTGAGGACAATAGCTGTAACAACTCGGTTGGAATCATTTTGATTTGCTGATGTCCAAATAATAATGGAGGTGCTTACCCTTAATTTCAGGAAGACTTCTCATTACGGACCTAAAATATGAATCCTCAGAGTTTGAATGTAATGTCCTTGTACCGGTTGTGCAGATGTCCAGAACCCAGTTTTAGCCTAAGAAGAAGGAAACAGAAAGGCTAACTGCAGACACATAAAACAAGCTGCTTGGTAACCAGTGCCCTTAGCCTTCTTAACAAAAAGAACAAAGAGTGGGCTGAGCTCAGCAGGACATTCAACAAAACAGAAAACAGGAACTTGGCAACGCTGCAAACAATGTGGCCTCTGGATTACAGAGACCATGGCACCCTGCAGTCCATTTTATTTGTTTTCTATAATGCAGTAAACCTTCAGTTTTACATTGTCAAATACATTATTTTAAAGTCAAATTCAACTTTGTCAATTTTGTAAAATGTAGAGGACATACACAGGCTCAAAGTGTCCTTTCCCCCAACCAACTGTGTGCAACTAAATAAATAAGTTTAATTGAAAAATAAAGTAAAGCAGAGAGCTATGAAATTATGAGATATGATTAATTAAGTATCAAGCATAATATGAATTGCATGAGATATATTAACACCCATGTACAATTATTATTATATATATAATTAAAGTGCCCGAAATCTGAAGGATGGACTTGTGGATCCCAAATTCAAGATACATCTAAATGCTCTTTGTTATGGGGTTAATTACTGGTCTGAGTTAGCTACCTGATCCTGTGGAATAAATTTGTCTATTCTAGTTTATACAGACACACTGTGGAGGTTTAATTGCTGTAGTTTTGTATAAATTTAAGCTTGTATATAATTTGGACCTGATCAGTTATGTCTAAAGCCCCTGTATCTCACAGCCTTTTAATCATTATAATCTTATTAAAATTGTTTTGTTTTGTTTTGTTTTTTGTTTTGTTTTGGGGTTTTTCCCCCGCCTGTCCCGTTTGGTTCTTTTGCCATCAGAATTATTGTCTAAAGGCAAAGAAAGATGCCCAACGGATTTACTTTACCAAATGGACCATCCCGGCCTTGCCGTATTGGTCTATTTGATTCAACTTTGCTTTTATTGTTTATTTTATTTTATTCAGACATGACTGGGGGAAAGAAAAGGGAGAAAGAAAGAGGGAAAGAAAAACAGCGGGGAAGAGGAATGGTGATAAAGGGCAAAAAAAACAAAAAAACAAAAACCAACAAAACAAACAGACAAAAAATACATATATCAATCACCTGGATCACCTGTTGAGAAAGAAAAAAGAGAAAACAAGCAAAAAAAAAGAGCAATATAATAAACAACATCATCGCGATGATCTATGTGAATATAACAGTAAATACTAAATATTGAATATTATTGTGCCACATGTTGGATCGACAGCGCACAGTGTGCTTTGAGGTAGGAGCCAAAAAGGGTGTAGTTTGTGTCTGTGAGCACCCGTTTGTACACCTGTGTGCATGAGCGCGCTTGTATTTAAAAGGTTCCTTCATGTAATGATCTGCTAGAGGGTGTGGGGAGCCATAGCCCCGTCCTCCTGGGCATGAAGCAGGTATGGAGGAGATCAAGACTCCAGACATCCAGAGGCCCCCAGAACACAAGAGACCAAGGAAGACCAACGGAGGGGCAACCGTGCCAATCTCCCGGAAAGAGCTGAGGAGAGCCCCAGATGAGGGGTCGCTCAGCAGACGCAGAGCAGAAGCCAGGAGGGAGTTGCAGTGACGTGCCCGTGAGCTCCGCCGGCAGCCAGCTGTGACCGAGCTCCAGGCCGAGAGGCCGAGGGCACCCCACCCCCAGGCTCCAGGCCCCGACAAGCAGCCACCAGGAGTGAGCCGGTGGGTACCTGGACGCCCATCCCCGGACACAAAGAACCACCAATGCACCGATGTCTGAGGGCGTCTGCCACTGGCAGGGGGAGTGGTGGGGGAGATAGGCCTCCATACCATGGAGGGCCTGAGATGTCCCTCGAGAGGTGGCGTCTGATGCCCGACCTGACATATAGACACAGACAAACAGGCACACACAGATACAAACATCCATTCCCACCCCCATGCTCTCATATGCAATTACTCAGCACTCACCCAACGTGGAGACAGACATAAATAGACACTGTACACACAATCACACTCCCCAAGCGTACTCTATACCCCAGGTCTATCTTATTAAAACTGTTAAGTAAGACCTTGTCAAATAAACCAAAAGAGTGCAGACAACGTCCAGTAAAGGTGCATGAAAACCAAGAGTACTTGATTGCAGATTATTATTATTTATTATTACTTTAAGCTCACTTCAACTAACCAGGAATTAAAAATCACATTATTTTACAATTTAAAACTGTTACTATACAAAGATTTTAAAGCATAGATCTTCTTATATTTCTCAAAAAGTCCTACCACAAATAATTGTGTGTGATATCTGAGTGACCACTAGATGGCAGCAGATATTGTGATCCTGCAGCTGCCAGCAGAGAACAGCTGAGTTCACAAGTATGACATGCTTTTTCATCCTTCTATCAGGAGCAAACTCTTAATTCCTATCTTTCATTTCCTGTCCTGAAGTACTAAAGTTCATCATCAGAAAAACCCAGAGATGTGAACACAAACCAATGTGGTATAAACCGTTCAGATGGCTTAGAGCACATACAGAGTTAGAGGAAAGCCAGGATGTGACAAACAGTGATGCATCTTCCAGATTCAAGGTGCAGTCAGTCTGTTAGAGAATACTGCTTGAAAGTTTACAGCTGCTACACAGCAGATTTTTACTGACTGAACCACACAGTGGAAAGGAAGCCCACTCTTTTTCCTTCATGCCAGACGTTTTGTTTATTAGAACCAGGACACCAGACTTCCCAAAGTGACCACATCTCACTACATAAAAATAATATTAGATTAAATTATTGCTTTCATTTTTGTTGTTTTTTCTTTATTCAAAAGGTTTTGAATACAATTCTTATCAAAATGTCTGTTTCTTTATTATTATTATTATTATTATTATTATTATTATTATTATTATTATTATTATTATTATTTTGTTGTTGTTATTACAATTCATGTTTAATCTTTCAATATTTATTTGACCAAAAAGTGAAAATAAGTGTAATTAAGGATCTTTTTCGAGGACTGAAGGAAAATCTATAGATTTCACTAAGATAAAATAAAAATGTTTAAAAAAAATTAGTTTGTCATCTTGGTTTGCCTCTTCTAACACATTAAATCTTTACCTGATGATTACCCTCCAAATCTGAATAAGTAAAATGACTAAGACTAACAGCGAACTAATAACAACTGAACTGAAAAAAGCAAATCCAAATCCATCCAAAAACATCTAAAACTAAAGCAAATGTTTTTTAAAAAAAAATAATTAATTTAAAAATAAATGGAAATTTCATACTACTGTGTAATAATAGTGGTACGAGATAAGAAAAAAACTAAAACAAAAATCTACTTTTGTGGCTCTAAAATATTTGAAAACTTACTCCAACATATATGTTTATAACTTTAAACCGAAAACCTGAAAGATTTTTTTACCATATTTCAAAATTAACTCATCATAACAAAAAAATAATCATTTTATTTTATTTTCACAATAACTAAAAAAAGAAAAAATAACATCTGTTGTGTTTTAGAAGAGGCTGACAGTAAGTAGAAGCGATCCTGTCTTGTAAACACTGATCTGTATGCAGCACCACAGTTGTTGCAGCAGTCACTTTGTTTGTAGCTACTTGGACAGCTGACATCAGACAGCAAAGGCAACAGGAAACCTGAGCTGAGACCAAACAGCGCCTGTGAAGGACCTGACCTCACTGAGCCTGTAAAATCAGGAGCTGCCACCTTCAGAGGCTCCGGTCGACCTCCAGGCCCTCGGTCCTGTTTCTGAACAGCCCGACCACTGAACCGAGTAACATTTCACCTGTCAGGTAATCAGGAGTTCCAAAGAAACACAGGATCCGGTGGTCAGACATGACACCCTTTATCTCCAAGTCACTCAGACAATATGGCTTTGTTGTTTTAACACCAAGAGAAGATGTAGCACAGATAAATTCAGAGAGAGAAGCCTGCAGATGACAGATGTGTAATTGCTTTTAAGGAAAATACTGATGTAACAAGGAGTTTCTCATGTTCCCATCCCAACATCTGACTAAGTTTCAGGGCCTCCATCTGTTTTTACGCTTGTTCGAGCACTGCAGCTGAAGCAGGAGTTTAAGGTTACATTGCTGCTTGTCCCATAAGATCAGTCTCTCTTCCCTCCTTTTCTTCTTTGTGTTTATCTTTGTTCACATAGAATAATAGGGTGAGGAGTGTGTTAATGTGGAGGCAAATCAGTGAATAAAAAACGTCAAATTAAATACAATCAGTCAGAAAATTAGAAAAGGTTTGAATTTATGAATGATAATGTGGAGGTCGAAAGGAGCAAAATCTGGTCCTTTTAAGGTTTTATAATTTCACTAGTAAAATCCTGTATTTATGGCCATGTAATGTTTGTTTATCAGTTCAAAAGGTGGGCTCACACACACACACACACAAAAATATATAAATATCTTGTTTTATAGCATTTTAGGCTCCTATGTCAACTGGTCTTAACTTACAGCATGTTTGTCCATGATGGGATTTAGGATTTTGGTTAGCTGGATCAGAGACTACACAAATATAGTTTGCATTGTTTTTGGGCGGTGTTGATTGCTCTGCCTTGGTCGGGGAATGCGACGGGAGGTTGGATGTCGGGAGCTGAAGCAGGAATAGCTTGTGTCATCGTGACGCAGCTGCTCCAAGGTCGCATCTGTCCCTCACAAAGCAGCTCCCTTTGTAGCATGAACAATTACAGCAGATCTATTATTATACAAGGCTTTGCAAATATTCATGAACCACGTGGACAATCTGTGTATTGAATCTGCAGTGTGTTCTTTTTTCTTTAATGTGATCTTTTTTTGGTTTTGTCTATAATATCTGGCTCTTTGATTTCAGTTTTCTGCTTTTGTTTGTAAAATGCATTTTTACAGGCACCACATAAAAAGTTACTATCATGTACACTGTTGTTTGACAAGCTAACACTGTAAAAGAGGAAATTTAGACTTTTTACCCAAATGTTTTGTTAATTATAGCTCTGCTTGGCTCTGACCGATTATTTTTTACTGATTCTTAGATTCAGATTCAAAGGCGCATTTCGAGAAGGTGAATGTAAGCCTTTGACTTGCACATCTTTTTTCCAGCATATTAGTGCATTGTACCAACAGGGTGACTAATAGGACTCTTTACCTCTGAGATCTTCTTCTAACACAAGTAATGAACACTTGTTAGTCAGGACACAAGCTCACGAATCATGATTTGGACACTGTTTTCCAAATCTTTTCCACAGGAGATCAACACAGGCAGCAGGGTGGTCCATCACCAGTATGCTCGGCCCTAAGTCAGCAGCCTCGCCCTCACCCGGGCTGTAAATCGGAGCACAGACTTACAAACTTACCTCTTCCTTTTTACTCTGTCTTATTTCACTAACTCCTGATGTTGTGCTGTTTATGACTAACTATATTTGTCTCATATTTGTTCATATGTTTTTCCCATCAGTGGTGAATGTTACAGTAATTATTTAGTTTACCTGCATAGTGTATATCACATTTCTCAAAGGGACACTGCAGTGCAGCCATTTTTGCATTATTACTGATTGTAATGAGAGAAAATTGGACACAATTAGCTTGTATGATTAGCTTAAGCTATTAGGCAATTATGCCAATTTTCCTTTCAGTTTTTTCTTGCCTGGATGTAATTTGGCAGTTACACAATCAAACATATCATGCAAGTATATATGTATGCTTGACACTGATACAGGTTTTCCCTACCTGATTGAGTTGAGGCAAATTTGCTTCAAACTCTGTAAAAAGAAAAAAAAAACGAGCCAAAGACCATAAAGTTCATTGTAATTAAAAGCCAAAAAGCCAAAGTGAGAAAAAACCCCACTATCATTATAACAGTCACGAACAACCTTGGTTTCTGTATTGAGGTTTAATCGCTGGTTGTGTAAGAAGGAAAGTAAGTGGGTTTTTACCTAATGGCTTTTCCAGGCTTTTACCATGTTGATGGTCCAGGAGATTTATGAGGGAGGGCTTATGTCCTCCAAACAGACGAGCGTCTCAACAAGACAGTCGGGCAGCTTCATGTTGCTCAGGGGGAAGAGAGGAGGAGGTGTGGCCCACAACCTGCTTAGCTGTTAGGTATCCACTGCTTCTGGTTGGCTCTGCTAGTTTACTTATAATTAATCACAACCCTTTGTCTTCCTGCTCTTAGTGAGACTTTACAGTTTATTTAAACTGGAAATAACCTTCCTGCTGATACTTGAATTTTAAAAATGTGAGACTACAGCAGTCCTGCAGATGTATAATAACTTAGTTTAACAGCTTAAACTGCTTTTAGAAAGGAAAGTAGGAACTGAAACAAACAGTTTTGTTTGATTAATAATTTGTCTAACTCTTCAAGCTGATATATCAATCATTTGGTGGGAATAATTTGTAAGATTGTAATCTTAACCTTTCTAAATTAGGGTGGATAAACAACACATTTCTAGATGTCCTTCATCAGCTTTATAGAAGAAAGAACTGCAGCATCGCTTCTCTTCTTGAGGCTCTTAAATGTAAAAAAAACTCCAACACAAATCCCCCCACACTTTCTTTCCCTGTTTCTTATATTATGTCTTCTTTGTATATTTTGTTTTGAGAGCCATCCATTTTTTAACAACTAGAATTGAGCTATCTTCCTCTTTTTCATATTTTCCCCTGAACAGATCAGTTTCAGGTCTTTTAACAGAGCAAACAGCTTCTCAGCTCCTGCCGGCAAAACAATATCTGAGGCACACAGCTGCAGTAAAAGCATGAGAATGGAAACAAGCGGCTTGGAAAAAAGATGTTAATGTGATATCTGGTTTATACAAAATCCCACTATTTGGCGAGGATCAGTTCCCTGAAAATTCGAGCACGGAGGCCATCTGTTTTAGCAGTTTGGAGTTGTGACTAATGAAATACCACTGACTGGCCAGTAATAAACCTCTCGTGATTAGTCCTTTGGCCCTTTTCTCCCCATTTAGAAAGACAAGAAAAAAATGTGGTGCAGACAGTTTTACAAGCTTGAGCTGACTGAGATTACTGATTTTTAACATGCATTTCCCTTCAAATAAAAATATGAAAGAAGCAAAAACAAGTTGCATTTCATTTGCTGTCTTTGTTAATTTTCCATCGTAAATTGTTGCAGAAAAAAATGCAAAAGTTTCTGACCCTCAAAACATCCTGGGGAAGGATTCCATCTCTGAATAACAGCAGTTAGACTGATGAAGGTTTGCCTTTAAAACTTACCCAAGGAAATATATATATTGTTGGATTTTCCTAACATTTGTTAGTTAAAATAAGTTAATATCTAGTTAGTTAGTTGAAATAATTCAGACTTGTGACATTTTAAATTTAAAGGTAGGTAAAATTAGTATAAAAATTACTTTTAGCTGAAATTCTCAGTGGATAGTCTGATGAATTCTTGATAACTTGTTATACTTTGATAGCTTTTCTCTTGGCCTTCATTAAGCTCAATGAGAAAACTGTATTGTTAGATTTTATTTGAACCGCCTTATTGTCTACAACCCTTTCTTATCTCTGAATCACTTAGAAACATTGATAGGTTTTGCTCCTCTGGATTTATCCACTTGAGGGTGCCCAGGGTTTTTCCAGAACCTGGTGGAACAGTGTCCTCCTGTTTTGTGCCTTGGTCATTGAATGATGTTCAAACCAGAGATAAATATTTTTGTGTTGTTTGTCTTCTGTACAGTATTCACTGCTGTTCCCGAGCTGCACTTCATCAGCTCAATTATTGGAAATAATCAATTGTTTTGGTTTTGAAGAAAACCATTATGTGACAATGCATCAGTTTTGAGTTGCAGCACGATTCCGATTAATTTGGATCTTTCAGCATCTGAAACAACTCTTTTCCCATTCGTGCGGATATGTGCAGAGGTTTGGGTTGTCAGTAGGTTTGCTCCTCCTAACACACTGTAGCAGTGCAGCGTGCAGCAGTTTGAGGTCAGCCGCTGCAGTCCAGCATCTCGATCAGCTTCTTCTTCTTTCAGCCTGAAGCACCTCCGGATTTCCTGCTGGTCCGTTCGTTTTTGGCCTGAAAGCCGAGAGAGAGAGAGAGAGAGAGGGGGGAAAGAGAGAGAGTTCTTTTGGCACAACAACGGGGCCAATCGCGCTGAGCGCTCGCGCTGTTTGGTGGCAGAGTCGCGTGCTGGACACTGAGGGACGATGAGACCTGAAACTCTTTCCAAACTTCTTCTCTGTGTTGCATTTTCACTGCCCAACGCAGTGCACATTCAAACAGGTAAGCTCACAGCTTACAAAGACAGGATTTAAAGTATTTAAATGTCATTTTGTCATTTCATATTTCCACATGCAAATAACTTTTAAGACTATTCTCGGTTTAGGGGGATGCAGGAGGGTTTCAGGAGGGTTAATATAAAGACAGCTAGCTTTAGTGTTGCTGCAGGACTTCTTTAGCAGTGTCAAAAATAAGCTGACGCCTTTCCATCTATCATGAAGGTATCCAAGGCCACATAACCTCCAAATGTCCCACATATTCTGCTCTCAGGCTTCCCCTCAAACAGACAAACAGGATGTGGATTCTCTAAGTTCCTGTTCAGCTGACGAGGAGTGTAGTGACCAGGTGTTGATTAGAAAGGATGCTTGCTTTGAAAGCTGCTGTCCTGGCTTTCAGCGGCTTGTCTGCCTGTCACTGCTGTGCAGGCTCTTTGAGGATATTACCTTTCACTTTGACCTCTCAGGTCAGGAAACTTTACGGTGCCAAAAACAAGCTAGCTCTTCTTGGTTACAGCCCCCCCCCCAAGCTTTGTCTGTTTGCTCTATTTTGCCTCCCAATAAAGACATGAAAGAAGTCAGAACACCAGTACATGCTGAATTTCACCTGGTGTCTCTGTTTGTGTCTCACAACAGCTGTTGGCTAAAGGTGCTTTAGATTGTAAGGTGATATGAATAATTACACAAATTGATTGAATTAAAATCCAGTGTGGTGAAGTCAAAATTACAAAAAATGTAATTGTCCAAAAACCTATAGACACAGCTATATATATTTAAAGGCAAATGTCTTTATTATCATTTGAAATGTTTTGCTTGGGAAAGAGTTAAATATTTACAATTGCCATTAGGTGTTTGCAGTAACATTCAAGTCTAATGGTAGCTGACATATACCCCAGTGACTTTTGAACAGGCCTATAGAAGTACCCATCTTTGAAAGTAGAGAGAGGCCAATCATCAGCTTAAAGTATGACCTCACTTGAATTAAAACAAAAAGAAAATTGGTTTTGGAGATTCTGCATTCACAGATGTTTACTGCAGCTGTCCTTGTGTGTGTTGAGGTCAGCAATCCACCAGTGCACCTTGGGAAAATATCTCTCCAAAACTGGACACTATGTCATTTAAACTAGCTACGTTTGCAAAGTGGACTTTGCACATACATAATTGTAACCATGCATAACAGTTTATGATTACCTCTGTTTTGTGGGCATCTGGTCTAAACTTCATGAGACAGCAATGCACTGGCTTCTCATCCTACTTTGGCTCAAGATGTCCATAGAGTTTAGTGAGTGTGTTATCACCTTTCAAATTCACTTTGAAATGTTTCTGTTGAACACAGGCCAGCTGGAGAGTTGATGTCCACAATGCAACATTTGGCCAGCAGAAAGCTTTCCGTATACAGTATTTGAACATTGCTACTGACAGTCTTGGTGAGAATCCAGTCCTTATGTTGTCTCTCTGGCTGTGCCTTCAGTGCTTCCTCCAGAGTGTGCGCCAGGAGGCCACTCGGTCCTCCAGAACCCCTACCGTAGCACCACCTTCAGCTCCAGCTGGCTGCAGCAGTCATCCCTGCAGGACTTCATCTGTGACCACTCCCTCACACCGGGCTGGTACCAGTTTCAGATTTTTGACAAGCCAGCGAGTATGCCCACCCAGTGTGTGGAGGTAAATGATGTTTTTGTGAAAGAGAGTGAGATCTGTTTACAAGTGCTGTGTGTCTTATAAATGAGCTTCCAAGGATGTTGATGCTGTGAGGAGCTATTCTATTCTTTTTATCTGACTATAAATCATATTTCCTTCATCTACTATCTTCCCATGGAACTCCATTAATTTGATTTTGTTATTCAAATCATTAAGCTGACTCCTAACATTGTTCAAGTTATACATAGTTCAGTAGTGTCAACATACTATAAGATATGTTAAATGTACATTAGAGGAGGCCTATATGCTCATTTCAAAATCCATATTTTTATTCTTGCATTCTAATAAAGTAGCTTTGTGTGAGTCAAAGTTCAAAATAATCTTTGTTTATGCTTCACTGGGCTTTGGTGCATGCATGTTTATTAACTGCCTTGAAATATCCACTCTTAGTGACATCATAGAGATCCAAGAGTAAGGAAAACTATATGAAACCAAGCATTTAGAGCAATCTGAAGGCTGAGCTTCAGGCTCCCAGGGATTACTTGCATGTTCACTGACCTAATTATTTGAAACTGTGGTCATCGTCATTGTGAGCAACAATCATTGTTTAAAAATATATAGATATCATGTAAGGTCAATCATTAAAACTGCATTTAACTCAAGTGCGCAATCTTTTTCCACATTGTATACAACTGAGGTAATCAGCTTTCTTCAAAGACAGCAGCTAAAACTCCAAAATGATTAACTGCATTTGAAAATTCCAAATAAAAACTTCAAATATACCAATGAGAAGCTGTAAAAACACTCCAACCATTCCCATATCCGTCTACTGCAAGTAATTAACTGAACTTAGTTTAGGTTTGCTGAATCGTAACCTTTCTATTTCGCTATCAATTTGTATAATTTGTTAACACATTGAATGTTCTAACTTTGAGGCTTGAATTCTAGATGAAAGTCATTTTTTTAACCAATGTAGGAATTTTTACACCAATTTTTAGAATAATTTCACAGATATACTGCACAAATTCAGTCACTCATTGTGACCTCTATTAAAGATCATAAAAAATAAAATAGAATTGTAATTACCTCAGCCATGGCAGCTTCCGTCTTATTTCTTTTTTTTAGATTCATGTGGTAAACTTAAATTTATATGTATATAAATTATATGCTTGTTTAATTACAAATATAACCTGATAAGTTTGTGAAAGCCCTTGAGACCCCATCCATGTCCTCATGAGGGGAAACTCTGAGGTAGCCTGCCTGTCATGCGAGTTGTGTGTTTGTGTGTATACACATATTTATGAAGGAGAATGAAAGGAGAGTTGGAATATGTCTCATGTCTTGTGGTTGGCCTGCTGTGAGCCTGCAGGATCCATCTAAAGTGTCAGCCTCTCAGCCTCCTGCTTTCCCGGGGCATCGCTGCTCTCCCTGGGTGATGGATAACTACGGGAGTGAGCGGAGGAAGAAAGAGAGTATTGCTGTGAACATGTGTTACATAACAAGGCAGTGTCTTTTTGATGATGTTAGCAAATAAGGAGTTAGATTTGTCAAAGCCAAGAACCTTTTGTCTTTAAGGAGAACCAGGGTATAATCTGTAATGATATCAGATATCTTCTTTTGGACATTTTCTAAATTATTCAGTTGCAAAGTTATTTAAACCATTTCACTCATTGATTGATTTCAATTTTGGTGTCTGTGGATGTTTCAAACTCAGGTTTACAGGGCATGTGTGGCAGTACTGTGCTTACTTTGTGGCATTTGTTGTTTTTAGTAGAACATTTCTATTTCTCTTTATTCCAAAATAGCTTTTACTGGTTTTTCCTCCATTCTGGAGGATTAGTTTTGTGAAAGAATGACCATAATACATCCATACATACTGATTCCCCTTGCCCCCTCTGTTTCCAAACATCTAGGTGAACCACTGTGGGACTCAGGCCCCGGTGTGGCTGTCTCTGGGTGAGGGTGAGTCCCTGCCGGGGCCGCTGGAAGTCAGGCAGTTGACGGCCTGCGCTGCCTGGCAGTTTTTCTCAAGCAGCAGCAAAGAGTGCTGCATGTTTCGCATCCCAGTGACTGTCCGAAACTGTGGAGACTTCTATGTTTACCTACTCCAGCCCACACAGGGTTGCATGGGTTACTGTGCACAGGGTAAGTAACAGTAATTATTGTGTGACTGCAATGTAAAGCATGATTTTTGTGCCAATACACTGCTCAAAAAAATCAAGGAAAGACTCAATCATAGCAGCATAAGATGAATTTAGTTTAGTATTAGTGGCCGTATGATTCTTAAAGAACAGGGATGCTGGATGCTGCATAGCTGGAGGCTTTTTGTGTGAAGTTTTGTTCTCCTTGTGCCTTCGTGGCTTCTCTCTTTCTCTTTCCACAGTCCACAGACATAATTTCTCAGTCTAAATTTGCTGTAACTGTGAATGTGACGGGCCAGAGTGTACTGTCTCTTTCCCAGTGTCAGCTGGAATAGGCATCACTGTCCTTTGATTTCTACATTACGTGCTAATTTATAATGAAAAATGAAAGGGGAAGAAATGAAATGTGGAAGCATGGATGTATATATAAAGCGCAAAAACATAATCATTTTGAAGCTGCTATGTTTAAAAAAAGACAATATTTATATACAAGTCATGCTATTTTATAATTATCTGTTATAAATCTCCTGTCTCCCTAACAGAGATGTCAGACGCTTTACCCACATCATCGCTGCTCTGCGGTCCTGGTGAGGTGAACGTCGGTGGATCATGTAAAAGTGAGGACCCCGCTGTTGTGTTTTTATGGCTCTCACTTGTCTCCTCATGTTAGATTAAATACCAAAACACTTTGGAGGTCAGGGAGGTGCATATGGTCAGGAATACAATAACACCACCCTCACCTCTCCCCTTATTGACCTGAGCCTGTGTCCCGCTGTGCTCTCTGCAATAGTGACCCAGACTGTGAATTATGCCAAGCCAGGCTTTAGGAAGCAGAGGTAGAAATTAGGGAGAGAAATAATTACAGACTACTGAAGATGTTCATTGGTGTGCTTCAAATAACAGTATAAAGCTCAGATTTCTGATAATTAAGAGAATTTAGAATTGCTAAATTAATTCATCTTCCTGTCTAATTCTTTTCTGTTGTGGGATGTCTGTAATTGTTCTTGCCTTGAAGAACTCGCACCCAACAGGCGTCCCATGTAAATAATGGAGCACATAAAATGCCAGTGCATACTTTTGTCTTAGTCTATTTAGCCTTGATTTCTTTAAATCAACCATTTTCTGATTGGCTGCCCTTCATGACAGCAGATTTAAAGAGTAAGTGGGTGTGTCTTCTATGTCTGAGAGGACACATGGCGTATGTTCAAAAATATTTAAAATTAGAGAATGATGATAAAAATGTGGATAGAAGTACCTCCACATTTTTCAGAGGACCTTAAAAGTGCCCATTAGGCCTCAACAACCTGCCTCGTCTTTCTGCTCCTCCCCCAACAGCTAATCAGCCCCCGACTCCGTCAGTGCCAGTGATTGTCTCAGAGGTGACAGGTAACACTGTCTACCTGAAGTGCAGCTTCGAGAGCAGGTCTAACAGCTCCCTGGGTTATGTGGTGGCCTGGTCTCGCCTCTCACCTGAGGGCAGGAAGGAGGAGCTCAAACAGGAGACCACAATCCAGACCTTCGCCTTTATCGAGCTCGACGGCTTCAACCTGCGATTAGGAGACAAGGTGTGCATGTGGGTGAACTAGTCCTTTAAAGAGCGTAGTGGGACTGCTGTTTAGCCACTCTGTGTTAGAGGGAGTTTTTTTAATAACCAAATTCAAATATGTAACGAAGTATGTCTTCAGAAGCTGTTCAGCAGGTTTTTGCTGGGTGGGCTTCTTTTATTTTTTAAGGATTTATGCAACCTTCCACTTGTCAGTCTTCTGCAAATAAGATCTGCTATATAAACAAAGACGAGGTTCCTGGATTTCTAAGGCAGCAGGGACTGAAGGAATTACCGATGCCTGTCAACATGTCATTTTATTTTACTGTGAGCTGCTCATGTGTTTAACTGGGCCAAAAGCCTTTGACACAGTCAGAAGTTTTTTCTCTGCTTTTATTTCCTATCTCTACTCTACTTTGTTCAATTCATTTTTTCTTTATTACCATAACATTTGCTTAGTGTGGTGCTGTCAAGGCCTGTTGTATGAGGACTATGACATAATACGCTTAAAATAAGGAAAGCGTGCCTGGAAATTGCAATATAGCACACTATATTAAATACTTCATCTTTAAAAATAAACTAAAATAGAAGTAATATATGTACATCTCCCTCCCTCTGGCTCAGATTTACTGCTCCAGCTCCAGTTTCTTCTTGGACTCGCCCAGTGTCCGGGGTATTTCAGTGGAAAGTCAGGAGTTCTTTGCTGGGATCAGGGTAAATAATATTTATCTGACATTTATATTTGCGATCTCTCTTTCTAGTAATTTTTTTGTTGGTCGTTAGTCTGCAGACATGTACAGGTTTAGACAGAAGGTACAGTGTTTTGAGCTTTCTGTCCTGTGAAGTAGTCTGACTCTAGTGTCAAGGAAGGTGGTAGGTAAGCAGACTCAGCACACATTTTGGGTTCCCATAGATGAGCGATTTATTTACAGTGACCTCCATCATATGTGAAACTTAACAAAACTCCCCCAAATTAACGTAAGTAACAAAAGTCAAACACAGCAACACAACTCAGCTCTCCTCGCTTCTCTGAATCAAGCAGAGACTGATTATATATAGGGCTATTAATTTCCTTTCAATTAGTCCAGCCAGTACCACTAGCTTGAGCTGAGGAATCTAAACCTCAACACAAATGACTGAGAATTAAATAAACCATTTACACAACTAAATGGTTCTATATAAGAAAAAATATTCAGCAAATCCTTTTGTATTTTGAAACAAACGAAAGGAAGCATTCCTATGGTAAAAGAAACCCCTCCTCTTTGTTTAACCTGTAGATGTCAGACATGACATCATCAGTACTTTAAAAATCGGGAAATGCTGGGCGGGCCTTTCCCCACACCTGACCGACATGAAGACTGAAAACAAAAAAACAATGTAATTATGCACAAATGACTTAATTCTGCAACACAATAAAATACAATGCAACATGTAACTGAGTATTTGCTTTAATTTCTGAATGTTTGGTTTGCTGGCAACGTAATGCTTACACAAACAAACCCGGGATAGTCAGTGAGCAATGTTACTTTGACAATAGCAAATCATAGCAAATAAATATATAGAGGGAATAATGTACATAATGTACAAAAAGTCAATACTTCTGGGACAAGTGGAGAGTATTACAACTGCTCATCCACTTTGTCACATGTCCATGTAAATAAAAATTAAGAGATAAAACATATTAAAAAAGAGAAGATTATGCTTTCATTTAGATTTTGGTTGTTATTTTGACTCAGATCACTTAAATAATAGCTTATCTTAACTGTCTTCTTCTAGATGAGCTGTGGATAAACACTCGGTATAAAAAAACCTGACCACCCTCTCTTTCTAAAATCATGTTTTGTGCAGTTAAGACCAGAGGCGAGCAGTGTATCTGAGGATGGCAGATTGTATGAGATGGTGGTCGAGAGCACGGTTCCTCTTCCATGTCCAGAAGGGTCTCCAGCTTCTGCAGAGCAGTGCACTCTGTCCCTGCAGCTCAGCACAACAAGTGAAGGTGACCTTGTTGATCTGTAAATAATGGCAGTGTTACTATTGCTTTCTAATAACACAGGCTGTACTGTAGGCAGTTTACAGTGAACATTAATGTAGTTTTTATGCTTAAAATGCATTTTTAAAAAGCAGGTTATCATCTTGCAGTAATCTCTTAAATGATCCAATATGTGGATTTGATTATTAAATATAGCATATGATGCCATGTTAATTCAGTGCTGTGCAGTGAGCCTAACATTAGGGTCAAATAAAAAAATATGATATATATAGTAATTTGATTACTTTTTGCAATACTTAAAAGGTATTGTACCTGTGTGATGCTGTATAACATTTAAATATAAATATTTTTTATAAAAATATCAAATTACCCACTGAAACATATTCACAAATGCATTTCAGGTTGATGTCACATAAAACTATTTTACAGCTGTGATCTAGTAAAGCTTTTGGTCTTTTGTTTAGACATGCTAAATATGTTGTGCCTCTTGTTTGTGAATAGTGAAGGGCTGCTCCCTCCCTCAATCTATGTGCATAAGAATAATTAAGTCAATGTTTGGAGAAGCTTTAATTATGGTTTAAGGCATATTTAATCAAATTTATTATGCTTCATTTATTTCAGCCCATAGGAAAGTCTCCACCACTTTTTTTTGCATAAATCTGTAGAAATAAATGAAAGGAGAAGGGGCTGATTACATGTTAATAAATCTTTGTAAATCTCTCTCACAGAGGGACTATTTAGATGCTGTGTTATTGCTGTTATTGCTATTTAGCTATAAAGAAATGTCTGTGCAGTACTTTTTTGGTGTTCTTTAATCCTTCAAACGAAGTGAGAATAACTCCTTGTATTGCAGAGGATGGTTTGCTGGGTGCGGATCTGTCCCTGTCTTCCTGTGTCGTGGATCTGTCTCAGGGTCCCTGTCGCGAGAGCATTTGTAGCCGGGCTGTGATCCACTTCAGTCCTGTAACCGACTTTGTTAAAGATGGCACCAGGACAACTGAGATCACTGTTAAACCCATCGCCACACAAAACTTTCTTTGGAACGGATACTCACCAAAACCTGTCCAGGTGAACACGTCAAACTATTAAACTCACGCTCCCCGACGGCCTCATCATGTGTAATTTCTTTTAAGAAAGAATGAAATTGATTTCTATATTTCAGATAACAGTTAAAGATGTTCCCTCAGCCTACTGCTACTCCTTCACTGATCCTCACATAATCACATTTGATGGCAGGTACTTTAATTCAGTTAATAAGGAATCTTACTTCTGTATTATGCTGTGAGCTGTACTCTAGTGAAATAAACTCTATTACTTATGGAAGTTTTAAATTGTCATAATAAAAGATGAGCTTTCTGTCTCATTTTTGCACCATACAGATACTATGACAACTACCAAATAGGCACCTTTGTCCTGTATAAGAGCACCTTTTGGCCTTTCGAGGTCCACGTCCGTCAGTGGGAGTGCGGCAGCGTTGTGCATGCCGCCTCGTGTGTGTGCGGCTTTGTGGCGAGGGATGGGGGAAATGTTATTGCTTTTGACATGTGCAATGGGGAAACGGGTGAAACCAAGCCTCAACTGTCTGTGAAGAACAGAGACTTGAGTGAGAGCCGCATTCGGATCACAGAGTCCTACCAAGGACGCAAAGTCACTGTGAGTGAAAATGAGTACACAAGCTAAATAATTTCACAATTTAAGCTACCAGGTAAACTTCTTGCCTTTCTTGGCTTTAAAGTTAGATTTTCTTCTCTGAATATTTGACTTTTTGCAGATGACCTTCTCTTCTGGAGCATTTGTTCGTGCTGATGTATCTGACTGGGGAATGAGTCTGACACTGAGAGCCCCCATTTCCGACTGGAGGCACACTGAGGGTCTGTGTGGGACCTATGATGGACAATCAGACAATGACTTCCACTTAGCAGGGGGCGCCAAACTGGAGAATCTACATGCTTTTATCTCTGAATGGAGGTCAGGCAATCATGTTCTAATTGCTGTAAGCAATAACAGCTTGTCAGCTACGTAGTGCTCTATCTATGCAGGAAGAAGAAATTCTCAATCTATATATACAGCTTCATATATCAAATGCTTTCCTAGAAGTTTTTTTTGTCTTAAAAAGGCCTGTCCACTCATTTTCAGCCCATTTTTCACACATTGAAAGGCAATGTTTGACCATGAATATTGCCAAAACTATTAAAGATACCCACTGTGGGATTGTATTTAGTAGCAGTGGTTTAGGTTAGAAAATGTATGTTTGAATTATTTCACTTGGACTTCACATCCCAAAGGCTTAAATTTTCGGTTTATGTGCTGTTAATCACAAACTTGAAAACGCTGCAGCCAGCAGGGACCACAATACTGAAATTGCCACTATGAACAATTTATTACAACCATGCAGAAAAACAGTTAGCAACATTTGTTACCTCTTTACTGACATCGTTTCCTTCTCTCTCTCAGGTTACCCCCAGGCAACAGCCTGTTTGACACTGTACCATCCCATATTAGTACACTGAACTCCCGCAGGCACTGTACCTGCCAGGAAGAGATGCCCCGCTTCTCATTTCCCAGAGCCCCGTCTCAGCCAATTAGCTCATCCGACCCCAGCTGCTCTAATCACGGCAACATACGTTTCCCCAGTGTCATCCCAACTCTGGACGTCACAGCCGAGTACATCACCTCTGTGGAACTGCTCAGTGAAAATGAAAGAGAGCCACTACCCTCAGATCACTCTGGCTTTCCCTCGAGAGCCTCAAGAGTTTCAGCCTCAGCTCACCAACAACCCAGAGGCAGACGCAGTGCCCAACGTTTCATTTCTAACTCCCCACATCAAAGTCTCAGCCAGTCTGATCTGGAAGGCGTTACCTACTTTTTCCCAGAAGACCACGAACCTGCAGTTCAGCCAGAATCTCCCCTAACGTGGCCCACACCCTCTGGCCTCACCGAGCAGCAGGCCCAGGCCCAGTGCCGGCAGACTGTGGCAAACTCAAGCATAGTGATGGGTTGCAGGCACCTGCTGAAAGAATTAATAGTTAACCATGCCGTGACCATGTGTGTTACTGACCTACAGCTAAAGGACGAGCAGTTGTGGTTGAATGCGACTATACCACTGCTGGAGAACGAGTGTGAGAGGAGGCTGCTGGAGGAGGGGGAGGGAGAAGAGAAGTACCAGGATGCTGTGGCCATCCTGAAGTGTCCAAATCTTTGCAACGGGAACGGCCAGTGCTCAAACTGGGGTTGTGTGTGCTTCCCAGGATTTGGCTCCTATGACTGCAGTGTGCTTTCTGGTAACATATATCCACATGAAGACACTTACTTACGTATAGTAGACAGATCTTAGTATTGTGATTATGGCCTACTTGCACAACGCAATATTGTAAGTTATGTCTATGTTTATAGTGTAGTTGTAATACAGTTATTAGTTACATACATTTATCTTCCATTAGATCTCCATGATGACAGACTTATGATCGTGAAACATGTGGTTTATGATTTGGACTGAACTCCCAAGGGTAACATTTCATGTTCATCTGCACTTTTTGTTAATGTTGTGAAGACCAGATCCCAGAGATCACTACGCTGCAGAAGGATGGTCTATGCGATGTCCGTCAGGGAAACTGCACCACCGTCAACATCCATGGTCAGGGCTTCAAGGACTCCTACGAGCTCAAGTGTGAGTTTGTTAAAGAAAAGGTAATTTTCCTGCTTCTCTTTTCCTTTTATTCCTTAGTTGATGTACATCTTTTTTTCTGTAGTACCACCTTACAAAACAGCACAATATACTTTTTCTCTGTCTCTTCTGCTCAGACTGCAGACTTCTGTTCAGTTTTCACTAGCAAAATGATGAAATAAGTTCAGTTCAATTCAATTCAATTTCATTTATCCAGCGCCAAATCACAACAACAGTCACCTCAAGGTGCTTTATATTGTAAGGTAGACCCTGCAATAATACATACAGAGAAAAACAATCATATGACCCCCTATGAGCAAGCACACTGGCAACAGGGGGAAGGAAAAACTCCCTTTTAACAGGAAGAAACCTCAGGCAGAACTCAGGCTCAGGGAGGGGCGGCCATCTGCTGTGACCGGTTGGGGTGAGAAAGGGAAGACAGGACAAAAGACATGCTGTGGAAGAGAGACAGAGATTACAAGAAGTCAAGCACAAATGCAAGCAGCAAGCACTCTTGTTGCTTCTGGTTCTTCTTTTAGAGAGAGTGCCTCATTCCAAACGGCCTCTTTAGATTGCTTAACATTAGCAGAAGGCCACTATCTTCCAAAGTCCACTGAAGCCATGAGATTGGTAGCTTTAGCATTGCTTTCTGACATTATTTTTCTTCTTCTTTCCTTTTGTTGATGGCTCTTACTGTTGGTTAGTTGTGTTTTTTCCACACTAGAAATGGTTCTATATTTCCCTCAGTGATTGAATTAATCCTCCTCACTGTTGTTCAGAACTTTTAGATTTGTCATGCTCTCATAAATCCCACCAACCAGTGACAGAGTGATTAGGTTTCCCTTTGACCAAAGACTAATCACAGAGATCTTTAACTGAATTAATGACAAGAAGTCCAGAGATCCAGTTTGTTCCCCAAGTCTAATCAGGAAATGAGACACATTCATGTCCTTTGTATTAAACTGACATTAACAAGCTAACCAAAGTGTGCATGAATGTAATCAATGTAATTTTAATTGGAGAAGATGTATCAAGCTGTAAACATAACAATGGCACTGGAACAGTTGCTTGTTAACGCATCCACATATGTCGTGCAAGTCCAATATTCCATCACCTTTTGGCATCTTACCATAAGTTTAAAAGATGTGATATTTGTCTTTAAATGTGCTGGTGAATATTGCTGGATCAATAATAAGTGGCAAAGCTGTACATTTTGATGACTATAAGAATGTGAGTTACAACCAGATGTCGTAGATTTTTTAAAATATATTTATACCAAGTTAATGTCGTTTTCATCTTTTTATCCGTACATCTGTTTTTTTTCTACATTACCATACTACCTTACACATCCTACCATGTTCTACCTTAGTTCTTCTTCCCCTATTTGTCTCATTTATAGTTTGTGGATGGGGAGTGGGTTCTGGATGAGCCTCAGTTTGTGTTGGCCACTTTTCTGAATGACACGGCTTTGGAGTGCCAGCTCCCCCTGGAGGACAGCTGGGTTTCTGCAGGCATGGACTTGGAAACGGTAGCAAACAGACCACTGGCCCGCTGGCAAATTAAAGTAAGTCATGTTTCCAGGCATTTTATGAAGAGCACACTGTGAAATTATACATTTCATTAGGTCCTGCCTACCCATTTCAAACTCATCTTCTGCCTCTCTTACAGCATTTGTTTGTCATTTCCTCTCATGCTCCTGCCCACTTCTCAAAACTAATAATAAATATGAAACTATATGCTTATTTTCTGACATATTTAACAATCTAACAATGCATCAGCAGCAAATTTGCAGTAGGATGTTGAAATTGCATGGATGCAGTAATAGAAAGTGTGCACTGAGTGCAGCTGGAGGTTTTTCTCTAATTTCCGTTTGGCTTAGAAAGGAAAATGAACTCAGTGGAATAAAAAAATAGTTGAGTTACACAACTGACAAATATGTTTCCACAGTTACGTTTAGTGAAAATGTTTTACAGAGTACTTTAGCATTTACACTACAGTGAGATCACAGAAGAAGTTATTCTTAGTCTACACTGGAAATATTTATTTTTCCATTCAGACTACCAAAAGCCTTTTTTTCCAGGGAGCTCATCGTATCATTCAGACCGCTGTTTGTCTGCATTTCCACTGCAGTGAAGATCTACTAAGATTAGACCAATTAGTCCACTGACTGTTTTTACACGCAGGACTCACTTTTCTGTTCTTTGTGTCAGGGTGACGGGTGCAAAGACAAATACACACCTACACACACATTCTCACAGTCTCTCACAGTACTCGTAAGAGAAACAATGAAAGCCAGCTCTTTTGGCTGCAAAAACCTGACAATGCAGTGCATACCTGCAGGAATGTACAGGTGCATTTGTTAGTGCTTTCAAATGTAATGGCTTTGATCAGAAAAAAACATTTTTTTCATGTCTTTATTTCTTAGATTCACCACTTTGGGATTTCACTGAGACATCTTCCTCTTTCTATACATTTTCTAGATTGACCTTCACCTCAGACTCACTCTGTTTCTGTCTTGCTTGCTCTGTTTATTTTTCTTAAATCTTCTTCATCTGGCTTCTGCTAGGTTTTTAAACTGGCACATGTTGGGATTGTCTTCTCTCAGTTTAAACAAACACTGTCAAGTCCAAACATGAGATTTTTAGGATCACTCAGAAGTACCAAACTCAGGAGAGGCCAGCTTTATCCCCTGAAAGAATTCCCAGAGCGGTGGTTTTCCCATGGTGAGAACTATGGGAAAATCCAGAGGAAAATGGCCTTTTGACTATATGACCCAGTGTTTGTGATGACCGCTCACCTTTTTCAGCCTGTTTAACGCCTTTTCCCAGTGATTCTCAGTAATCAAGCTTCTGTTGATGGCAGGTTTCCAATGATGGTTACAGCTACAGCAATGCAAAGATACTAACTCTTTACGATGGAGCCTGCCAGATGTGCAGCCTCAGGACTGAAGTCGTCTGTACCCTGAGGGTGAGATATCTCAAATTCTGTTTATAATTTACTTCATAGTTGGACAGGGAGTGAAATCTTTTGCTCTTAGACTACTTTATATTTTAACTGTGAAGCTTCTAATTGGACTAATTCTTTCTAGCAAAGGTCAAGAACAGATCCAGGTGTAGCATGGGCTACAGAGTGTGCCTGGTATGCAAGAAATTGTAGACTATAGATGATGTGCACATGCTTGCTGCTTATATGATGTGTACATAAAATAAACTATATTAAGCAGCAGCTATTAGAATAAACAATGAATTAAACCACTGCAAGTATTTAAAGGCATTAACATGAACAATTAAAACTGCTCTACTGAATTTTCAGCTTCCCCCCTGTTTTTCTTTCTTATTTTTAAACTGAACACTACTCTGTATTTTGCTTAAAAACACTTTATAGGCTCAATAATTCAGCAGTAAAACAAAAACATCTGGGAAACACATCAGCTAGTCTGCTGACGGAAACCTTTAGAGGCAACAGCCAACTATAAGGGGTTCTGTGTAGCCAGGATCAATATCAGCTTTAAGATAGCACATCACAGATTGAAGACTTCCTGCTCTGTGCAGCAGCCATTGTTTACAAATGCAAATACATTTTTAAATTTAAAAGGTAATATTTCATCACTTGATAGGCAATAGCTTTGCAGTTGTATTTCTTCAAATGCTTTGCTCTCCGCACAGGCTGTTTACCTGCATGGACACAAAGTTAGTGTACGTGTGATTGGCTAACAGAGCTCAGATTCTGCGCATGCATGTGAGGAAATCTGTTAATAGAGATGTAAGAAAACTTAATTATCAGGTGTTGTTAGAGGCAGATCTTTTGTACATATGGGTCTAGTATTGCTAAAACCAAAGCCTTTTTTCAATATTAGCTAATTGCTCACATAATTTTACAGTTATTTACATAACTTTCTGTTATTTTAAATGTCTTTGAAGCAATTTTTCTATCTACATGATAAACATCTCAAAAAGCTTCACTAGTGTAATTTCATATCTATTTTAAAATGTGCAGAAATCCAAAAAACATTTTTGCTATATATTAGAATCTGTGATCCCTCTCTCCAACAAGCCAACAAACAGGTGCTCTAAACAGGTGCAAAAAAGGGAAAACCCACCAGCTGGTAACATGTAGGGAGGATTTTCTTCTGCAATCTGCACCTATAACTGCAGATTTCTCATCTATTCTTGTATTTCCTGTGGCTGTTGTGCACTCTGTAGTACCCCGGAGCTCCCAAACATTTGCTTATGCCTGCAGCCGCTCCTGCCAACAACTATTACATTCAAACTTTCAGCCTTATGTGAATGTGGGTGTGAAGCACAGAGTTGCTGAAATCAAGCATGCAAGCCCCGGAGAGGAAATCTAACTGCTGCTGTGCTTTGATATTACTTATACAACTACAATACACTAATAAAACACTAATTTGAAGCTTCAGCCAATAAAACATCTCTAATTGGATATTTGGAAAAATACCATTTAGAAAAGCAGACTTCCAATCCAGACAATACCTTTGTTAACACAGTAACACAGACAGTGAAGGACAGAAAGTTTGCTCATCTTTAAATGAAACAACAAATGGATATAAAAGACGAGTCCTTCTCCTGCCATGGTTTAGTAAAGGTAAAAATAATTTTGAAGTGGGTACACAGTTATAGATCCTTTGGCAGCTTTCTCTATCCTCCTGTATCAGTTATTCCCAATCATTGCTGTGTATATATAGTCCCATCTACTGTTACCAGCCTATGTGTTCTCTTCTCATTTGACCTTGTTTTTCATTTTTAATTTCCCGTCCTTTTATTTCTTTTTTAATTTGGTGTTTGTAGTTTGTCTGATCCTGCATTTTGTTTTAGTCCCTAAAGCTTTCCTTTGTTGTTCAGGTTGTTTTGTCTGCAATCAGAACTGTGCAGAAATCTGCATTAATTATCTATTATTTCATTTTTAGAAATTCTAATAATAATGAAGAAGAGAATTAAGACTAGTCGGTGTTTTTGGAAATGTTGTAAAAGCTTAATTTTAACTGAAATGGAATAGATGTGTTTTCCAGTGGGTGCATCATCACATACAGTGGGGCAAAAAAGTATTTAGTCAGCCACCGATTGTGCAAGTGCCCCCACCTAAAATGATGACAGAGGCCAGTAATTTGCACCAGAGGTACACGTCAACTGTGAGAGACAGAATGTGAAAAAAAAATCCATGAATACACATGGTAGGATTTGTAAAGAATTTATCCGTAAATCAGGGTGGCAAATAAGTATTTGGTCACCTCAAACATGGAAAATCTCTGGCTCCCACAGACCTGTAACGTCTTCTGTAAGACGCTTTTCTGTCCCCCACTCGTTACCTGTATGAATGGCACCTGTTCGAACTCATCATCTGTATAAAAGACACCTGTCCACAGCCTCAAACAGTCAGACTCCAAACTCCGCCATGGCCAAGACCAAAGAGCTCTCGAAGGACACCAGGAAAAGTATTGTAGACCTGCACCAGGCTGGGAAGAGTGAATCTACAATAGGCAAGCAGCTTGGTGTGAAAAAATCAACTGTGGGAGCAATCATCAGAAAATGGAAGACATACAAGACCACTGATAATCTCCCACGATCTGGGGCTCCACGCAAGATCTCATCCCGTGGGGTCAAAATGATCATGAGAACGGTGAGCAAAGATCCCAGAACCACACGGGGGGACCTGGTGAATGACCTGCAGAGAGCTGGGACCAAAGTAACAAAGGTCACCATCAGTAACACACTAAAACGGCAGGGAATCAGATCCCGCAGTGCCAGACGTGTTCCGCTGCTGAAGCCAGTGCATGTCCAGGCCCGTCTGAAGTTTGCCAGAGAGCACATGGATGATACAGCAGAGGATTGGGAGAATGTCATGTGGTCAGATGAAACCAAAGTAGAACTTTTTGGTATAAACTCAACTCGTCGTGTTTGGAGGACGAAGAATACTGAGTTGCATCCCAAGAACACCATACCTACTGTGAAGCATGGGGGTGGAAACATCATGCTATGGGGCTGTTTTTCTGCCAAGGGGACAGGACGACTGATTCGTGTTAAGGACAGAATGAATGGGGCCATGTATCGTGAGATTTTGAGCCAAAGCCTCCTTCCATCAGTGAGAACTTTGAAGATGAAACGCGGCTGGGTCTTCCAATATGACAATGATCCAAAACACACCACCCGGGCAACAAAAGAGTGGCTCCGTAAGAAGCATTTGAAAGTCCTGGAGTGGCCTAGCCAGTCTCCAGACCTCAACCCCATAGAAAATCTGTGGCGGGAGTTGAAAGTCCGTGTTGCTCGGCGACAGCCCCAAAACATCACTGCTCTGGAGAAGATCTGCATGGAGGAATGGGCCAAAATACCAGCTACTGTGTGTGCAAACCTGGTAAAAACCTATAGTAAACGTTTGACCTCTGTTGTTGCCAACAAAGGTTATGTTACAAAGTATTGAGTTGTATTTTTGTTATTGACCAAATACTTATTTGCCACCCTGATTTACGAATAAATTCTTTACAAATCCTACCATGTGTATTCATGGATTTTTTTTTTTTTACTGGCCTCTGTCATCATTTTAGGTGGGGGCACTTGCACAATCGGTGGCTGACTAAATACTTTTTTGCCCCACTGTACATGCTGTTGATGATGTGATGGTGATATAAAACACCAGAAATGTTGATTAGAAGCTACTGTTTCATTTGCAAAAAGGCAACAGTTTGCACCATGCTGCTAAGCCTTTAATTAAGAAACCTTTTGTGCAACTATACGTAAAGTTACTCTTGTTACTTGTGGCTCGGGGCAGACACAATTAGGGCTTGACAAACAATTGCAAATGAGAGAGGAAGCAGAGATGGATAATGTCAGAAATACAGTACACTAAACAAAAACCAAAACTGTGAATCTAAATCTGACACCACAGGTGTTTTGGACATGCACACACATTCCCCACTACCGGTAGTTTTGGATAAGGGTCTTCTAAACAACATGTTTTGTGTTATGAAGGGCATTTTTAATGTAAATAATATGTTTCTTGCTTTCCAGGAGAAAACCTGTAACATTGATGGCCTGTGTTACGATGAGGGGGAGTCCCCTCCCAGCAGCCCCTGCCTCGCATGCCGTCCAGACTCATCCAGACACACCTGGTCCATTGCAGAGAGTATCTGCTTTTCTTTCTGACCTTGTTTTGCAGTTTGTTCATGTTCTAAAAATTATCAGTGTCTACTCTGATGGTGAGGTGCAGCAACACAGTGTTAGACTGAAACTCCTCATAAGAGCTGAGGTTGGATACTCATCACTGAGTTTTGTAGCTGGTAGTCACTCGAGGCAGTTTTGATCATTCGTCAGCAGATTGGATCCACTGAAGTTGCTTCTGTCCCCCAGCACTGATACAAGGACAGCTTACCTCACTGTTACGCTTTGAGACCAACTTCACTTCTTCAGCTTAAAGTAGGTCAGACGCAGCTGAGCAGCTCAGCTCCACTCAAACAAACTGACAAAATAACCAAACAGGAGTCAATGTGTTGATTATTCATTACACTGATTCCACCAATTCATCAATCATTTATCTGCTAACACAATGAAACAAGAACATAAAACTGATTTTTTAAAATCTTTTTTTAAAAGATTTTTTAAAATAGTTAATATGTTCTATCAACAGTGACTCATTTAGCATTATATATGAACTTTAACTTTGTGTTTGTCTTTGGGTGCAGAGAAATTTAGATTTAGATATAGAGAGACTTTGAGAAATTTGTCTGAATGAAAATTTTGTCTGACATAAGCTAAAACTGCCCACTCATGCACATAAATGGTGTATTTATTCACAAACTGGCACAAAAATGCCCTATTATAAAAGCTACTTCTGGCTACTTCCTTTTTCACAAGCATGTTTGATTTGCTGGGTTTTTACCCCAGATGCCCTTCCTGGACTTGTGTCTCCTCTTGTAATCAAACTGGAGATCTTATAATGGTTACAAAAAGGTTTGATCAAAAAGTTCTAATCTGCTTTGAATTTGGCCAATTTTCCATTCAAGGTAACCGTCGGGGTCATGTACAGAAAGCTTCCGTGTTCGCTGCGATTCCACCGCGGACCTCAAACTTGCACAAAAAATAAACATCAACTTCTATTTAAAAGTGTCCTCATGTTGGATGGAGGGTCATAGCTGCTGATTAGAGCTGTTATCAAAAATCCACAGTTTCCAAATCCAACAGCAGTGATGAGGTGGACCTGTTATCACAACGTAATATAAACATAAAACATTTTTATGTTTATATTATATGGAAAAATATATATTTCCCAAAATGTTTTCCCATAAAAACATCTAAACTCTGGCACGCAGAAATGCTGTAATATGACGTATCTATTGGTCTGGCATCACCAAACCAAACTGTCTTTCCAAATTAGTTATGAATTTTATCCGCACAGTTTTTTTATCCTTCCTGCCAACCACAACCTTTTCACACCCACCTTTCACCCACTCTGAACTAGTCACACGTAGGTTTATTTAGTACCTTATTTCGACTCCCTTCTTTTCTATTTTCCCTCAGACAATGAACCTCCTCTGCTCCAGTCGCTGACTTTGCCTCTGCAGTCCTTTCAGGGGGAGAATTTCATTTACCAGCTAAATGCTCGAGACCCCGAGGGCTCCACGGTTCGTTTCACCTTGCTATCAGGCCCTGAAGGGGCATCTCTGTCTCCAGCTGGTCTGCTGATGTGGAAGGCCACAGCTGAACCCACCAACAGACACACTTTCCAATTCACTGTGACTGACGACTGCAACGCTGAGACCAGAGCCTCTGTAGAGGTAAGACTCGGCTCATTAATGTCAATGTAGTGTTGCTGGTGAGTACAGATCTACATGCACGTCATGCAAAAGAATTATTCATTTAATAATTTAAATTAAATATTCAGTTAAATTTCATTTAAAGTTGGTTTAGCTCTATAACTGAGCGTAGATTTGATGCCAATGCTTAAATTCATCCTTTTTGAATTTCAAACAGAAACATTCTGATCTGTAGTCCAGTTTCAAATAACACAAAGTTGTGGTGTTGATCATATCATCTTGCATTTGGTTTTTCACTTGCTTTTTTACAGAAGACGTGCCATTAAGCCATGACAGTAAGCAAGTACAAGCAACATTTAGTCTTTATCGCCTGTGTTTTTTCTGCGATAAGATGTTAAAATTTTGGAAGTTATTGTGGCGTTATTGCTGCCTTCTCCCACTAGAGGGAGATACTGGTATACAGTATGTAGTTTGGGGCCTGAGGTTTCTCTGTAAGGTGTCACTGCAGTACACACTGAGCATGTGTACTGCAGTGTGTTTCCACCAAAAAACTGCACAAAGTTGTCAGACTAAATCATTTTTTTTCCTTTTTTAATATGATGTTGCACAATTCAGTGTACACAGAATAACTGCTCACAGATGCAGCTATATATCTCTGTGGTTTTGTTTGAAAAATGCTCTAAAGCTATAATCTTTGGATAGAGCATTTTCCATTCTCGGGACACGTTGTATCATTGCTCTTAGCAGCATACGAGTAAAATACCTCTCATGTGTCAAGCCATGTGTTCTGTACTACAGTCACAGCCAATAGCGTTTACTAAGTGGTTCAGGAATCATCAAAAAAAAAATTTGGGATCCATGGTCAGGAAGGCTAAGCCTCCTAATCCAATAAAGCATCTTTTCAAGCATCCTTGAAAAGCAGGTGGTCCACAAATAGGACAAGCCTTCAATAGTGTGCTGGAGTAGAAAAAATATACACACGGCTTTGTGCATATAACTGTTAATCATGCAAAGTTATTTGTTAGTTAACTTTTGCTACGCGTTTTGATTATACTGACTGGACCCTGAGTGTCCCTGTACACTCTGAGTTTTTGTTTTCTGATTTCTGTAACTACATTCATGTGTCTTGTTCAGTGTGTCTAAGATCATAAACCTGTGTGACTTAAGTTCAGATGTCTAAATGATAAGAAACCTTTTCCTCTCTAGGTGTTTGTGCGCTCCTGTGAATGCCTGAACGCTGCTTCATGTGTCGCCAGTGTCAACCTCCCTGCCGGCAGTGGGGAATATGTGTGTGTGTGTCCTGATGGATTTACAGGGAGGAGGTGTGAGGTGGACATAGACGACTGTAAACCAAATCCCTGCAGACTGGGTCTCTGTATAGATGGGCTCAACTCCTTCTCCTGTGTATGCCCACCTGGAATGACAGGTCAGCTGTTTCCTTTAACTACACAGAGGATTAATCTTTTGAATATTATTTTACCTGTGGTCCTTACTGAACTACCTTTACTGTAATTCCTGCATAATTATGACGCCTTTGTATTGCATTCCACTCATTCAGTCCAGTACTGAGAAATGTTGTAACATGACTGCGAGACACTCCTTTGGGTGTAACTGCATGAAATAGATGGTTTACAGTTCTGAGTGCTCACAATAAAACTTTATCTGTCCTCGGAAATACTATACTTGAGTTTTGTGCTGACTTTCGTTTGAGACCCTCCTTTAAAGACAGAGTCATATTTTGGTTACAGCTTTGACTCTGTGTTTATACTTGAGTGACTTAATACATTCAAATAAATGCTTTAAATTAGTCACTGGAGCTCAGTTTAGTCACATCCTGAGTTTACTGTGTTCGAGATGGAGGCCGACATGTAAGCTGTTTACACATATAAATAGTGGAAAATATAGAAGCTGAGGACTTTGTTGGAAGCTGGCAGGTTAAAGACTTTTAATGTGTGATTTGTGTTGTCAGATGCAGTTCAATCTGTGTAAAATTCTTAAATGCCTGCAAGAGAGAAACAACTTTTCATCAGAAAAAACTTGGAACAGCTTTATTTATTGATAAAAAATGATCCCAAATGAAGCACCAAACCAAACGATGCAAACAATTTACAAATTTGCCGTATAATTACTCTCCTGTTTTCCTCTTCTTAGCAAATTTATGATTTTAAATATTTGTTTATTTATTGAAATTGATTCCATGTTTCCTCATAAGGTCTGCTGTTTCATGTGTTGTCAGGGCGTACATGCAGAGAGGATATAGATGAGTGTGTCTCACAGCCTTGTTTCCCTGGGGTGGGCTGTAACAACACGGTAGGCTCTTTTTTTTGTGGATTGTGCCCACAAGGATACAGCGGTGATGGGAAAGACTGCATAAGTAAGTCTACATTTTATTTGTATAGTTATGGGTAGTTCTACCTTAGAGAACATTTATACATTCCATTTGTTTTGAAGGAGAGTCTGTGGTTGAAGCGGTGGTGACACCAGTGAGGGTACCACAGGTTTCGTTGAGGTCCAAACCGTCGGGTGTGTCGCCATGCTCCAGAGGGCCGTGTTACCCAGGGGTGCAGTGTTTCGAGAGCATCCATGTTTCAGCAGGCTTCGTCTGTGGACCCTGCCCTGCTGGTCTGCAAGGAAATGGCCAGAAATGTACATCAGCAGGTGAGAGTGGAGCAATTTATGCACCTTAGGCTTTGTGCACCTTGTAAACGAATGAAATAAGTTGGGTATATGTGTATATTTTGCCTCCATTTCTTCATCTGATTTTGTTTACAAAATTGTTTAAATGCTTGTCTGTGAAAGTAAGACAAGTCTAAAGTTTTTCTGGCTATTATCCAGCAATATGTAAGTGGAATGTTTTGAATAATGTTGACAATAAAGCCTGTATTTCTATGACTTTGTAAGTCATGTCCTCTAACAGCTCAGGGGACAGTCACCAGTGGAGCAGACAGTTATTTTCACGTCACCAGATCAAATTCCACTTCCACCTCTTCCTCCTCAAACAGACGACCTCCTGACAGGAGGACAAGACCAGAAGCAACAAATATCAGGAGACTTTCTCCTGCTGACAGAAAAAGCACAGCGACTTCACAGGATCAAACCACAGTCAGAACATTTGCTCCCACTGTCCACAGGGGTCAGCCCAGTGGGGTGGATTTGACCCCTGACCTCTCCACGGGGATCAGATGGGGGTCAGCAGCTCCCCATGCGACCTGTGCTGACTCTCCCTGCTTCCCGGGTGTCTCTTGTGAGCCCAATGTATCTGGGTCCTTCAGTTGTGGCCGCTGCCCTTACGGTTACACCGGAGATGGAGTCACATGTAAAGGTAAAGTGGTCTTATACTTAAACTGACAACAAAAGTGCTAAAGAAATGATTTTGATAACAGTTTTGATTGATTTTCCTTTGGCTCAGGTGAAAAACCTTTTGCAACTTTGGCTCTTGCAAAAAAAAACTTTTGCAGGGGGCATAAATTTTTCAGTGAAGGTGAAAAAGTGATATTTTGTACCACAAAGTGCTTCAGTATTTAATGTTATCTCACAATTGTACCTTATAGTCATGATGGATTTTGGTTAGCTCTGTGTGGTCTTGGTCTGAAATGATGAAATGAACCCTCAATTGGGCAACTTTTTGAGTACTGAAACATACTCATAAATGTACTTTGTTTTCAGTTGTTTGCAGGTATCCGTGTGGGCAGAACATGGAGTGCACTCTACCAAACACTTGTACCTGCAAAGACGGTTACACTGGATACAGCTGCCACATAGGTGAGAAACAGAGCATGAGCTAATGAAATCACACTCGCCTCTGGTTTTGGCTCATATATCTCAGGGTCTGGTTGTGTTTTTTAAAGCTGACAGTTTCCTTTCTTCCCAGCCATTTGCCGGCCTGACTGTAAAAACCGGGGGAAGTGTGTGAAACCAAATGTGTGCAAATGTCCTGCAGGCTACGGAGGGCCCACCTGTGAGGAAGGTAACCTGGAGTCATAGTCAAACCAGTCAAAACTGCCGACTGGTTTGCATTGCTTACATACTTGCATTGCTCGCAGAACACTGAGGAGTATCACTGTGTATTTTCAGCGAGCTGTGAGCCGCCCTGTCAGCATGGAGGTACCTGCCTGGCTAGAAACCTCTGTACCTGCTCCTACGGCTACGTGGGACCACGATGTGAAATCAGTGAGATGTGACTTAAGTGTTTTTGCAGTGTTTTTACATTTTACATAAACCTCCACAATGCATCGATCAGTCCCCCTTTTGTTTAAGTGGGTCGGTTTAATCTAGGATTGCACTACATGATTTATGTCTGTCAGTGGTGTGTAACAGGCACTGTGAAAATGGAGGTGTGTGTGTTTCTCCTGATGTCTGCAAATGCCAACCTGGCTGGTACGGACCGACGTGCAACTCAGGCAAGAAACACGACCTGTAGCTAAGCATGCATTCAGACTGCAGCTTCCTGCTGTTAGAGTGTTTAATTCTGACAGCATAATTAAGTGGCATAAAACTCAGTCTGACTTGCACATAAGCACTCAAAATATATCAGTACTGCAGGAACCTTTTCTCTTATTTATACTGTTAATCTAAAAGTACATATGTTGGCTCTTAATAAAGCCTTTTGTACTTTACATCACCTGCAGCGCTCTGTAAACCCGTCTGTCTGAATGGAGGAACCTGTGTTAAGCCTAACGTATGTGCCTGTCCCAGTGGTTTCTTTGGCTCCCAGTGTCAAATTGGTAAGCTTGTGATGAATACATACAATGATTAACACAATGAGGAATTATACTCAAATATTTCCAGCAATTCATACAGACTGACTTTCATTTTTATTAAAACTAGCAAAAGCCTGAGGCTGCTTTCTGTTTGAAACAGCAAAACTCACTGGCATACATTTATTAAACTGCAGAAATCTCTTTAGGTTTGTCTCTCTTCTCTGCACATTGCAAGTAATGTTAATGGCATCTACTAGTAACTTGCAGACAGGAGTGAGAACTGTGCAGAGTGTGAGGTCATTTAAATCAATGATTATCATATTGTTGCTAATATTTCAAACAGCGGCATACATATTTTACACATTTAGCACACCCACTGGCAAAATGCTGCCCCATGGTAGAAAGTAACCGGGGTTGCACTCTCTGTGAACAGGCTGTGCCCTAGTTACAAACATATTCAGCTTACTGAGGTTTCAAATAGTTTCTTGACTCTGTTTATCTTTCATAATAGCTAACATCTGTTGAGAATCCCTGAGAGAAGTGAAGTGATGCTTTTTCAAAAAAACACACCTAAATGTTGCATTTCCTCTCTTTTAAGTCATATCAATGTTGCTATAAAATGCAGTCTCTAAGCTTCAGTCTGATTGAAATGTGCATTTTCTGGGTTCCTCACAGTTTAATATTGCTGTCTTTCAGCTGTTTGCAATCCTCCTTGCAAGAATGGAGGTCAATGTATGAGAAACAACGTGTGCTCCTGCCCTGAAGGCTACACAGGAAAAAGGTGTCAAAAGAGTAAGTGATATCACAGCCTAAATATTTGAAGTACTGTTCAAAGTAACAGCTCACAATTTAAACATTTGGATTTTAATTTGTTACAGGTGTGTGTGAGCCAATGTGCATGAACAGAGGCAAGTGTGTGGGACCCAACACCTGCTCCTGTGCTTCTGGATGGAGAGGGAAGAGGTGTAACATACGTGAGTGATGCATGGATGTCTTCATACACATAAAATACACAACAAATAAAAAATTACCAGCTATAGCTCCAAAAAACATGTAATTCAATCAGCTTCATTTCTTATACTTTGGTTTAGGTTTAGGTGGGGTTGGGTAATAGCACTAACAAGAACTAACAAGAAGTCATACACTAAGTAGTTGTTGTAAGAAATTCTCTAGAAAACTTACAAATTGTCTCCTAATAACAGTGCACTATTTATATTTTAATATGAATATGCATATGCATGACTTTTATTCATGCGAATCTTTTAAATCGTCTTGCCCTCAAGATGGCATCCACTTTTAACAAGAACTACATAAAATGAAGGAAGGTGAGATACATTAAAAACCAAAAGGTGTTAGCTTTTTTGCCCTGAATTCAGGCTTCCAGGCAAACATTATTTCTTTATTTATTTATTGTTTGGTTCTTAAAAATTATTTTAGTGGCTAGAAAGTCCTATTTTCTTTTTAATGTAGCACAGCTAAAGATCTTTTCTGGCTGACCTGCAAATGCCTAATCTCAGCACTTTGGGTTTTAACCTTTTACCTATCTGTTCAGTCCAGTCAGGGCTTCTGAGATAAAACCTTTTAGAAGCTGCTTTGGTGTTCATGCCTCCCTCACTGTTCTTATTTTAGCTGTGTGTCTACAAAAGTGTAAAAATGATGGCGAGTGTGTAGGACCAAACACCTGCCACTGTCCCGCTGGCTGGGAAGGCCTTCAGTGTCAAACAGGTGAGTCTGTTCCTCAGATGTGATAATATCACTAACAGCTGCAGTAACAGCTCAGTTTTTTCCTAGGTAGAATCTGGCAAAGGCACATACGAAATACTTTAACTTGGACTACTTTATAACCAATTTTCCTGAACTATTGTGGAACCAAATTCAACTGTTCCTTGGCCAAAAGGAGAACTGCTGTCTTCTTAACTCTCAGGACAAATACACAAAAACTACTGTACCAAATTACAGGATACTTCTTGGAGAGATGAACTCTTGCAAAGGAAAAACACACATTTTGATGAAGATTGAGATTCATCCATCCATCAGTTTCCTTCCACTTGTCAAATTCAGGGTCATGGGGAGGTTAGAGCCTATTCCCAGCTGTCACAGGGCAAGAGGCAGTCTGGCCTGGAGAGTTTGCAGACTGAGATCACTTTGTTTAAAATAGCGAAGCAGAAGATATGATCGTTGGTTTTCCTTTAAGTTCTTTTTTGCAGATAATTGTTTTGATCATGTGTTTCAAGTGTTTCCAAATGACAATCAAACAGACACCCTGAAATATAATAAAAGACTCTTTTCTGATTGTAGATTTTAACAGGAATCAACCATGAAAAGAAAAACAATAAGAGATCAAATGTTTTAATTGTGACTTTCTCTGCAGCGGTGTGTAAACAGCGGTGTCTGAATGGAGGGAGGTGTGTGCTGCCTGACTACTGCCACTGTCGGAAAGGCTACAAGGGACTGACTTGTGCAATAAAGGTGAGAAATGGGGTCACGGTTAACATATCCCGGTGGGAAAAGTCATAAAGAGCACTGATAACTCCAGGGTTTATAGATTTATAAGATTTACAATAGAGTCATAGAACAAAGCTTCATTAGATGAATATCGTTGGTCTAGATGACTGAAAGGTTTTGTTCAGTTTTAATATTGCAGGGTATAAAAAATAAATCCAAAAAATATACTGTCTTTAAGAGAAATGTGATATTAATGACACACCCAAAAAATAATAGGCACCTTTTGTGCATCTCACAAAATGGACAACTCAGTATTTTTTTCACATTTTTTTTATCTTCTGTTCCTTTTTAAAAACATTTTCTCTGTTGAGTACTTTCTGACTGCTGATAACCACTATTCAATTCAATCTCTTTCTACTAATATAAAGATATATTTTTAAAAAGTCAGATCAAATATACGTCAGAAAAACCTCAAATTTAACACACTGCTTTTATTTTATAAACTCTTATTTACATTTTTTTAATCATATGTATTTTATGGTTATTTCAAATTTACTTTTTAACTGCAAATACCCCCATGGAGCACATGCAGTACTTTCATGGCCCACTAGGGGGCTGCAGGCCACATTTTGGGATTTTGCATCAAATAAAACAACACCAAACAAATTTAAAAAAAATTTTTTTTTAAGTGAAACCTGAATTTGTTTTGTGCTTCACAGGCATCACAAGCATGATGGCGAACAAATCTGGAATGTGACTAAAGAAGCCACAAAGAACAAAGAGAGCACCATAACCTGTGGTGTGTACGAGTGAGAGCGTGGATACTGGCATGTGCTGTAATGTGTGGCTGTGTGCACATTAGAACAGTAACAGAGCGATTTGATATATTGCACTTGTCTTTTCCTGTCTGTGTAGATCACTACCTCAAGGCTCAAAGTAACACCCATCTGTTAAATGTATTAACAGTGTTTTTTTTGCAGGCCTGTGTGCCGTACACAGTAATTTGTTAAGAAAAATAACGTAGTGGAGGTTATTGCCATCACACATTTTAGATATGCACTGTTTCTTTCTTTCTTATGAGAAAAAAAACAGCTTGAGCCTGCTTCTTCAGTAAGCATAATGAAGGCTTTGATATAAATATGTTGCAGATTAACAAAAGTTGCATTTGTTTAGTTTTCTTTATTTGCTGTCATTAATATATTGCCTGATCAGGCCTGTTTGAGTTTGTTATACATTTATTGGCAAATATGGATGAAAGTAACGATGGTGTTGAGGTTGTATATAGGGCTTGTTTTCTACGCTCTCTGTACTATATATTAAGCCCTATATTTTGCTCCACATTACACGGTGGTACTATAATAAAGACAATGTCTATTTTTTCTTCATTTAATGACAAATTACAGTATATTGTGTGTTTATACAACATAAAACACATTCCATATTTAAAAATAAAATAAAAACAAACTAAAACAGTACACTTTATATAAAAAGATGGATGAACGTTTTGTCTGAAATGTGAAACCACTGCTGAAGTACCTTAAACCAGCCTCATTTCTAATGAACAGCAGGGGCCAACTGCTTGCAAAAAAGTAAGTGAAAGTAAAATTGTTTTTATATATAGCACTTTCAAGATAAACATTACAAAGTGCTTCACAACAAAACACTAAAAATAAAGACATAAATGCTACCCAAAAGGAAGTTTGAAAAGATGACTTCTTAGCTGCTTTTTAAAAGAGATCACTGAGACCACAAATCCCACGGTCTGACTGTATATAAGTCTATAAAAAAACATTTATTGACTACAGCATGATGTTAAATTTGCAAGTTATGTTCACATTTACAGTAAAATAGGTGAGAAAGAGGGTACGTTTTATGGTGTTTCCAGCCTGTTCTTAAAACTCCCAAGACGGGTCTTCACTAACTTTAAGGGTGACATCATAGTGGCTACATGCATCTTTTCCACACAGTTGCTGTAAAACTAACTACGTCCCAGTATAAAAACATAATCACCCCCACAACCTTGTTTGATCCTTGTGCACTAGTGGGACTTTTTCCTCTCCTCGCAGCGAGGTCCAGAGAAAGGAGGTCGACAGCGACATTTGTTGGGAGAAATGCACTTCCCTCCGTGCAAGCAGGGCTGACTACATACAGCTACAGACAAAAGAAAACAAAAGCACAGGCACTACTTATAAAACCAGGAGAGTGGGAAATGATTGAAGAGCTTGTAAATTCTAGCATCATAAACTCCAGCAGCTGGTCTCAAAGGTGTGAAGTGTTGTGACATCTGGAAATACACTAAGCTGAAAAGCAAATCCAAGGTGCAAAGAGAAAAATCGGGTATGTAAAATGCACTAACGTGAGAATGGTGCAAATGTAGTCAAGAGAGCAGAAAGTACCGGAACTGGATGAAATAAATAAGACTGTTTATCATAAGGAATAAATGCTCCCAGTGGAAGGCCAGCCTCAGAATTGGGGTCATAACACGACTCCGAACATCTGAGACTCCTTGATTATTCTTTAACCCGGTCTCATCAAATGTGCACAGCAAAACGTTATCGGTCTTTGGGAACAGTTTTACTCACCCATATGGCAGGCACCACCCAACCATCCCTCCGCACAGCTGCAGATTCCTGGAGCCACACACAGCCCTCCATTCCTGCAGCCCTGGGGACACATTGCTGCATGGGAAACAAACCATAGAGGGGTTTGCTCAGCATGGAACAGAAATATGAAAAAGAAAAACTTACAATAAAAGTTTGTGTTTTGTGAAAACGTGAACATATTTTTATTTAATTCAGGCAAAAGTCAAATGTGAAAATTTGACTTTGGTCAGACCATACAGTGGCAGTAGCGACTGTAATGTACCATTGGTACATGCACATGTGATGTTTTTCAGGCACTTTCAGCCTCTATTGGACGGTGACAGTAAAGAGTGGACAGGGAGAGATCAGGCCTTCACTATTATTATCTACAAACCCCACCGAGCTTTGCAGGTCCTTGCAGCACTTCAGCATATGGCTCACTTGCTCAAGCATCATCCTGGCCTTTATGATTCCTGCTTAACTACATATGTAACTATCCTATGACATTATGTTTAGCATGTGATTGGTCTGTTGTGTTGGTTGCTAAGTTAATTGTGGTTTTATGTTGATGGTGTACTAGTAAAATTAGTGCCATGCATATAAGAGAAGGAGTTCATATTAGATTTAAGCCCTCCCAGTACCAATGACCCAATGTGTATAATGTGTATGCTAGCAAATAAGGAAAATGAGCTTAGGAAGTCATCGAGTCAGCTAATGAATGAAACAGCTTTAATCCTAGAAGAGCAGCAAGGCTGAATATTTAATCTAGACCACAGAAGATGGATTGCTAGAGTCCAACAGATCCTTAATTTCACATGGAGAATGCATTAGTGGAAGCAGTCTAACAACAGATTTTCAGGACTCATCACTAAAAAGTCAAGTCCGAGTTTCATTTGAAGAAAAATCTTGGTAGATATAAAAAATTGGCTTTTCAATCTTTCCCGTTTTTTTTCAGTTTAAACTGAACTGCAGTTTTCTGCCAATATTACAAACTTCACTACAGCTCTCCAGCTGTTACACCTGCATGTCTGCCTCATCCGCTAAGTCAGACTGACTGTTGCTTCCCTTGGTGACAGCTACTTGGAGCCATAAAAAGCCTTAAACATCCACTAATGTCTGCAGCTGATGAACAGCTCCAGCTGAGAAAGCAGCTCCATTTGGCACCTTTGACCTCCTGTGTTAATTGGGTAATTAGATACAGCCGTAAACGAACCCTCTTGGCATTTTGATCCGGCCCAGCTTGAAGGGCAGATACACTTGGCCACGCCATTGACAGCGGTGCATTCTCCTCCGTTCCAACATCCCCCATCGCACGTCACTGCAAAACACACACACACACACACTGTTCATGAGATAGTTTTACCATTCCGTCACAAAAGATTTAAGTTAATTTGGGTATAAACTCCCCAAAGCACCCAGGAAATTCTTCACTACACACCGAAGTGGTTAAAATACATTGCATTTCAGTCTAACTCTTAAGGGTCATATGTCCCATTAATAAATATTGGTTTATAAAATAACTTTGTAATTGTTTTATTCTTATATTTTCTGTTGGAATGCATAGACTTATGCATTCATAAACTTAATAAAACACATTTAAAAAATCGAATCCATAAAATGTTTTAAGAACTTAGACAAACAAATGAGGCAGTATGTGAGCAACAGCTGAATACTGTGTGTAGTATTCTAGCTGAATAATAGTAAACTGAATACAAATGAATAGAGCCGGAAAATACAACAAAAGCAGAGAATAACTGTCATCATGACACACACATGTGTTAATACACTTAATGTATTAGAACTGCCTCCCATGAACTCGTTTACCTTTGTGACAATATCTTCCTCCAAATCCAGGAGGACATCTGCATTTTCCAGGGCGAAGACACATTCCTCCATTTTTACATTTGGGATAACAGTTGGCTGCAAAAACATTCACCACAGTTTTTTTTTTTAATAGGCTTCAAAGTTTTGACCTTCTTTCTCAGAAGTCTTCGTCACTTTAAATTAATTTGCAACAAAATAAGTTAGTCATAAACTGGCTCAATAAATAAAGTGGCACATAAAGCCATTTATTCATAGCTGAGCTTGGCACGAGGTCTTCCCTGTGCCATCATCAGAATTTGAAAGTACGCGCAGATAAAAGGTTTGTCACGTCACCATACTGGCAGGTCTCTCCTTCGTAGCCCCGGGAGCAGAAGCATGTGTTGTTGCGGATGCAGACTCCGGCGTGTTCGCACGGCGGCTCGCACTTCGCTTTCAGGTCAAAGACGAAGCCGACCGCGACGCCCCGGGGCGCGTCCGAGCCTCCGGAGCACACACCGGCGAGCGACATCAAAGAGGCAAACAGGAGAGGCGCAAAGCCCATGGCCGGATGTGCTTTGTTGCTCAAATGAAGAATGAAAAGAAGCGAAGCGGTGGACGGAGATGGAGGAGGAGAAAGTCTCCTGAAGAAACAGGGAAAACTTCTCGGCCAGGATGGTGGTGGTGAGGCGGAGCAGGGAGAGCGCCTTGGGGTGGGGGCTGGGGCTGATTTTCAAGACTTTGGATCAAACCTATGCAGTCCATATTTGCATGAAACATATTGGTTAGACCACCGCGCAGATTACGCAGTGGGGTTACATGAAGTAAAAGTTTGACTCTGCCACAACAGATTCATAATGATGAGGTTTCCCAATAGTTTGTCTGGAGTTATGACAGAGATGCTCAAGATACTAATTAAATTAGGCCCTAAGACATGTGGATAGTACAGCTTCACCATGCTGCTCTATAGTAAAATACTCCAAAGAAGTATTTAAGAGTAATCTGATTGTATTTGCAGTCTGTTCATTGTGCAATAATTTATCCAAGGAATGCTACATGTGGTAACATAAAAAGTATTTTTATTGTTGCTTAGATTAAAGAGGTTGTGTTTCATATGTAGTTTATATGTAGCACCCACAAAGAGAGTAATATAACTGCTCCAGAATGCCTGGTCTAAGATTGTGGAATAAATACACTTAAAAAAATCTGTAGTGTAGTTTGTTTTGTTTTTTTGCTAACCATAAAATAAAAATGTTTCAACAACTGTAACAGCTCACCTGTATGAAGTGTAGAAAGGTACACACTGCTACCTGCTGTTTAATCCTCATTGATCCTGTGCTACATGTTTGGGGCAGGTGGCTGGATGAAATAAATGGACAAGTTTCTGGTACATATGCACATTTGTTGAGTAACTATACTCACTATACTTGGTATCTTTGCTCCACAAAATGAGACACAAAAGATGATGCACAACTGATTTTGGTCCTCAGTTGACCTAATATATCTACACACATACAGGAAGCTCACTTTACCCAAATATTTAACTTTATTAAAGGTACATAGCATCTATAACTAGTGGTATTTAAACAACATCTTACTCACTTTTGTTATAACAACAAGGACTGATTTCTAAGGCACACAATTCATAATTTGTGCAAAGTATTATTTTTCATGGCTACACATCTAAGGTTTTATTTTGGTTTAATCAAACTGCTGTGAAATATGCAACAAAAGAAAAGTGCAGTATTTTATACTGAGTACATATTTCACAGCAATGTTGACAAACTATATCTAAAAGACTGTAGAATCACTTTAACTGTCTATGATAATATTTGTCAGAAAGGCAGAGTTTGGGATGTTAGTCTATGTAGAGCACAAATGGAAAAACCATTTCCTCTTGTTTGGTGAAAAGAAACCCTGGGCCTATATGAAGGACGGGGTGAGGGGGAAGTTCTGTTGTAATGGCAATAACACAACCAATCAGTAGTGGATGTGGTTCTTCTCTCTGCTCCCTTAAAGCTGTTCAGAGACCGAACAGGAAAAGTAGCTTTCTGTTTGATTCTCTGTGTTTTGCATTTTTCAGTAAAAGTGAACAGTGCTTCTTTATTCTGAGTTCTGTGAGCTCAGAATAAACAAAGTTTGCATAATACTTGGACTACTCCAAGTACAAGATTTAAATTTCCATAAACAGTATGGAGTCGCTCTGCTGCTTATTTACGGAAAGCTTCTCTGGACAAGCAGTCAGAGTCCTTGGACTCACCACATCAGACTTGTCGTGCGTGACAGAGTCCAACTGGAAGAGAGACAACTGGACTTTATGAAGACCTTAGCATAGTTCTTCCCAAACAATCTGAACTGAAGTAGCTCATAACAAATGCAGTAATGTAGATTTAGTTGGCACAACACACAAATATTCCAAACATCTAAAAATCAAGAATCAGCATTATACTAAGCAGTGTCGGGACAGTGAGTCTGACCTTTTAACTTGATTCAAATGGGTTTCCTCTGTGGCCAGTTTAGAAGTGTGAGTTTCACTCATATCTGGGTGGATTTCTTTGGTAATAAGATTTTCATTGAAACTGGTGATAATGTGTTGAGTCACTTTAAATCAATATAGTCCTGTAGAGAGAAAAAAATAGGTTGTCGCTTATTTACAGAGTGATATCTTAATGTGGTTTATTTGATAATGCACTATATTCAACCTGCTAATCAGCAGTTAGCCTGCGTAACCACCAAAAAAGATAAAGAATAACAACAAAGATGAATGCCATCGTGTTAAAAATCCAAAGGGGAAATCACTCATTTAGTAATAAAGTACCTCCAGAAGCAAATATAAGAGTACAGTGCTGCCCCACTAACACTCTACTGGCAATAACTAAAGTACAATCAGTAAGCAAAATACATTAGAGATGGGGGCAAGAGGGTTTTTTCTCTGTTGTATGTATTCCAGTGCAGCTCTGGTCTAGACCTGTGACCTGGATCCCGGAGTGGAAGTGAGCCGGTGGTTTAATGACTGCAACAGATGTGAACATACCATGATACACAAGGGGCCTGTGCCTCTCGCTTTAGGAAACAAACAGAGATGGATAACACCAGAAAGAAGCTTTGAAAGCAGAGAACAAAATTAGGTTCTTTGAAAATAGTAATAAATATTACTATTATCATTAATAAATAGCTTAAACACACACAGCTTTACAACCACATCCTTAATTCTAATTTATTATGAGCATAAATGGATGTTAATAGATGTTGCTTTATTTGTGTGCTTCAGCTCTGTGGATAGTTGCTGGAGTGAATAGGTTCGTGACAGGATCCCAACAACATTAATGAGTGTGTTTGTGTGGGACACCGTACTAATGCTAAGAGGCAGACAAACAGATTTGGCATGAGGAATATGAAGGACAGTTATACTAAAGTTTGTCACTGCTCTTCTCCAATAGTACTGCAAATTTGCAATCTTATTTCCAAATTTCATCTCTGAGTTTCAGTAGGAATGCACAGATAACGACAAAGAGAAAAAGTTATTTGGAGACATATGTTCGTGAACTAGATTAGAATATGGGACACTATTTCATTTTGTGAGAAGAAAGAACAAGTACCAGATAAAAGTACAGTATCTGGTCACCCTACAATAGCTGCAGTCCCCTGGTGGGTTGTGAGGTTACTGCAGGTATAATTCTTTTGGTGTAATACAATGAAATCCTGTTATTCTCAATAAAAGGAAGATGTTTATGTCGGGTACATTTTCCAGACAAAATCATTTATGATGAAATTTGTTTTCGCACATTTGTAAGAAACCCGCAAATTTTCTCCTATTTAGTGCTCAAACATCTGCATCAAGTCCACTGAAATCTTTCACCACAATAGAAAACATGAAGACCTACTTTTTCTTGTCGTTTGAAGGTCCAGTTTCAAGTATTAATGTGCAGTAATAACAATGGAATAATGAAAAGGTAAGAATTTGGGGACCTTCATACTTCAGCTGAGTGAGACATTTGGCACCACTCTGTGTGTACACAGTGTATTACAAGCACACGAAGAAAACACAAGAAACGCTCAAAATGAATTGATTTTATTGTCACCGGCATGCATGAAAAACACAAAACCACTGTTTAGATGTTAGAAAATAGCTGGGAAACTTTCACATTTATGGAATATTACGAAGAGCTTGATTTCGGTTTACTTTCTTCAAAATGACGTGTAGAAATGTGGAGATTTTGCAGCGATTTAAACGGTGAAACTTTGCATGTTGATTTAAGAAATTATATTTATGTGATCAAAACAGCAAATTACACCATGGCCCACAAAAATAGGATTAATTTAAATTTTTTAAAAAAAGGTGACATTTGTATGAATAAGCCTATGACATAAAAATATTATTATAAGTTATTTTCTTATCAAGTGAAAAATGTATTTTATTTTTCAGTAAAATATGCTCATTAAGGTCTTCAGAGTAGTCACGCGTACCTTTTAACCTGATGATTAACAGAGTTACACACACCGCACAAAAACTAAAAGTTTAGAATAAATCAGTGATGACATGAGTCTGCTGTACTGCTCTACACACTAACAAAATTCATGAAACAAAAAGAGAGAGGGTGTTTGTAGAAAGGAGTCAAATAAGAGCAGAAAGGAATGATTAGGAACACCTCAGTAGTTTTACTTTCAAAAGTCATTTCTCTCTCACACGTTTTAGAAACTATTTCATAAAGTGGTGTAGAATGAGAGGGGCTGTGAGCAGCTTTCCCCTTCTATTTAAGCAATATTCACATTACCTTCTCTTCAAAAGGCCCAGCTAAAGTGCATCGTAAGTAAAGCTATTGCTTCCAGTATTTCAAATACAGAGGAGGAGTGATACTGAATATTGAATAATGTGCTCTGTTTTTACCAGCCTGGAAAAACTACAAACCTCTCGTCTATGGGCCATCAGAAGGATTTACAGGTCTGGTTCACGAGGGATAAACCATCGTTTGGTGGTTTTATTGCAAAACATCTATTCTAAACATTATGTTTGTCCTCTAAACAGAATAAACTATTCAGGACTTAAAAACTGATGAGCCACTACGACTAAATTAAAAGCAAAGATGTTTTGTATGGAGGTCAACAGCAGTATCTGATGCCTAAGCTCTTTTGCTTCCCTTATTGGTAGACCTGCACATGCCCGTGCAACGAGGTGGTGTTCCCCCCACAGTCCACATACTGGTACATCTCCTGGGAGACCTGCTCCGTGTGGCCAAAGTAAGACGTTGTCACCATCACCCTGAAAAGCAAACAAGAGTCAAACATGATCAAAGTGCAAGAGATAAGTGGAAATAGTTGTGCAGCAGTCTGATATCACTGCTATCATTATTTGCTGTTGAAAGTACTGTAGCTCAGAACTTACACCAGTGCATTTCCTCCATCTATAGATCTATCACACCTAGACTCAACATCTTGTTCTGGCCTGAGCTCTAAATAAATTCTGTTCAGCGTTCTTGTAAATTGAAGTGGAATAAACCACTATGTTATTCTATGTTACATATCAAGTCTTCTCTGCACAGAGCAGTTTTTCATAGTTATTCGAAAATTAAAGAAAGGGGAAACATTATCATATGAAGCGTCCATGAAGAGCTTACAATTTATGATTAAAAGTTAACTATCACAGCCATGTACTTATAAACAGCTAAAAAGATTAAATATCTTGAAAATAGTAACAAATCTGATCAATCTGGATTCAGCACAGTAAAAATCAATAAGAAACAACACATTTTATCTTCAAAACAAACAACTTCTGAAGTTGACTTTTCGACTGCTGGGTTTAGACAGCTTATTGTTCTGATCCTCACTTGAGGGGTAGACTACAAACAAAATTCAACACAGCCAGGCTTTCTTTATGCTAGCTGTCCTAACAAAACCCAAAACCTCAGCTGGAGATAACCGTTATCACAGTTAAGAACAGGGTTTATCAGCTTCCTCTATCAGGCAGGGGTATATGCATCAGGCTCTGTGCGTGCTCAAACAAAACTGGGCATTTTGCAAGTCATGTGACTCTTCTTCTGCATGAAAGAATCATAATAGGTGCTGTCTACTCCAATCAGAAACATTATCAACTGATGATGATGATAAAATTGTGATTAAGAAGATAAAAACATTACAGCAAAATGCATCACTGCAAATAAAACAAAAAAAATATAATGTTGCAGAAAATCATTAATCTGGTGATTTCGTGCACAGAGTAGTCCAAAACATCTGAATTCAAGGTATTTTATCTCTGAGCATGCTCTCTGTGCTGCTGTTTAGTTGCTCTGAAACTGTAAACTGGATCCATTTTAACATTAAAATTAAATTAAAATTGCTGCACTTCGTCCACAGATCAAAGTGAAAACAATTTTATGGATTGAACAGGTATTCCTGCTGTCTGTTCTTGTAGCGTCCAGCAGTGTAAAGGAGACTAAGCAGTAGATTAGAATCAAGCACAACAACATTTATACAATTTCTGCATAACAAAATAAATCAGTACACATTTCAGGTGCTTCAATCAGTGATTTAAGCGGTGGTACGGCTTAGCGACTTGCACATATAAAACATATTCCCCCAGTCGATAATCTACATAGCATTTAATACATGCTGTAAATAAAAGAATCAGTGAAAACATGAAACATAATCTGATTAGAAGCAGGTTCTGTTCAGTCTAAGTTACCACAGTGACTTAGTCAGATAAAAAGAAATCCACTTTTGTGACACAGAAACCTTTAGACTGGACCTGCTCACTAAGTCATTAATCTGGCTTCATAGTACAGGCCTCAGGTGTATGTTATTCTGCATTTACTACAACATGCATCAGCAGCAGGAGATCTGAGATAGCATGGAGCAAAGTGTCAGCAGTTAGCTACACCAACAGCCAACCACAGCTTTTCAGGTGAGTCATGCTGACACGGCTGAAAAGCTCAGATAACACCCCGGCCCTGTTGACTTCTCTTTCTTGCTCTTATTACAGTCAAAAACTTGTTGGGAGGCTTTCATTGTACATACAACATCACAAAATCGACTCCTAGGAATATGACTTCACAGCTATCAGTTCCACTCCTCACTTGACAAGTTTGCATGATAGGAAGAAAACTCTCATTGAGAGCAGGCAAAGGAGAAACTAGAATAAACAGTAGTTGTGAAGAGTCGCACAGTGAGCTGAAAAGAGATTGGTGCAAACAATGAGGACAGTGACCCCCCCTTCCCCTGTATTTGCTTTGGTCTCACTGGGATTTTTTAATTTTACTAAGAAATGCCAATCAACTAAATGTACATTCTTGGATTTATTACATTTTATTTAAACAAAGAAGTGAAGCAAAGCCTGACATTGTCTTATGTATAAAATTAACTTCCAGTCTGATCCTCAGAGCGACTGTGAAAACAGATTATTCATTTAACATTAGTATCAGATGAGTACTTGACATTGAAAAATGCATGAAGCCAAGAGATCTGTGTCGTATCAGAGCTGGGAAAAGTTGCATTGGTGCATCGTTAGAAAGCTGTAGTTGCTGCCAAGGTGTCGAAAATCTTGCAAATAAAGCTGATAAGAGCCCTGCTTCCTCTGCACATTTAGACTGTAGTCACATGGATTTTAAAATTTCCTAGAGGTAAAACTTAAATTTAAATTAGTCCATCTGAAAATCCGGTATTGCCAAAAGCTTTATAACACTTTTTATTGATATTACCTCATTGGCCTGACATTTAGAATAATGTGATCAATGAGGTTAGCAGCCTCATTGTAAGCTTAGTATGACAAGCTTGAGCTTTTTCAGTTCAGAGGGTTTGGATGTGATCCTGACACACCTTATTTTGCAGAAACTGCTTTTGAATACTGAAGTGTCCAGTACAAATATATTAAGCTTAAATGATTGATATACAAAAAAAGGTTTAACATGAAGAATGCAGCTTTTGAAAGTGACGGGACAAACTGATGTAGAGAGTGGACATCTGGCTCTGTTGGAGCTGTAGAAACACTTGCAGGTGTACGGGAGTGCTACAGAACGGTGCTGCTTTTAGCTTAAGACATTTCTGGCAGACTGCAGCAAGACGCAAGCTTTTTTTCCCCTGTATGTCACTGCATGGTATTAATATAATTACTTATTTGCATGGTATGCTTGTCTGTTTAAATAGCAGAAGTGATTATCAAACCAGTTTTAACATGCACTTGCTTCCTAATTTTTTGAAGAGAGTCAATTACTAGTGCAAGCAAATAATTTCTCACAAAGACACGCCATCATTTTCATACTGTCAGCTGTGAGAGACAGTGTCCTAACACTGAAGTGGGGGGGAAAAACCCCCACAAAACAAGACAGCCCAGATTGAATAATTTGCTCATCATTACTTCTGTCAGAACTGACTTTTTAAAGGAAATCTATTCTTGGACTCTTTTAGACTCATTCTGCATTCTTCACACTTGGGGGGTGGGGGTGTTATTTAGCTTATACTGAACTTCTGCCTTAGGCTGTTGTAGTACCCGACTCTTTAAGATCACCCTTTAAGCCAGCTTTCTTCTAACTGGCTGCAAACGCAGAAAAAAAATACAGTATTAGTGACATCTTCCCTCACTAACATAAGAAAATCTGTCTGAAACTGGCCCATCCCCCATTTTTACAAGTGTATACGACACAATATAATTTTCTCTTATGTATACTATAGTTATTCTTATAAATCAAACTGTTTGATTCATCTTCCTAAAATATTCAAGACAGACTGAAGGGATTTTAAAAATAAAAGTCTTTTTAGAGGCAAATTAATACACTCAATTGCAACAAGACACTCTATTAGACAGTCACAACTGACCTTTATTGTATCATGGTCTTGATATAAAACCACTGAAAGGCTACATTAGGTTTTAGGATATTGGCTGCTTTTCTCATCCTCATTTTTACTGGCATTCATCAGTGTAATGATACTTGGCTAGAGACCAGCGGTTTGCCTTCCCCGACATTCGATTCAGAGAATTAATTAGGAGAAATGTTAACTGCTAAATTTACAGTCTGCATCCATGTCAGATTTGACGTGTAAATGAGCAAAGCACCCAAAGGCGCAGGGCTTCTGCTGATCTGAACAGTGCCCCACAGCAGAAGGCTGTTTGCTCTGGGCAGATCTTCAGTGTGTGTGGGTGAAGTTATGCAAGTGTGGAGGAGGGAGCTGAGAGAAAAGACTGATGCTCAGCTGAGCACAGTATCAGACATAAAAAGAAAAATATTCAATATCTTGTCATACTTACTGCATCATGACCACTATGTTGTGAACTTTAATCGTTGGTAAGGTGCAGTAGTCACTGAAAGAGAGACAAGTAAGATTAAACATGACACTGATCTAAGTGTAAAATGCCTTATTAATAGGACTTCAAATAAGATACTCACAACATGTAACTCAATTCATCAGCGATGATGGTGGGGACCATGTAATCAATCTGTAAACACAATTCAGAGAGAAAAGATATTAGATTTGAAAATCCATTTTCTTCCACTTATCCAGCGGGGGGCTGGGGCCTATTCCAGCTGTTACAGAGGAAAACCAGGGTGCACCCCAGACAGGTCGCCAGTCTATCGCAGAGCTAACACAGAGATAACATTCACGCTCACACTCACAACTATGGCTAATTTAGACTTGCCTGTCAACCTAAACCTATGCATGTTTTTGGACTGTGAGAGGAAGCTACAGCATCTGGAGAGAAACCACACAAGCACAAAGAGAACATGCAAACTGCACACAGAAAAGCCCCAGCTGGACACGTTTCAAATCCACTAGCAAAATAAAGAAAGTCAAGAAAAAAAACAAAAAAAACAAACTGCGAGGGATACTTTGTACTCAGTTGTACATTTTTAGGGCTCACTGAGCAGAGCGATCAAGACAATCTCCAAACTACACTGCAACATTATAATACTGACACTGGGGTGCAGAAAAATGGTAACCTCCTACATGGCCTGCTATGGTATATCTATCAGAACACCAATGCTGTAGTGATTTTAATGATTTAGCCTTTTTTTTTTTTTAAATGTATTTCTTACCATAACTAACAAACCAGTAATGTGTGAAATGGTTTTGGTGAATTGTATATTTTTGAAGCATCTTCCAGAGCTGAACTTTGTAGATGGCCTCTGCACACTCATCTCACAGAAAGACCTTTACTTTATTTCCCCATGTTTTTAATGCCTCACTCTGTACTGTGTTTTCACAGTAAGAAGGTAGACGTAGACGTAGTGAACTGACGCCTTTAGCATCAACCTGGTCTTAGATGCACACATACACCTTGAATTAGCCTGTGGGTTGCCAAGTTGTGGTAAGTGGAAATTGTATGTAATATATTTATGAGTGTTTGTAGGCTGTTTCATAGAACCTGGAAAATTCAGAAAAACAAACAAAGCCAACTGATGCACAAATTCCATTTATGCATAATAAAGTTTGAGGTTAGTGCAAATCATGCGTTTCCTGAGAGAAAAACGCATCATATTTGATTCAAGAGGATTTCAACATTTAGGAGAACCCAGATTTTATCGGAGAAAATATGTGAGAAAAGTGGTCTACACACAGAAAAAGTATATCAACCTACCTGCTGTTCATCCAGTGGTATGATCACTGTGCTGTTGCTAAGCCTGGCCTTCCCTATCACCGTCTTGGAGAACTGCACTTGGGCTGTGATGTTGGTCACAGTTATGGCATAGTAGTTATTGTTGGTGATGTTCAGTGTGTTCTAGAGAAAAGAAGGTAGTTAATATGGCAAACTTGTTAGCAAACATTATTGATTTGGAGCTGTCCATGGTCATTGCCTGTCTAAGCATGCTAGCATCAATTTAAATATTTTTAAAAATGCGTAATTCAAAAATTAAGAATTAAACCATGCAGCATTCTACTGATGCAATACTATCAGTAAATTCTGTTAGATTATTAATAAAGTTTTATTTTAGTATATATTTTATGTATTATTATTATTATAAAGTGCTCACACTTACTGTAAGGTTGAGATAGACAATTCGTTTGTCATGGTCATAGGAGACATAGGCAGACTTCACTCCCACATAGGAGACATCAATGGAGCGAGGGAATAGGAAGAAAACTGCCAGGCCTGACAGCAGCAGGCACAGAGCGACTGATATTGTGACATACAGCTTTCTGCAGGAGATTGAAAGGAGAAGTCAAAAGCTGAAACCAGCTGTTGGCTTCAAAGTCTGTTGTGCTGCTGTGTGTTCATTTTGTTTCATCACACGCACAGCTAAGGCAGCTAATCTATAAAAAGAGCACACAATGCAGACTTACGTCCTGCTTGGTCTGAGCCTTTGGTCGCTGTATGGAATCAGAGCCACAAGCTGATTCTCTTGACCTGTTGAATGAGTTTAAAAAAAGTGTAACTGCTGGAATCGATTTCGCATCACTGCTTTAAAACTACATCCAAAGAAGAATCTTTGCCTAGTTTATTTTTCCTCATATAAAATTGCAATTTTCAGGTCTTGACTAGATTTCTAATGGTGGAACCTAAGTAATTAAACCACCTCTTTGAAGTAGGGCATATCAAATGGGAGACAACTTGATAATATCAATAAACTAATTTAGATCAGTATATTCCTCTTGATCCAGAAAACTTGGCCTTGGCAGAAATGTGCAGTCCTGAGTTCCAGATCTGGTTTTAAGTAAACTGGGATGACTGATAAGCAAGTGCAGGCCAAGCCAGTTTTAATAGTTGCCAAGAAAAGAACTGTGGTCTTAAGAACATAACTACGACTTTAAGTTATAACAATTTTTGTAAGCAATATTTCGGTTTTTGTCCTTGCTTTTCTTACTGGTCGGAAATTGAGGCCACATGTGGAAAAAGGTGATGCAAAGGCAAGCAACACTTGCATGAAAATGTGCAAGCAGTTGGATTGCATGTTTCCTTATAATGCAGAGTTGTCAGTCAAACTTGATAAAACCAAATGCATACAGCATTCATTAAGCCATTACTAAAGGTTTATAATAAATTAGGATGGTATTCTTGTAAATTTCAACTTGATTCATGGGTATTTTGTACAGATGGGTGCTTTGATATCTCTGCTTTTAAAAAACTCTTAACAATTAAATATTTAACAGCTAAGTTTTACCACGAGGAATTCTGCCAGTGCCCTGGCATGTGGGGCAGGTAACGCTGTCCCGTCCAGTGAACTCCACATAGGGGAACTGAGACACATCTCCATTCTTTCCATCCTCTTCTGTGTGACTCCCCCCATACTCAGTCAGAGCGTCTTGACTCTCGTCTTTTTGCTTAGCTAAGAGTGACTGGGTCTTGCCCATAGCTGCAGCTGTCTGTAATCAGCAGAAAAAAAAGAACATACAGAGAGAGGAACTTCTGCACAAGTTCAGCACGCCATGCTGACTAACCACATGCCAGAGAGCCATTTGGATGTAAAATTAGATCTGGATGTATCCCAGTAAACACTTCCCAGGGAAACAAACTTCATCACAAAAGTCTTTTGTAAATCTGTTGGAATTCAAACATAGACTCTTTTCTTCTCTATTTTTCAGTGTTGTATAAAATACATTTAACTAACACATTTGTAAGTTAAATATTTAGACCACTCTCATGGCAAAATGTGACAGGAATGAAAAAGTAATTGAATTGTTCGTGGTCACGCAGACAAACTGTCACATTCTTTTCTCCACCGTCAGTACGACTTTACTGTCACAGTGACAACCAAGGAAACAGAGTTTTAAAAGAAGTGGGAACTGCTGTATTTTAACTCAAACCAGTCTTTTCCCTAAATCTAATGAGTAGTTTTTAATACCCAACCCTAAATGAGTACTTTCTAATAGATACTAATACATAGATAATAATCCAATCAAATTGATACAACTGAAGAACAAGTCTCTCCTGTCGGGGGAGGAGGGAACGAGAGTTGGTGCAAACTATGGTGTCTACCACCTACAGTGGCTTGCAAAAGTATTCGGCCCCCTTGAACTTTTCCACATTTTGTCACATTACAGCCACAAACATGAATCAATTCTATTGGAATTCCACGTGAAAGACCAATACAAAGTGGTGTACACGTGAGAAGTGGAACGAAAATCATACATGATTCCAAACATTTTTTACAAATAAATAACTGCAAAGTGGGGTGTGCGTAGTTATTCAGCCCCCTGAGTCAATACTTTGTAGAACCACTTTTTGCTGCAATTACAGCTGCCAGTCTTTTAGGGTATGTCTCTACCAGCTTTGCACTTATACAGACTGAAATCCTTGCCCATTCTTCTTTGCAAAACAGCTCCAGCTCAGTCAGATTAGATGGACAGCGTTTGTGAACAGCAGTTTTCAGATCTTGCCACAGATTCTCGATTGGATTTAGATCTGGACTTTGACTGGGCCATTCTAACACATGGATATGTTTTGTTTTAACCCATTCCATTGTTGCCCTGGCTTTATGTTTAGGGTCGTTGTCGTGCTGGAAGGTGAACCTCCGCCCCAGTCTCAAGTCTTTTGCAGACTCCAAGAGGTTTTCTTCCAAGATTGCCCTGTATTTGGCTCCATCCATCTTCCCATCAACTCTGACCAGCTTCCCTGTCCCTGCTGAAGAGAAGCACCCCCAGAGCATGATGCTGCCACCACCATATTTGACAGTGGGGATGGTGTGTTCAGAGTGATGTGCAGTGTTAGTTTTCCGCCACACATAGCGTTTTGCATTTTGGCCAAAAAGTTCCATTTTGGTCTCATCTGACCAGAGCACCTTCTTCCACATGTTTGCTGTGTCCCCCACATGGCTTGTGGCAAACTGCAAATGGGACTTCTTACGGTTTTCTGTTAACAATGGCTTTCTTCTTGCCACTCTTCCATAAAGGCCAACTTTGTGCAGTGCACGACTAATAGTTGTCCTATGGACAGATTCCCCCACCTGAGCTGTAGATCTCTGCAGCTCGTCCAGAGTCACCATGGGCCTCTTGGCTGCATTTCTGATCAGCGCTCTCCTTGTTCGGCCTGTGGGTTTAGGTGGATGGCCTTGTCTTGGTAGGTTTACAGTTGTGCTATACTCCTCCCATTTCTGAATGATCGCTTGAACAATGCTCCATGGGATGTTCAAGGCTTGGGAAATGTTTTTGTAGCCTAAGCCTGCTTTAAATTTCTCAATAACTTTATCCCTGACCTGTCTGGTGTGTTCTTTGGACTTCATGGTGTTGTTGCTCCCAATATTCTCTTAGACAACCTCTGAAGCATTCACAGAGCAGCTGTATTTGTACTGACATTAGATTACACACAGGTGCACTCTATTTAGTCAATAGCACTCATTAGGCAATGTCTATGGGCAACTGACTGCACTCAGACCAAAGGGGGCTGAATAATTACGCACACCCCACTTTGCAGTTATTTATTTGTAAAAAATGTTTGGAATCATGTATGATTTTCGTTCCACTTCTCACGTGTACACCACTTTGTATTGGTCTTTCACGTGGAATTCCAATAAAATTGATTCATATTTGTGGCTGTAATGTGACAAAATGTGGAAAAGTTCAAGGGGGCCAAATACTTTTGCAAGCCACTGTACCTCTCCAACCTCTAAATACTGACCTATTTGCTCTTTTTAAAGTATAAAATATTAATTTGTATAGACTGAAACAAACTCAGTACATGAAACCGTTGAGATAGTAAATTGCCTCAAGTTATGCTTGATTTGGACTACAGTGGGAAATCTATGATGTAACTGGAAACTCCTATTAAGTGCAAGCGACCACGCCATTCAAGTTGTTGTGGGCTTTGTCGACATGACATGTAGTTACATTTCTCACTAGGTGCACGTCAGGTTACATAGAAGGTTATGACAAAGGTTTAAAATGAGTTGCTGGTTACTACGCAACATAGACGCAATATAGTTACAACATAGATTTCCCACTGAAGCATAATTCACACATTACCGTTCAGTTATTTATAAATTGCTTTTAAGGACACAGACTTTCTAGTCATTTTTTAAAGTGGTCCTGAGCAGTAATTCTCCAGGCGTTCAAAGTCTTTCTTTGGACATTGGCCAGTCATTGCAGCTGAATCCTTTAATGTGTTTTTTCCCTTCCTTTAAGTGACCTTTGAATCACTCAAGGTTTTTGAAAAAAAAGAAATGTAACTAAATCCAGGGATGACCTAGTGTTGTCTCTGTACATAACAGACAACTTTAAGAACCAATTTTGCACCAACAATGTGGTTTCCAAAGCGCTATTAGCCAAAAACTTCGGAGTATCTCGGCATGGTGTATAGTGTATCCTCTAATAACGTTTAAGGAAACCAGACAAGCGGAAAAGCCAAAAAAATTTCAATTTCAATTTCAAAATCTCACATTCCCTCAAGTGTGACTTCTGTATCCACACCACCCATCCACCAGGCAGCATGATGACAATACCCTTTTCATCCTTTTACAGCTATGGGGAAAAAACTGTCTGCAGCAGATGAACAGCATCTGAGTCGAGTCATGTCCATTAGAAATAGGAAAAAAAAAATCCAACAAAGACCTGGTACAGGACCTGCGATTGATCTAATGTTCACTGAAGCCTTATCGGAAATGGTCTCAGAAGAGGGGTGTATGTCAAGAACCCTTTGTTAAGGAATGGAAAAAAGAATGAGGTGTGTCAAATTATACAAGACCTGGACTGAAACTGAATGGTAACAGGTTATATGAAGTGTATTTAAAATGTAAAATCAGTATGTGAGGAGGAGGTCAAAAGAGAAGCAAAACAGTGAGTGTCTAGTGTAAAATGGTTGAGGCTCTGTCATGGTTTGGGGCTGCATTTCACCAGTTTGTTGAAACTGATGGAATAATAAATACAAAAACTACAATCAGACTTCAATCCACCAGAAAATACCATCTGGAAAACATCAGATTGTTAACAGCTCCAAGTGTTGACTTTAAAGCTTCTCAGAACTGCACAAATTCTGTTTTTATCTTACATACTGTATTTCCATGTATGTGTGTGCATGTTTCAATAAATCGCTGGACCTATTTCCTATTTTTCCAACAAAATATGAAGAAGTGATGGGCAAATTAACTTTTGCACAGTACTACAGCTTTACATTCATAGAATGCCATAACTAGGAATTAATAGTCATAATTCAGACATAACTTGAGGACTCATAAATATGCTTTGCTGTGTGATGTGCTTCTTCAAGCTTATAAATATGTGAACAATCTGTTTTTTAATGATATTATTGCTTTAAGACTGCTTTGTTAAATCAATCTGACTCTAATGACTAGCAGACGTGTTCACTGAACAGGAAAAATCTGCTCCATATCTTCCAAAGTACATTTACTGCAGTGTGAGGCATTTTTAGGGCTGTGCTCATTTAAAACAGATGCTGCTGGGCACTGGTACCGGTGCATTTTGTTTTTTTCCCACTACAACCAGTTTCAAATTGTCCAGCTCTCTTAGGTTATTTGCTCATTTTAGCAGTGCTGGCATGGCTTTCTGACTATGTATTGTCAAAACAATGTCATCCAGTGGGGGCTTTGGACATGCAAGTCACACACTTGCTATCTGCCTGCTCTGTGTCTCTGTATTGTGTTCGGTCTCACTGATGATAAAATAGTTGGAATTTAGGCCCATTTCTATATGAGAATTAAGCAACAGCAAAGACAGTGGTAAAAATATAATGAAATCTTGTTTTGAGGCAAAGTCAGTAAACTTTTTTAGCTGATTTATCAGATTTTTCTGTTACTTTTATACATTGTTTTGTCCAGATAGCCACTGAAATTAAGGTTAATTTAAATATCGCTTGAAAAGTCCCCTAATAAGTGTCTGGATGCATTTCAGGGTAGCTGCTTAGTTGCAAGTCATTCATTCCCTATAGATTTTCCTATAGCCATGATCAAGTAATGCCAATCAATATCCACCCTAACTTACATCATTTTCTGTGTTTATCTGGTATTTAAAACACTACTTACTCAGCAGTTACATTATTATTTACAAATGTAATGTAAATAAGCACAGTACCATATTCAAGTATAATAATATAAGAAAACGTGTTATATAAAGTGGTTAATATCGGTCTGTCATACACCAATATCAAAGAGCTGCTGAAGTATTAATAAGCCAGCTATAGTTTCAAATATACTAAGATTTCATGTGAGTACACTTAAGTAAATGAGCAGTAACTGGCAGTTCTGCTTGAACTAATATCCTCATCCACTCTAGTTATTTGTTTTAAACCGTAAAGTAGGCCAGTGTTTCTCAACACGTATAGCGCCGTCATGTTTGAGTTGCCTTTTTCCACACCGTTGGATATTCACGCTGTTTCATCTGAGGGTTGCTCAACATAAAACTATAAAGAAATGCTCCAGACTCACCCAGGCTGTTGTCTACATAGATGACACACAGCACAGGCCGCCATGCTGTTACTGCTACTGCTGCTGCTGAGCTGCTAAGGCTAGCCGAGGACACACAGTACCGGCCGGAGGAAAGCGGGTTTTACGCCTTTATTCTTACAAACAGGAGGCACATTTAGCTTATACATTTTTTAAAAAATGTAAACACACTCTGAAAACCAGTATTCCGCGTCGACTGTAGGCTGCCAAACGTAATTCAGACATTTAATTAAAACCCGCACGGATCGACGGTTGGCCAGTGGTACGTCGTCGAAGTCGTTAAATATCTAACAGACGTTCGTTTAACATTCCGCTAACCGCTTACCTGATGTGTGTTTTAGTCTGTTTTACTTGCCATCCGGTGTATCTCCGTTGTTTGTTGTGGTTCACTCGCCAGCGGAGAAGAACGCCAGGAACGCCCCCCGCTCTTCTCATTGGGCAGGCCGGTGATGGTGGATTTATCCGTCTGCACTGTGTTCAAACAAACGGGATGCTGGAGGTGAAGCCGCACTGGGGCACACCCAGTCATTACTCAAATAACACATGTTTGTTCTTTGTGTAATCCTATGAACTATGAACTGCCTTTGTTCAGGTCATTATAACTTCTTCTGGCATACTGCTGCAGCAACAGCAGTTACTTCCACAATTAGTGACAAAAATGTCAGTTGCAACGTGTAAACTGCGCCCCCTGGTAGGACGTGAAGATACTGCAGCTTACTGTGAAAAGTTACAAAAAACATTTTAGTTGAGATTTAATAGTCGTTACCATCGCTATACAATATTTAAATAAAATAAAACAATAACAATAAAACAAAATCCCTTAAATTAAAAAAAAAATTATATTTATTTTCTGACTTGTTTTCCATCATGTCGCTGGCCACTTCATTAGGTACACCTTGCTAGTACTGCGTTGGGACCTTTTTTGCCTTAATAACTGCCTTTATTATTTGTAGCATAGATTGACATGGTATAATCAATGCTTAGCTGGCACTAACAGGCCCAAAGCATGCCAAGAAAGTATCCCCCACACATTTACACCACCAGCAGCAGCCTGAATCGTGGAGAATGGATCTATTCTTTTATGCTGTTTACCCCAAATTTTGACCGTTCCATCTCATGAGTCATCAGACCCGACTAGTTTTTGGTTGTGCCGGTTTAGTGAGTCTGTGAATTGTAACCTCATTGTTCTGTTCTTGTCTGACAAGCTGCTGCTGTACTCTGTAATCTGCTTCAAGGTTTGACATATTTTACATGTTATGCATACATCAGTTGTAACGAGTGGTTATTTGAGTTGCTCTTGCCTGCCTATCAGGTCAAAGCAGCCTGGCCTTTCTTACCTGACCTTTCATATCAATAAAGCATTTCCAACCAGAGAACTGCTGCTCACTAGATATTTTTAATTTGTTTGAACCATCCTCTGTAAACCCTGTCATAGTCTGGGTAAGCTTCCGGTACCTTTCCATTGTTGTTGTTATGACTCTCCAGTATCCACCCTGGGGCGGAGCCCTCATCGTCTCACCTGTGCAACTCACCTGACCCTGTTTCCCAGTGATAAGCGAGACAGTATTTAAGACTAGCATCGCCAGCTCGTCAACTGGTAACTCTTTGTGCCTGCAGTGTGTAATAATGTGAATTATTGTTTGTAAGATGGTTGTTCCACAATAGATTGTGTTGCTGCACGGACGTTTTAGAGTGTCACACAAGTCAGGAGTTTTGGCCCAGACTGTATGTTGCTGTGGACCTATTAATAAACCTTACTACCCCGTTGGGTAGGAAATAGATATTCTGGAGTCTGTTGTGAATGAGACCAGAATATAACATGGTGGCAGCGGAGCAGGCAGCGGAGTGAGCAGCACGGCCGGAGTGGACCCCCGGGAGACGCCTGTCGGAGCGGTGAGCAACTAGCGGCTAATTGAGTTAGCACCGCCGCGAGGCATGGAGGGCCTTAAAGCGCCGCCGACGCTGCTATTGGACTCCAGTAACCTATCGCGGACATGGAAGACCTGGAGGGACGAGTTTATGCTCTATGTGGAGCTGACCATGGACTCAGACGGGGAACAGAAAAAAGTAAGCCTGTTCAGTTATCTCGTTGGTGAGAGCGGCAGGGAGCTGCTAGACACGCTAATGGGCGACACGGCGAGAGATCAGTGGACAGTTAAGGACATTATCGAGAAGTTTGATAATCATTGCAACCCTGTGGTTAATGAAACTGTGGAGCGTTATCGGTTCTTCACGAGAAACCAAGGCGCCAGTGAGACAATCGACATCTATGTGACGGAGTTAAGGCTGCTGGCAAAAACGTGCAATTTTGGAGTAATAAGAGACTCACTGATTCGTGACAGGATTGTATGTGGGCTTAACAACCCGAGTTTGAGGGTGAGACTGCTGCGTGAGAAAAACATGACACTGGATGCATGCATACAGCACTGCAGAGCCGCGGAGCTGTCGCAGGAAAACAGCAAAACCATTTCGGGAGCTGCGGTGGAGGAGGTGCATGCTGTGCGTGTAGCTGCGCGCCAGAAACAGATCGGCGACGCAGTGGACTGTAAGTTTTGTGGCAGAACACATGAAAGAAAGAAGGAAAAATGTCCAGCATACAGGAAGAAATGTAGAAGGTGTGGCAGAGAAAACCACTTTGCAGTTAAATGCACGGCACGTTCAGAGCAGAAAAGAAGGTCGAATGTACACAACGTGACAGCATGTGAGAGTGATGAGTATGAGGACGTTCTCTGTGTTACAGAGGCAGACACACATGATTCAACTACAAAGAACACTGACAAAGTGAGAGGCACTCAACTCTTTGCAGGCATGTTGATGGGCAAAGAGATTGTAAATTTCCAGATTGACTGTGGTGCCAGTTGTAATGTAATGCCAATCCACATGCTAAGCCCGAACACACAGTTGGAGGACTCACAGACAGTGTTGATGATGTACAACAAAAGTAAGATAAAGCCATTGGGAAAGTGCAAAGTTAAGCTACGTAACCCGAGAAATCAGAAACTGTATCGGTTGGAGTTTCAAGTGGTTGACAAAGACTGTAAAGTACCACTGCTGGGCAAGAGGGCCAGCGAAGCAATGAAACTCATAAAGGTGCACTATGAAAACATCATGAAACTGGACAGCATCGTTACTTCAGAGCACCCAACAGCCAATGAGTGGAACATGGATCAGATTAAAGCAGAATATGCTGATGTTTTCACAGGAGATGGCTGTTTGGAGGGAGAGTTAAGGCTCGAGGTGGATGAAACTGTGAAACCAGTGCAGTTACCAAAACGGCGTGTCCCTATTGCAATGATAAAGCCGTTAAAAAAGGAGCTTCAAGATCTTCAGCGCAGAGGGATCATTACACCAGTAGAATGCAGCACAGACTGGATAAGTGGGATGGTTGTGGTCCAAAAGCAGAGTGGGGACTTAAGGGTGTGCATAGATCCAAAACCCTTAAACAGAGCCCTACAACGGAGCCACTTCCCATTGCCCACCATTGAGGACATTTTGCCAGATCTGTCAAAGGCTAAAGTGTTCTCTGTCTGCGACGTGAAGAGTGGATTCTGGCACGTGAAACTGGAGGAGGAGTCGAGCTACCTGACAACATTTTCGACTCCGTTTGGACGCTACAGATGGCTGAGGATGCCAATGGGGATAAGTCCAGCTCCGGAAGTGTTCCAGAGAAAGCTCACACAAGCTTTGGATGGACTGGCAGGGATCTACATCATTGCAGATGATGTGCTGATCACGGGTCAGGGGGACACAGATGCTGAAGCAGTGCATGACCATGACGAGAAGCTGAGACAGTTTTTGACTCGTTGCAGGCGGAAAAACATTAAGTTAAACGCAGACAAGTTTAAACTTAAACAGAAGGAGACTACGTACATCGGACATCAGCTGACATGCAACGGTCTGAAAATAGATCCAGAGAAGGTTAGGGCTATAGAGCAGATGCCCAGACCTACAGACGTGAAGGCAGTACAGAGACTGTTAGGTATGGTGAACTACTTAGCAAAGTTTTGCCCACATCTGTCAGATCACTGTGACTTACTGAGACAACTGACACACAAAGACAGTGAGTGGAACTGGACGACGCGACATGAAGACGCATTCCAGAGACTGAAAGAGACTATAGCAGAGGCTCCGCTCCTGAAATACTACTGCCCAGAGGAAGAGCTGACAGTACAATGTGACGCCTCTGACAAAGGGTTAGGTGCAGCACTCATGCAGAAGGGTAAGCCTGTGGCTTTTGCGAGTAGAGCACTTACACGTACAGAGCAAGGTTATGCCCAGATTGAAAAGGAGCTTTTGGCTGTAGTTTTCAGTATGGAGAAGTTTCATCAGTACACGTATGGTCGTAAAGTGGTAGTACACAGTGATCACAAACCCTTAGAGACCATTGTAAGAAAACCGCTGTTGAGTGCACCCAAACGGCTGCAGCGGATGCTTATGCGCATTCAGAAATATGACTTAGATGTGGTGTATGTGCCAGGCAAAGACATGTTATTAGCAGACACGTTGAGTAGGGCATATCTTCCAGAGTGCTCACCACAGGGCTCCATAGAGGAGGAAATAGAGAGCATTAACATGGTCACGCATGCACCCATCTCACCTGATAGACTGAATAGCATAAGGACTGCTACACAGGAGGACAAAGCACTACAAATCCTCATAGATACAATTCACAGAGGTTGGCCAACTGACAAAAGAGACACTGACGGTGACATCAGACCATACTTCTCGTTCCAGGATGAACTGAGTAGTCAGGATGGACTTGTGTTTAGGGGTGAACGTGTAGTTGTCCCGACTGCCATGAGACAGCAGATCATAGCCAGACTACACTCGACACACCTAGGTGTAGAAGGGTGTCTAAGGAGAGCCAGAGAGTGTGTGTATTGGCCAGGCATGAATGAACAAATTAAGACTTATGTGACTAAGTGTGACATCTGCAGGTCAGTGGACTACAGACAGCAGAAAGAGACTTTGGTCCCACACGAGATCCCGACTAGACCATGGGCTAAGGTGGGCTCAGACCTGTTCATGTTTGACAACAAGGACTACCTTATCACAGTGGACTACTATTCAAACTTCTGGGAAATTGACTATCTCCCGGACACTAAGTCCACCACAGTGATTAGGAAGTTGAAGGCTCACTTTGCCAGACAGGGCATCCCAGACATTGTTGTTTCAGATAATGGACCACAATATACGTCCGGTGAGTTTCTGAGATTTAGTCGACTGTGGGATTTCCAGCACAAAACCTCTTCACCAGGTTACCCTCAGAGTAATGGGAAGGCTGAATCAGCAGTCAAGACAGCAAAGAGGCTGCTGCTGAAGGCAAAAATGGCGGGGCAGGACCCGTATCTTGCGATTCTGGACCATCGCAACACACCATCACAAGGCCTGGAGACCAGCCCAGCTCAGAGGCTGCTCAGCAGGAGGACACGGACGCTTTTGCCAACCAGGACGACCCTGCTAAGGCCAAAAGTCATTCCAGCCCTGCGGGAGTTGGAGGTGAAACAGAAGCGCCAAAAAGTGTGCTATGACCGATCAGCACGAGACATGGACTCTTTGAAGCTTGGGGACAGTGTCAGAGTTCAGCCTTTTGACCGCCATTCCACTTGGAGCAGGGGGGTGGTGATTGGGACTGTTGACCCGAGGTCCTATGAGGTTCAGTTGGACTCTGGAAGTGTCCTGAGGAGGAATCGGAGGCACCTGAGACATGCAGGCGTGATGGATCCAGAAAATGCCATGACAGACACTGGGGCACTGAGCAGCTCAGTGACGGCTCCGTCAGAAAGTCGTGAGCAGCAGATCAAGACTGACAAGGTATCAGGGGGTATCCGGACAAGGTCAGGCCGCAAAGTGGTTCCACCACTTCGGTACAAGGACTATGTTACATAATGAGGACTTGACAGTCTTTATTGTTGGAGGGGAAAAGTTATGTATTGTGTGGAAATTGATGTTCACTACAGTTTGCAGAAATGTACATGTTGGAATAGTGGAATGTTTTTGTATTCTTTGAGTGTTTCATATTGTTTTCTCCCTCAGTAAGAAGAAGGACAAATCAAAACAAAAATGGTTTTTTTCCAAAAAAAAAAAAAAGGAAAACAAAGAAGGGATGTAATAATGTGAATTATTGTTTGTAAGATGGTTGTTCCACAATAGATTGTGTTGCTGCACGGACGTTTTAGAGTGTCACACAAGTCAGGAGTTTTGGCCCAGACTGTATGTTGCTGTGGACCTATTAATAAACCTTACTACCCCGTTGGGTAGGAAATAGATATTCTGGAGTCTGTTGTGAATGAGACCAGAATATAACACAGTGTTCTCGGCACCATCCCACTCCTCAGCCACTCGCATTCTCTGGACGCTGGTATGGGCTCAAAATGTGGTCATAAATATTTTGTACTTGTAAATCAGTTTTGTACTTGTAAATCAGGATTTGTGTGTGCGTAAAAAAAAGATTTGTGTGTGCGTAAAAAAAGATTTGTGTGTGCGTAAAAAAGATTTGTGTGTGGACTTAGACAAAAAAACCCCTGCAAGTTACACGTACGAATTTTGACCCTATTTTTCTTCCTTTCATCTGATTGGTCAATGTCATGTCAATCACAAACGTAATAATCCAATCAGAGAACAGATGGGTTTGGCTGTCGGAGGGACGCTTTTTTTGAACTGCAGGTCTTTGAAGGGAATAAATGCCCTTTTACATGCCAACCCAGCGTTTTCCTTCATCACCACGAAGGAAAACAGTCTGTGGTCTGAGTTTGGTGATTTTTGTGTCACAGGTTTACGTGCTTAATACAGGGACTTCCACAGCCTTTTCAACAGCGCTGCGGCCGCGGGGGGGGGGGGGGGGGGGGGGGCGGGCAGTGTTTTGGAAATGACAGTCTTCATTACAAAGCTTTCTTCGTTACTAATTAGCATACATGTTTTTATTGAACATTTGAAGAACTAGCAAAAAAAACCCCGAAACTCTTGTAGAGGACATAAAGTCAGAGATAGAAACGACAAGGAGCAGGTGCATCTAGTACAGGTAGAGCTGCTGCAAAAACCCACAGAGCCCAGCAGCCAGCGCAACAAATTCTGGATCCTTTGCTTTTAGTTAGCAGTTAGCATTAGCAGCACATCCTGTGTCCGATGTGAAAGGACTTTTATGCTGCGCACTGTGACTCACAGCAATGGTCCCGGGTCAGCCCTGACTTTGTGTTAAACTAATCCTAAAGTAATGATGGTATTTCTAACCACTGACATACCACAACTTTATCCTTTCAACAGCTGCTGAAAGTTAGCGGACCTAGCTGCTATCGGATATTTATATAGAGATTCTCCAGCTTCAAACTGTATTACCCTTCAAGGGCCTGCAGTTCAAAAAAGTGCCCCTCCGACAGCCAAACCCATCTGTTCTCTGATTGGATTATTACATTTGTGATTGACATGACATTGACCAATCAGATGAAAGGAAGAAAAATAGGGTCAAAATTCGTACGTGTAACTTGCAGGGTTTTTTTTGTCTAAGTCCACACACAAATCTTTTTTACCCACACACAAATCTTTTTTACGCACACACAAATTCTTTTTACACATACAAATCCTGATTTACAAGTACAAAACTGATTTACAAGTGCAAAATATTTATGACCACATTTTGAGCCCATAACTCTGACCCAGTAATCTCCATTACCGTAGATTCCAGCTTCTTCTGTTTCCCTGCTAATTGTATTCTCATTTGTTCAGTTTCGCCACGCCATGCATACTTTCCTCGTGTTTCAAGTTTATCCCCGTGTTAATAATAAGGCTTGTGAGAATCCATTTGCTGTCTCCGTGTCTGTTCTGCACTTGGGTCCACATCCGTACTGACCTACAGGCCCCCGGCCAAACCCAAGAGAGCTGTTTAGGAAAATCCCAGTGGATCAGCAGTTTCCGAAACTCAGACCATCCCGTCTGGCACCAACAACAATGCCCCAATCAAAGTCATTTATATCACCTGTGATTGTGATGTTCGGTTAGAATTTTAGCAGGTCGTCTTGATTGTGTCTGGATGTGTTATGCATCAAGTGGCTAAGTGTTGTTGCATCTCATTAGATACTTGCATTAACAAGCACTTGAACAGATGTGTTCTACTAATGAAGAATTCACTTCAACAAATAAATAGTCAAACATTTTCCAGCAAGATAAAAATGTTATTTTAAATGAATCAACACCCCTGAGTCATTCTTACTGCCAGAAACCTTAAAGCACAGGGTGAGGAGGAGTGGTAGCAGTTTTTCACCAGCTTTTTTAATTTATTTTTATTTTATTTATTTTTATTTAAAGTAATAAACCAAGGATCTAGATAGTCATAGCCAAGCCTGCCTTGTTCTCTCTCTCTCTCTCAACAGAGTAGTTCAGTTTAATTCAGCACCAAATTAGCAATCACCTCAAGTCACTTTATATTATAAGGAAGAGACACTACAAGAATACATGTTGTTTTTATCTGTCATCCTTACTCAGAGTTTCTGTCTTACTTCTCTTTTTATCTGATTCATTACTCAGTTCTGATGAAATAATTACAGTGGGTGATTGTAACATTCATGTAGATGTTGAAAATAACAGCCTTAACACCATAATCAATTCATCATTGGATTCAATTTGCTTTTCTCAAGATGTAAATGAGCCCACCCACCACTTTTTCCCCCAAAAACCCTCTTTTGTCTGAACATTTCTTAATAACATTTAATTTTAAAATAATAGGTTACATAGCAGTGGGGGAAAAGATGCTTTTCTGAATAGAAGAATAGAATAGAATAATCCTTTAATTGTCCCACAAGGGGAAATTTGGGTGTAACAGCAGCAAGAAAGACACATATACAAACAAACAGTACACAATTTTTACATATTTATTTTATTTTTATTTATTTATTTATTTTTACATATGAAAGGGCTGTAACAGAATTTACAGAAGCGCTAACCACATAATATGAATACCTCTGTTAACACTGTTAGAAATCTTGGAGTCATTTTTGACCAGGATGTGTCCTTCAAAGTGCATATTAAACAAAAATGTCAGACTGCTTTCTTTCATCTGTTCAGTGGCTCTGAAATTATAAACATCCCGACTCAGAGTCAGTTATAGGCTGGACTGTTGTAATTCAAAGCCTCCAGTTGGTCAACCAGAGTACTAACAGGGATGATAAAGAGAGACCATATTATTCCCATAATAGCTTCTCTTCATTGTCTCACTGAATTGAATTTCAAATCCTTCTCCTCACATGTCTTACACGATTAAGCCCATCATATCTTAAAGACCTCATATTATCCCAACAGAGCACTTCATTCTCAGACTGTGGTAATCAGAGAGGCTGGGTTTTGTATAAACATTTATTATTGTGGATGTGCAAATGTTGAAATTGCATTTGATAGTATTAAGTGGCTGAAGTTAAGAGCATTTTACAAACTTGTTATTTCAGTAGCGCTACTGCCTCATTTGAAGTCTAGTAAGGTAACAGTATTTGTTAGGCAGAATGACATCTTTCCCGCCCATCCTAAAGTAATAGTATCTATTACTAGAAATCTAAAATTAAAAAAATAAAACATCCACTGCATATAATCAACCAAAATGTTGGAAGAGTAAAACTAAGGCAGAAAAATTATGCTTTTATATAATATAAAAACATCTTTTTTATATATATTTATATTTTTATATAATGTTATTATATTTTTATTACAGATGCATAAAAGTTGATTAGGCAAACTTTAAAAGGCAAAACAAATTTCACAGTAATATTACTGCAACACAATGTATGCTCTCCATAGGAACAAGTAGTACTATTAGATACTTTAAGTTTAAGTATAAAAAAAAAATAAGGGCATTTTTAAAAAAATATAATGTAATATTATCCTCTCAAAGAAAATTATGTTACGGAAAACGCATCTGAATCCTTTCACTTATGCTACTGCCAAGCTGTAAATATAGTATGCTGCAAGTAAAAGTCCTGTTCCTGCAATATTACATAATTAAACATATATGTATGAAATTGCTTTAATAGTATTCCATACAGAATAGTGAACTTTGGGTTTAAGTAACATTGTTGTCGGCTAGAGAAACTCTTGCTCCCCCCCCAATCACATTTTTGCACTCATGCAAGTGTATCACTGTGATCAAATGTCTGCTGTCGGCCACAGCTGATGTTTGATGTCTTTCATCTTAAGTGCAGATGTCACTTTAATCACTGTTCCTATTGAAACAGTGGCACGCTGAGCAGTCTTTGTGACTGAAGCTTTTGTGATAAAACATTGAGCCCTCTTTCAAAGCTCTTTAGATCTTTTCCTCTTGCCATCTTGACTCAAAATCAGAATCAACTGGGTCTGCTCAGCATTTTTATAGATGCATAGAGCATGATTGCAGAATTATAATGTAAGGCATCTCTGTGCCACTATTGATTGTGTTTCTAATCTTATTTATTTTAGTATTTTTTTCCTTTGATTGTTTTCATCTTTTTGAATGTTTTTTCTTACAGCATGAAAATGTTAATATTATGTATTGTTGACATAGAATGAAGAAAGTATGAATTTGAGATGCTTCTAAGTGCAGTACAACAGTAAATGTACTTAATCCTAGTAATCACTAATGTGTGTGTGTATATATGTATATAAATAAATATAAAAATCTATAATACGGTAGACTTTGCTTTGAATAATTTTAATTTTATAAACCAGGCAGAATTATTTTTTACATTAATGCATAACCTGTTTAAACACTATGCAGTCCAAATTTAGCACAAGTGGTCTGAGGAAAAGCCATCCCAGAACCCTTTTTCCAAACACAGTGACTCAGATGATATGGATGGAGTTCCTGGAAAATGTAAATGTAAAAGAAGTTCTGTGAGAAATTTTTCCCTCAAGAGTCAAGACTGTCACTCTTAATGAGCAAGAACTGACCATATAATTCCATGAAATCCATGAAAACAGATGCTTCTAAATGAAACCTTTATGTTAGATCATTAAAAAGCGGAAGGTTTTTTTTGTTTTGTTTTGGGCTTTTTTTTTGGGGGGGGGGGGGGGGGTGCTTTCATGAGTTTATTAACAGGACCATCTTATTTCCTCAAGGTTTTTTTTCTTTTTTGCTAATTATAATGTTTATTGTTGCACACCATGCAAAGATGTACCAAGTTCTTTGTGCTATGATATGTTAGCGGTTGAGCTAATATTTGTTGGTACAAATATAAGATTTTATGGCTGTTAGAATGTGTTATGTGTTTTATGTTTCAATAATTCATAGGTCAGTGTTAAATGGCTTAAAAAAGCAACATTCATCTGAAAATGGTCATATAGAAGAACTGGAATGAAAATGAGTGAAAAAGCAGCCAACATCTAAAGATAAACCGAAATGGTTTTGTACTCTGCTGTAGGTGAAAAGATTGTTTTTAACCCTCAGCCACTAAAGGCTAAAGGGGTATTGTCGTCACCCTGCTGGGCAGGCAGGCAGATGCCGTGCACACCTACGTTTGTGAATGCAATAACTCGAGAACATAAAAAACATCTTCTTTTAACCATGAAGGTTTTGATTGTAAGTAACGTGGAGTGCTGTTAACTACAGGAGAACATCTTTCGCTCCACCCGGGTTCACTGTTGTCTTTATTGTGGTGCCGCCTCTTTGCTGGCTGCTATGTACCAGAGAGGAGAGGCAGCAGCTCCACCATAAACAACACCCCTGATGACAGTGTCGTCTTCACTGCTGTGTTGTGAACATTTTTACTGAGCAAAAATAGAAGTGTCTTGAGCTGATTGTTAGACCCACATGTTCCTAAATTTTACATTTTACATTTTAGTATTTTTAGCTGAGCCCTCCACCCCCATGAACATCTTCCTGCAGTGTTACATTCTTAAATTACTGACTGCAAGAAAGAAAAAAAAAAAAACCCCACTTGTTAGCCAAGGTGTGCTTCACCCTGTTTTCTTCAATGGGGAGTTTGACTGATGGAGAAGGCTGTCAGTGGCCCAAATACTTAAAAAAAATTCCCTCTTGGTTATTCTGATCCCTGCAGCCTCATTCCAAATACATAAAAACCAATTACCTGAAATAATGGTCTCAGTGGAAACTTGAAATATAACTCTGCTGGACATCTAAGAACAAATAATGAAACGTTTCCTGTATCCAGATTATAAACTCGCCTCATGAACCACGTTCAAGGATTTTACAGCACTTCAGTCAACCAGATGATGGCACTGTGCTGCCATGTGTGAATGTATGATTCAGCAATAGTGAGGCTGGTGAATCCTCTTGTCAACAGCATGGTCATTAATGCCAGAGAGCAAACATCAAATTATAGTGATAATAGATTTTATTTAATCTGTTTAATCTCCATGAGTTCAGAGCATCCACTCTGAATAACACATAACCTGGTAAAGTGAGGGAGATTTCAGAAATGTGCAGTAAAAATGAATGCTTTTGCACCAGTTGTGCTGCAAGCTGACTTGGGTCAAGGTTTCAAATACCAGTCAGTCTTTGTTTTGAATACCAGCTGGATCTGGGTTACTGATTTTAGGACAATACAGATTTTCCACACGTTGTTTCCGTGCTTGTACTGCACACTTTTCTCTGATTGTTTAACTGAGTGACACTTATGAGTCATTGTACAGTGCCGTGTGCTGCAACCATCTGCTAGTCACATTCAAAATGTGCTAAAAATAAGCAGCAAATACTGTTTGACACAGGTTGGCTTTAACAACGACCTACTTGGCATCATCAACAAGTTTACCATAATGCCAGCGCTAAATGACAGAAATCAGCATCAACAGTGGCCCCGAATATCCGCCTAAATACGGATTTGCTGTTTTAGAGAAAATATGTTTTTAATGACGTGCATTCATGTCTATTTTCTAAATGTTCTATGAGCCATCTAGTCGGTGAATCCCCCTGATTTCCACAATAATTATGCAGCCAATGTACAGCAAGAGACAACGTTAACTTAATGCTGAGGACTGGAATAAATGTCCTCAAGAAATTGGAGTGCAGATCTGCTGCTGTTGCTGATACAAGAGTTTGGGATCAGAATACTTCCTCTTCTATTATTAACTGGGTTAGAAATTACCACCAGCTACTCTCTGTGCCAGTAGGTGGTGGTGGGTTTGTCAACTCACTCGGCACTTTGGCAGGAAATCAGCCATTGTTCCGAGCTACAGTTGCATCGAAATGAGGCCATCACTGCATTTTTATTTTGTCTCTGATCCGATCCACTGCGGAATAGTTTTCTAGGTTTGTTAATCTTTCATCTCACCAGGTTAGAGATGTTGAAATTTTGATTTTCACTGACTCATGTTGAAGCCTGGCATAATGAAAAGCACTCCTATCTCCTCTGGTGTTCATTCCACTTACAAACGATATTGGAACATGCCACAAATTGAGCATAACTGCACGCTGTGTTACTCTGTGGTTTAATTTTTATTATACTCTGCCTTCCAAGCGTGGGTAACTCCTGGTTATTAGATGTCAGTCTTCCTCAGCTTGTGTGGCATGATTGTTTCTTGCAGATAGCTTGCGTCACTTTCTGATTAACAAACCAAAACAGGCATGATTGTAACAAAATGTGATGCCATCACATACCCAACAATCTAAGCTAATAAGAAGATGTGCTGTCAACATTCTTATTATCAGTTTAATGCCTGCTAATGGGCAAACAGGCCAACATCCTGCCCTGTCTATTGATGCAGAAGTCTGTCTACCCTAATCTTAGAGTCCTCTCCTGTAGCTGCAACTCACAGTACCAATACAGTCGTGTAGTACACAGAGAGGACTAATTCATTCAGAATCACCGTGAGGAATATGAAAACACCGCTGTGCTAGTCTGAGGAAGCAGGTTAAAAGTGGCAGTGCTGGTCCAGGCTGCTGTGTGAGGAAGCTGCCTGTGTGTCCCCGATAAGGGGGAGCGAGTGGTGAGGACACGTCAGCCTACTTCAGGTGTCAGCACTTCAAGCTAGAAGCATGGCTTCACAGGGAATGTGTAAAACTCCATCTTGCAGAGGTGAAGTAGAGGATATTCTGAGTTTGTAGTATTTGATGTCCAGTGTCAACTTGTTCTTAACCTAAAAAAGGAAAAAAGAGAAAAAGAAAAATGAATCCTTGAGTTACTCTGTGGATTTCTGCTCTTGAAAGATTCCTGTGTCTTTTCATCCAGTGTGTCAAAACATACACACTTTATATTTGGCTGACAGCACCCTACAACAATATAAGGCCACTTTAGTTATTTGACATGACTGAACATATGATGCCAGTCTGTTCTACAGATAATGGGATAAATTCCCGAAATATTACAGCTTACATGATTACAGTTATGAGCTGCTGTAAGGGTGAAAAACTGAACAGTGACAATAGAAATAAACAACAAACACTGAACTGTTAAATCTCATTTAATTTCTGAGGAACACCAAGTGGCATCCCAGAGGACTCCAAGAATAAACTACTGGGAGAAACAACTATCACAATAAAATCTTATTTCCTAAAACATAAAACATTATCCATTATTAGTTATGCATTTAATATAATCTGACAAAAACAACAGAATTGTTAATTGTTATTTTAGGAAACTTGCTAGTAATTCATATAGTATAAAACAGAAAAATATGTATATACTTTTCTTTAATACAACTTAAAACTGAAATCCCCAGAACAATTCACATTTGCATTCATGTAGCATCCTTTGATTCTAGGATCATTTAACTTTCAATCATTTAAAATGTTATCTGTCGTATGTTTAAATGCTGATACTAACTGGGAGTTTATTATAAGGAGAAAGACAAACTGAAAGTGACTATAATTTTTAAATTTTATTTATCTTTCACTTCAAAAGTAAATAATTTGGTCTCAGTATGACCCCCTCCCCAAATAAAGCCTACATGAATACAGTAAATGCCACTTTTTGGTATGATTATATAGACTGTCATGACAAAAATACATGAATTAAGAGTATAACATTCATCGATATATCATGCCTGAATGCATGAACGTCCTTCTAAATGTCTGAGACACCCCTCCTGAAAGTGTGTAATACTAACCTTCTAGGACCTGGTGCCCACATATGTGGACATCACATTTTTGGTTGTCTAGACCAAAATAATACATTTTTCTCTACAAGGGCCTGATATCCACTTACGAGGATATTATGCTGCCACTGTTCTATCGAAATTTAAAACAAATGTCCTCTTATGTGGATCTCATTTTTCTCAGAAACAAAAATAAGGTAATTCTTTCTTTTTACATTCATTGGGTCTCAATCAGCCCAAATAGCAAAGAGAAATTAAAAATGCATGCCATGAAAGAGTTTGGGTCTTTGGAGGCTAAATTAGTTCCCATGTCCACTATGACCTCAGTAAATAGTTCAATCCATTAAAAACTGGATAAACAACATCTGCCCCTGAAAGTTTCTGTTCCCTCGGACTCCAATATATGTGTACCTTTAAAAAGTATAGATTTTTTTTTAAAGCAGATTCAATAAAAATTGTTTAGGGACAAACTGCAGAAGTCAGCAACATTGTAATGATGTGATGAAACATCTGTGGACAATGACAAAACGGATAAAAAGAAAATAAATACCTCCAAAGAGCTCCAAAATAAAATTAGCATGTTTTCCCACTTTACTTAAATTGTTACTTAACCATTTATATAGTTGTACTGTGAGTTGACAAATTTTGGAGATCAGCTATACAGATGTCTAACATCTCTAGAATATGATGGAACAACACTTTTATTGCAATGCTTGAAGCATCAAAAAGTAGCTTTTAAAAAATCAGCAGCAATGTATCTGTCCATAAAACATAACCTGCTTACTCAACAAAATCTAAAAACATTGTTATGAAAGGTTCGCGCATTAAGTATTTTCTTTTTACTGTCTGCATTCACCACCCAAAGGCAGCATGCAGCTAGCTAACATTACAGCTGAGCTGCGGGGGGTACCATTAATGTCTACATCCTGTCACACTGTCACAAGCATGAACCTCTTGTCATGGGTAAATGGAGGTTTTTTCCACATATACAGTTCCTGCATGAAACTACTCAAAACAAGGCTGTGGGGGATTTTTTATTTATTTATTTATGTATTCGAATAACCATGTCTTGATTGCTGAGTTAAAAAAAAACACTTCCTGGCTCAGAATGGGTATTTGTATTTAAGTACACACATACAGTAGTTAAGACAAGGAGTTGTGGTACCTTATTCAAAAGAATTCTGTGCATTACCATTTTTGCTGTCATTTTGTTAGCTATATCTGTTCAACTGCTGGTTAACAGCCAATCAGCCAATCACATAGCAGCATCTCAATTCCTTTAGGCATGCGGACATTGTCAAAGTAACCCATTGAAGTTCAAAAAGTGATTTAAATTACTTTTAAGATGGCTTGGTTGTTGGTGCCAGATAGGCTGATCTGAGTATTTAACAAACTGCTGATCTACTGGGGATCTCCCTGAACAAGAATCTCTGGGGTTTAAAAAGAACCGTCTAAAAAAGAAAAACTGTCCAGTGAGCAGATATTCTCTGGATGAAAATGCTTCGTTAATCTCAGAGATTAGAGGAGAATAGCCAGACTGCTTTGAGCTGATCGGAAAGCATCAGTTGGTATGCGGTATCCAAGGTATGCTGAAAAGCATATCTGAATGCAAAACACATTGAACCTTCAAGCCAATGGGCCACAGCAGAAGACCACACTGGGTACCTCTCCTGTGAGCTAAAAGCAGGAAATTGAGGTTACAGTCGACTGTGGCTCGCGAAAGTTGAACAACACAAGGTTGGAAAAATATTGACTGGTCTCTTGACTCTGGATTTCAGATATAGAAGGTAGGGTTAGAGTTTGGCATAAACAACATAAAAACATGGATTCATTTTGCCTTTTAACAGTTGAGGCTGCTGCATTATAAAGCTTGAATCATCTCAAACTGGTTTCTTTAACATGTCAGTGAGTTCACTGTAATCAAATGCCTTTCACAGTCACCAGATCTTAGTCCAATAGGGCACCTTCAGGATGTGGTGGAGCAGGAGATTCCCATCATTGATTTGCAGTCAACAAATCTGCAGCAACTGTGTGATGCTATCATGTCAATATGGACCCAAATCTCTAAGGAATGTTCCCTGCACCATGTTGAATGAATGCCATGAAGAAATAAGGCAGTTCTTAAGGCAAAAGGGGGTCCAACCTGGTACTAGCAAGTTGTAACTAATGAAGTGACTGGTGTTTACAGCCTGAGGTGACACATCTCAATAATTACCATAAAGTGAGATTACTCAACACAAAATCATGCTGTTTTGAAATGGATTCTTAGTAGGGATGCTAATTATGCAGTAACCACATAGAAATAAACTGAAGCATAGGCCCTGCATCTGTACACAATGTTTGATTCAGCTACACACTGTGTGTGTAATTTCATTCACCATGAATGGAATTAGTAGGAATTTTGGAATAAAAATGGTCCCTGTTTTTTCTTCTGACATGGGATGTAATACAGATGCTGTCCATCAGAAAACAGATGCATCCTATTTCCAAACTCTCCACTCCCACCTAAGCACAGAAATACAAGAGGTCAAATAAATTAATAACGCAAAGAAGAATCAAAGAAAAAGGTTCACACAAGAAATCAATATCAGCGTAGTGTCAGGTTATTGTTTTGGGAAGGTTCTTGTTCTTGAGGACAATCCATTTCCTGCTACATTGTAAAATGGGAAGTCTTTTACATGGCAAATTTGAAGCAAAATGTTTTTACGAGGCTACATTTAACAAACATTTGTTGCCTCTAGTTTCCAGCAGAGCTTTTTTGATATCTTTGCCATTGTTGTTTGAAAATTTAAGATATAAAAACATCCATTGTGCAAACAAACACACACACACACACACACACACACACGTTCATAACAGTTCAGTTAACAAAAACTTGGATACTTTTTTATGCAATTTATATTTTATATTTTTTTTCGTATTTGAGAGCAAGGGACTCCTGCCTTCTTTCTCAGAATAATTTCTTTATTATGAACCCAGGGGAAGAGCAGAGTGATTGAATAATAGGCTCCAACTGGGCTACTGCATGCTTCCAGGCGCTTAACCAACTCTCATCAGTGCCAGTGTTGTGACACTTTGGAGGCCAGCTACACCCCAGCAGGGAGTCTGTCAAATAATTCGAAGGAGATCTGGTCGGGCAATTTATACCATCATTTTGATGCTGTTGTCTTGTGCAGCTGACCTCTGATTCAACTCTGGCCAGCTCAGCCAGCAGTGGTCACATCTGTCCCACTCTGGCAAAAAAAACATCCTTCTTACACCCACTGAAGGGACCAGTCCTGCCGTGTTGCAGTTGGCACTAATATTTCATGAGCATGAAGTGCATAACTTCATCCTCCTACCACTAATGTATTATCAAGCTGACTGTCCAGATTTTTAGAATCAGAAATGCTATCATATAATGGTTGGGTGCCTGCCAAAGTGGCTGATTGATTTGTGTACCAGCTTCTGTCAGAATTTGCCGGAATTTTGTCTGGAGGCTGGAGACTGATGGTTATTTTCCATCTCACTTATAGAGCATGACATCTTTGAGCAGCATGCAGCATTTCCGATTAACTCGTGTTGGAGTCCAATCTGATGGTTTAGTTTTTAAAACAGAAAACATCTTGGCAAGAATACAGCTAAAAATATTTCCATATCAGAAAGATATTTTTATGAGGGTTAGGTGATAGATGGGGAAAGAAGAAATTGAGCACATACTCTCATCTCTGCTGGACAAGGCTTTAGTCAGAATGTAAATATGGGGCTAAATTGCAGTATGTTTGCAGGTTATTCCTGATCAGCCACAGAATTAACAACTGAAAGATGTAGTCACTAACACTGATAATCATTTTCATGCAATACTGGGGAATCTTGATTACTGGTATTCATGTCTACATCTACCAAAAACCTTTTTGTAGAACATGCACACTTAACACGTTTTTTTTTTCTCTTCAGACTTTACACAGGGTTTCTTTTGGGGAGAGAAGCAACACTGGGCACTTAGAGATAAAATCTTTATTTGATAGACTTACAAAGTTGATGTAAGGAGGTTGGAAGAGTGGCAGACTACTGTTTGTGTCCTGTTCAGGTCACTCTGTTTTACAGTTGTTTTGCTTTTTAGTCCCTCTTGCTGTTAGTTTTACTTCCACTTTCTTTTTACTTTCACTTTTATCCACTGCACAACAAACTAAAAGCTACTTGGTTAGATTTAGCAAAAGACAGCTGTCTTGGGAGCTCTCACTCCCAATGACGAGTTGGGAGTGAGAGCCATAACCACATATGTCAAGCACCATGGTCAAAGGAAAGCTTGTGTGTCTCGATAATTTTTACAATGCAGCCTTTCTTTCACACCCGGAAAACAGCTCGCTCCCCAATCTCTAGTCTCTAAAACTTGCCACAACCCAATCCAGTGGTTCATATCCCATTAGGCCCTTTTTTTTGCACTTGCATCACTTCTTTCTCTTTTTTGCCTCATTATTAGTTTAATTGTAATTTTCATTCAGGTTCATAGACTTAAAGCTGCTTAGTTAAATTTGAAGATAGATCATTTCCCCTTTCACACCAGTAGCCATTCTCATTTAAACCTGACAAACTTTAAGTACTGCCACCTTCGGCATCACAACCACTGTCAAATGATAATTGTTTGTTGGCCAGCTTCTAAACTTCCCAGAGCCCAGTCTGGTTCAACACATTTTTGTGACACAGTGCAGTAAACCCTGTCTACTGTGGCCATTACCTGACACCACCAGATACCTTGTGTCCAAGGCCCAGGGGGGTTAGAAGTGCCATTCTTTTGTTTGTTTTTGGTTTTTGGTGCCACACTAGAGATTTACCAACTCTAAACTGGGAGGTTTTGATGTTTGTCTGGATTGTGTGTACTGTATTAAGAACTAGAAATTACCTGATCAAAGGGGAAAATGGTCCAGTAATATAATTTCCTGTCTTAAGCTGTTTTTCAGTGCTCTAGGGAGCAATCACAAGTGCAGAGTAGTCTAATTAGGTTCCTACACAGGTTAAGGTCAATTACCCAGCCAATCATCCAGTCTGCACTGCATTACTCTTGCTGTGGAACATCAAAAGCTACACAACTGCTGCTAGAATAACACACAGAAAGCTCCAGACTTTTGACTGCACTGCAAATTGTGGTCAAGGAGAAATTCATAATAAGCACACAAAGTTTGCACCGACTTATAAAACTCTGAGCTGACTATATTACTTAAAATAAATTTCATTTTCAGTTGCCTGAAAAAGTACCCAGAGTGGAGCTAGACACTGACTTCATCATCCACTGCTGGTGTCCCAATCAGGGGAGGGAAAAAGAAAGTTATTATAAAATTAAGTACAGGTAATACAAAAAGTATTTCATTGATAAAGTTTTTTTTGTATTTATATGTATTTGAAAAAATAAATTGGGTACAAATTGAATCCTGTTGGTTTTGGTGGAGATCTGAAATCTTGAAGGTTTCTATATTAAGACTGTGGGGGGAAAAATACTGCTTTCATTTTACAAGTGTGCTCCTGCATGTCACACTGTAATAATTAAGTGTGACATATTTTCTTTATAGTATAGATTTACTGTAAAACATAAGAGAGAAGATAGCTTAAAGATCAAGAAGTGAAATGTTCTGAACCTAAAATACTGTTTCTACATCAGCTGGTTTAGTAACATTCAATAAAAGGCTCTTTATTCTGTCTGTGGGGCTATTTTGGTGTTAGTTTTGCAAATGGGATGTGACAGTCTGTAGTTACTCTAATCCCCTTGATCACCTTTTAATTTACCAAATTGCAGCTCGATCTGGGAACAGGAGAGGAGGAGGCGAAACAGAACACAGCACTGCTGCAAAGCAGGTTGGGTAACTGTCGGTCATGTTTGGGTTTTTGTGCACAGAGTTGTCTTGTTCTGTAACCTACAGCCAATTCAAATGCATTTATGTAATCTTGTTATTGTCATGTCTCTCCTGTAACCAGAATTTTTATTTTATTTTTTTTAAATATCCTGTAAAGTAGAGATCCACCGTCCTTAATAGGGATCAGGGATTACAGAGGCACAGAGAATGAAGCGAGAGTTTTGTGTTGATACCTGATTTCTTGGCAAATTTAAATGCTTAACAAGGTTTTCACAGCAGTTTTTAGAGGATCTCATGTAAAATTCAGATGGAAGAAGTATTGCTTTGGCAGCAGTTTGTTGGGAGAAAAAAATATAAGATCCCTATCTGTAGGAATGGGTAAAAAAAGTCTAAAACCAAAAGTGAAATGCACTATGCGTCCACTCTGCTTCATCCACTGATTCACACTTATTCGTGGGAGTAATCTTTTATTTGTTTCACAGCATTTGCTCTGTTAATGTAGCATGCCGTTTTACAAGAACAAGTAATATTGGATATATTAGAAAATGTGGAATTTACAGAATCGTTTAGAGGAGAAATTATAGCATTTCTTGTAATTGTGGACATTGTGAGTGTGTATCGCATCAACTTTAGATTTGCTCCATAAAGATTAGAGGAATGCAACTACAGGAAAACAGTGTTTACCCGGGTAAGCAGCCATGGCCTCTAAAATCTTTTTACTGAAATTATTTTGCTTGTCTCTCAGTCAGAAAGTAATTTAGTCCCCTGGATTAGCAAATATATACTGCTGTAGCTGCATGGGGATCTATGTCTGGGGGAAGGGATTGCTTCATGAGGGTGGTTCAAAAGAGGTGCGAGTGCAGGCTTAGTGTCATGCACTGTCAAAAGGGTCACTTTCATGAAGCAAACGCCCTGCTTGAGAAATACAGGAATCTCGCTTTTATTTGTTTGGCAGGCAGTAAATAAACTGGTTCTAAGTGGTTATTTATGGCAACTAAAGTAACGAAATGTAGATAAATATCTAACACAGGACCAAAGTATATTGTAACACTGCCTATGGGCAATTGGTATGCTCTCCATTAATCAGAGCTTAGAAATAATAAGTCCACAGTTGGAGTGGGGGTAATTATTGATCAACAACACTATCAGATCACTGGGGATACATTTGGGTCATTTTGTGCTGAAGCACTGGTTTCCATACTGTATAATTTTAAAACATGAACAAAAAAACTTCAGAAAATTGCTGCGATTGAGACTTAAGTGCAGCATATTCACAAACACTAACCTCGTGGGTGAGTGCTAGGACTAAGGGCTGTCTCCGCTCTCATTTTTGCTTAAGTCTCAGCTAAGAAGCATAGCAACGGCACATTGAGGAGTTAATGAGCTTTACATACAAACACAGGCATGCATGCACACTGAAACACACAGAGAACATGCACACACAGGAAAGTATGTACTCTCAATAATAAAAAAAAAGGGCCTCCCACACACATGCACACACATGCGCACACACACACACATTCTTGCCTGTCAAATCATATTAGCATCAGGTCAGGCTGCTTTTTTTTAGCTGGTTGCTATGGCAGCAGTGAGAGGGTCTCTGGGTCGCTCCTACAGGCGTTTTGAACAACAGGGCTGCAGCAGCAAGATTGGTGTAACTACCAGAGATTGCTCCCTGCTGCTGTAGTGTAGGAAATGTAAGAGTGTGACTCAAAACTACATGAATAACTGAAGTGCTGTTGGTATATGTGAAATTACTTCAATTTGGTATCATAAAAAGGGCTCAAAACCTTTTAGGCTTCCACATTTATGCAGTAAAAAGTTAAGTTCACTCTCTTAATATTTCTCACTGGGGTTACCAGGGTGATCTCAAAAGGCAATTTGGAAAATTGAAGCCTAACATATTTGTCTCCATTTCAGTTTTCTTTGAGCTGATTATGTTAAAATATTACTGCTCGAAAGTTTTGGTCTCTTTGAGACGGGCTTGTTATTTGAAGAAAATAGATTTTTGTTTCATCTGATATAACGTGAAATTGGCCAAAATTCTCTAAATGCCAATAACAATGATTAAAAAAAAAATCATTCATAGTTTTTAATGGAATGTCTAGCAGAGACATGGAGGTCAGCACTGTGTTCCAGTGGTCCACTGTACTACCTGATACATTAGAAAACCCTTTTTCCAATTATGCTATGAAACTGTTCAGACCAAGGTTTTTTTCTGAACCTTGTTAGAGTAGTTGTGTTCTAAGAAATGTTTTTCCATGTGGGGGAATAAGAAATCTCACTTAAATCTCTGTCCTGTGCACACAGAGCAACACAAAGTGTCTAACAAGAACAGGAAGTCAATTTTAAAATTGAGCTTCATTAACGTGAGACTCATATCAGACAGATACAAGTGCAAGCTGATGAAAGGAGTAGTACTTTTGCTTGAAAACTTCAGTTTCTGTTGAAAATTTCTCAGAGAAAGTATACTAGTTTTTAAACTTCAAACCCTCAAGTCCTTCAGAAACCAGACGAGCGAAATTTAATGATCCTTTTATTCAGCAGCTGTCAGCTTTTTTTAAAATCAGTTTGTTATTTAACATTATACATTTGCATTCAGTGAGTCCGTGAAACCCAGGAATGATGGTTGCTGATAATGAACCCATATAGATATTCAGTATATAAAAATCGCAATGTTTTTCAATTAATGGTCTAATTCAATATTAATTTTCATCTACTACTTGCATCATTTACTAGATGCATCTACTTTTCTGCTGAATTGAACATTTCCTGCAATGGCATGTACTGCTCCCTTCACAGAACAGCCCAAACGGTTTCTAACCAGAGAAAATGAATAAGCTCCAGTGCAAAACTGAGCAAGAGGACAAGCAGATCAGAAATACATCTCTTATGAAAAACAGATGCCTCACAAGTCCTGACCTTTGTTATATCATGCCCGTAGGAGGCAAATTGTTCTGATTTGTTAAGGGAGTAGTACATACTGTTGTATGGAGACTTGAGTTTGTTGAGCAGTTACCTGCATTAAATAACTTTTATTCCCTAGAAAAGGTCAGCTCATTTCAAGACTACAAGCAAACTCACAAAGAGTCATTCTCCTGACTCTAGACTGAAGCTGATGCTTTTTAATGCAGTTCTCAGCCATTACCATGATATATTTGCATTATGTAACACACTGTCACACTGGAACACAGGAGCGATGGACATTAACATCTTAGTATCAGCTCCATTGATCTTTTCATTGCATACAATGGTATGCACTGCTCACTTCACAGAACAGTGCAAACGGCAGCAACTGAGCGAGAGCAAAAATGCATCAGAAGTACATCTCTAGTTCGAGAAATGGATGTCTCAGGGGTCCTGACCTTTATTAAATTCAACCTGATGTGCCACATACTGCTGGCTTAGAAAGGGAGTCGTACATACTGTTGCAGGAAAAACTCTTTTTTTGTTTTGGTCTTTAGAGAATAACGTTCATTTCTTAGAGCAAGAACAGTATTGGTGCATCAACACCAGACGCAGAACAATGTTTTTGCATGGTGCACTTGATACAAAATCTGTGCAATGACAACAAGTGGTACAAATTCAAACGAAATATAACTTTGTGCAAGATAAAATATTTCACGTCACTCTCATACTCTCATTTACAATAACCCATCAGCTGGGATTCTCATTACACTGCTGACTAGATATATTAGAATCCAGATACATGATTTCAAAGTGATTTAACGTAAAATCCAATATATCAGCTGATATTTAGTTTTTTGTTTCAGATACACAAAACATAAACAGATTTTTTTAAATATGTATATTTAATCATTTATTTACTGGTTTATGCTTTTCAAGCCTCTGCTTGGATCAGCTCGTCGTTGTGTTTGTGGAGTTTGACCGTTCTCAACATCAACAGGCGCGTTGCAGAGTTCCCTCTGGTGGTAAAAATATCGAGCATTAACACTCATAATGTGATTGAAGAGTGTTTCTCATGTCTCTTCTTTACTTTTTAAATTTTCATTAAATTAGCAAATAGTTAACAACATCAGACCCCAATAAACTGGGCTTTAATAGAGACTGAAAAAAATGAATAAGGAGAGAGCTTTGAGAAGAATGGGCTAATTTGCAGGACTTTTTGGTAAATTCTGAAAATACCTTCCTGTGAGTTATTGGTTGGACTTTGGCACTGTGTAAAAGGCTTTGGCTTTTTGCTTTGTGTGACTGTACCACAAGTCTTTTTTGTTTAAATGTATCTGTGTAGATATCTTTAAAAATGAGTAATTATTTAGTTATTTATTTAAGATAAAAAGTGATCTTCTTTCAAAACAGGGATATTTTGAAGAGACCCCATGCCAGTTGTCTTGAATGATAAGCTATTAAGAAAATTACAGCAAATTTCCTGTTTGCTCCAGTTAATTATGAATTGTGTGTTAGCTTTCTAAAGTCACACATATGGTCCTCTTTATACATTATACCCTCTGGATTCCTCCAGTCTAATTACATTAGTTTCATTTGGCAGATGTTGACATCATCAGTATCTGTCTAGGTCAAATTTTGCCAATAATGTTATAGACAACGTGCGGTTGCCAAGTTTTTCTCTCCTCTCTGATGTCAACTGCAGTGTGCCAAGTCTTTCTGCCATACCCCGAAAGCAAGAGTTGTTTACCACAAAGTGAGTGTGAGAGGAGTTGAAAATTAAAAAACCCTCAGTCTGGTGTAGCTCATAAGAGGAATTGTATTTCACCCTGCACTGCCTGTTAACATAAAACGTCATAAATTCCAGGGAGCTGTAAAGCCCTAGTCCTACATTTTTAGTATATAATTGATAATAGGTGCAGTTTTGCTGTGTTGTAGAAGCTTTTCTATCAGCAGCCAGGAACCTATGTTGGCTTGACGTAGAGGCAGAGATTGGGCATGTGGGTCGATTTTTAGTTATTTATTTACTCTTTCCTCTATTTTGAGTAGCTTGGCAGAGTGGCCACCAAAAAAGCAGTCCTATCTGACCCCGTTCTGCTTCAGCCCCCTTTTTTGGTTGCTTCTGATAACGACACTGACCCATATTTGCTGTGACTCCTCATATAGGAGTTTGTTTAGAGTGCTAATAGAAAGGTTGCCACTGGAAATCAAATACAGTAAGACTTCCAGTGCATACCTCTACATGTAAAAATCAAAGAAGTACCTACATTTCAAGCTTGATAAAAATTAATGAAACACTGATGAACATTTTTTTAATAATTATAAATCAGCATTTGAACTGGCAGAATTGATGATTAATGATATGATGATCAACGATCCACTGATTGTAGCAACCTTTCCCTTGAAGCATGTTTCCCCCATTTTTGTACACACTTTGATACACTATAGCATGTTCTTTTAAATAGCCTATTTGGCTAAAAAATCTGAAAACTGAGATATTAAAAATTTAAAAAATCTTACAGCCTGTACCAGAAAGTCGATCTGTTCATCTGGATGTAGTGTTTTCAAAAAGTTAATTCTCCAGATGAACAGAATCAACTTGCTGGGATTTCCTTACCTGGATGATTATGTTTATATGAAGACGAAGAGGCTGTAGCTTCACAGGGTAGTCAGCTGTTAGATTAGACAATTAGATGTGCTTCGTGAACGTCTGAGACAGTCGTGTTTAGGGTTGCCGTTTGAACTGGCTTATTTTGCACCCACATGAATGAATTAAGAGTTTTGGAAAATCTTGTTTGTAAATCAGACCCACTTTATTGACACATGAGAATGAGATATCTTTAATTCTAATCAAATTAATTTCAGAAAATTCTGCTCGTGCTCAATATTTAATTCATATGCCCTTTTCAGAGAAGCTTGAATTGTGTCTCCAGCTGCACATGCTGGTTTTGCCAAATCATTTACTGCAGAAAAAGTTGTCTAAAGGAGCAGAGTACATTTAACAGAGAACTTTTTCATGCACACAGACATTAACTAATGCAGTGGTGTCAAACTTGCTTTAGTTAATGGGCAATATATAACGCAATCTGATTTCAAGTAGGCATGATTGCATGTGTTCTTTTTTTCTTTTAAATGGTAAAAAGTACATGTAAAAGTAAATGTTTACATTTAATGAACAATCTATTTATAAAAGATGATAAACAACCAAGGATAGCTTAAAAAAGAAGTGCTATTTCAACATTTGTGTCGTTAGACATGTCTTACAGATCACAGTGGATCTACAAAAGCAGGAAACTTTCACAAATACATGATTTTAATCTCTATCATTTTTATAATTTGTCTGGATCTGGAAATAATTTTAATTTTCTCTACGCATTTTTATGCCTGTGCAATAATGCTGATAACTCACCAGAAAAGCAAATGCACTTTTCTGAAAAACTTCTGGGTCACACGTTTGATACACCTGAGTTTATTCAGCACATCATAGCAATTGTGTTCTTTAAATTTTTCTTTTTCATTTCATTGCTTTTATCATGTTGTCTTAATGTTACATTTTTGTTCAACTGACATAAAATGAAAAAAAAAAAAGGATTTGTTTGTAGCAAACCTCAAACTAAAATAGTATGAAAGTGTTTTGACTGTGTCCAAAACCTCAATAAGTATTCTATCATATGGCTTCTACATACTATAAGCCTGTGCAACCATTTTACACTGCACAAGCAGAAATATCCCACTGTGCAAATCTCTTTGTTTTAAGTGATTCTGATGTAAGTAGTGCATGTGAAAAAATACATATTACTGAGAAATGTGTTTCTAGATAGTATACATGTTGAGTCCAGAGAATGCGGTTTCAGACGCGTTTCAGACACCACTTTTTTTTTTTTTTTTTTTTTTTTTTTTTGTGTCTGTCCCATTTGGTTCTTTAGCCGTCAGAATTGTTGTCTGAAGACCAACAAGGATACCAAATGGATTTATTTTGCCAAATGGATCATCATGGCATTGCCGTATTGGTCCATTTGATCAACCTTTGTTGTTATTATTTATTTTATTTTCAGTTGTTACAGATGGGACAGACATGACTGGGGGATAGGAAAGAGAGGAAGGAAAAGAAAAACAGAAGGGAAGAGGGACAGTGAGAAAGGGCACTTACAAAGACAAAGAGAAAAAGAAGAAAAAAAAATCTCCTGGATCACCTGTTGAGAGAAAAAGAAGAGAAAACAAGCAAAAAAAAAACCAAAGCAACATACTAAACACAACAACATCGCATTAATCTAGCTAAGTGTGAACAGCAGTAAATACTAAATATTGAATGTTGTTGTGCAGCACGCAGGACAGACAGCGCACAATGTGCTTTGAAGTAGCAGCTAAGAAAGGTGTAGTTTATGTCTACGAACAGTGAACATCCGTGTGCACACCTGTGTGGATCAGCGCGCTTGTATACAAAAGGTTTCTCCATGTAACGGTCTGCTAGAGGGTGTGGGGGGCCATAGCCCCGTCCCCCAGGGCATGAAGCAGGCATGGAGAAGATCCAGTCTTCAGACATCCAGAGGTCCCAGAGTGCGAGAGCCCAAGGTGGACCACCGGAGGGGCATCCGTGCCACCCTCCTGGGAAGGGCTGAGGAGATCCCCAGACGAGGGGTCACCCAGTAGCCACGGAGCAGAAGCCAGAGGGGGCTGCACTGGCGTGCCCGCCGGCTCTGCCGGCAGCCAGCTGTGCCAGAGTGAACCGAGCCGCAGACCCCGAGGCCGGAGGCCCGGGGGGTCCCCTTTGCCCCGGAAGAGGCCTGACCGAGCGACAGGTACCAGGCCCCGCCAAGTAGCCACCGGGAGTGAGCTGGTGCATACCTGAGCGCCCAGCCCCGGACACCAAGAACCACCAATGCACCAACCCCTGAGGGCATCAGTCACTGGCAGGGAGTGTGGTGAGGGGAGATAGGCCTCCATACTTTGGAGGGCCTGGGTGTTCCCAGAGAGGTGGAGTCTAAGACCCGACCTGACATATAGACACAGACAAACAGGCACACACAGACACAAACATGCATTCCCACCCTCATGCACACATATACAAACACTCAGCACTCATCCAACGTAGGGATAGACATACATGGACATGTACACACAATCACACTCCCCAAACATACTCTATACCCCGGGTCCAGGTACCCTCACCCCCAGAGGGGGAAACGGCACCCAGACCCAGGAGATGTGACCCTTTCCCCCGGGGTGGAGGCAAGCAGACCGCCCCAGGCTCCGCGGCAGCAGGGAGGCCCATCGGACAGCCAACACCTCCTCCCAGCCCCCCGCCCCGATGGCTAGTAGAGAACGGGGGTGTGTGGAGACCCCATACCTCCCTCCTCCCGCTCATGTGTAGTGTTGCTGCGTGTTGTTCTAAAGTGCATTTAAAACAAGGGAGGGCATGGTGCTGCTGCCAGAGAGCAGCAGGTGTTAGCACGGCCCCTCCCGAGAACCCTCAGTGTCTACATGGATTTAAAATTGAGAGGTGGGCGCCGGTGCCAGAGGTAAGGTTGAATACACAGACCGTCCACTGGACGCCGTTAATGTGGACACCACTTTTGGCGTCTGGTTTGCATGTCTTTTTTATGAACTATTTACTTTATTAGAGATGCTTGTTGTCATATTTGGAGAGTCTAAGTTTACTAGAATTGTTAGCACAGATAAACATCTTAAAGTGCATAGAATAAGGGTCTGTATGAATGCATGGCTTGTATGCTAAAGTGCTCTTAGTGGTAAGTAAGCTTAGGGGAATGCTATATAAATGCTAGTTCATTCTCTGTCTCAAATGTTAAATATGCTTTAACACCCATTTTTAGTTGAGTTTAACTTAACTGTAATGACCTTGGTCTAGAAAGTAAGTGGATTATTAAATGTCCTGGACAACCCAGAAGACAAGAAGACGAATGATTACAATAAAATTATAGAACAAGGGCTGTGAGGCTGATTGGCAGGTAGAGAGTAGTGATGTTTAATTTTCAAATGAGGTGATTTTGACAGTGAGGGAAAATGGAAATTGATTAAAAGAGACCAGCGAGCAAAGCCTATATCACCAAGAGACCACAGAGACTGAAAATAAGGGACAGGTCTTCCTTATTGATCTTAAACACGAGCATCATGTTTTTAATTTAGAAGCTTAGATGTATTTTTACTTTCAGCTTACAAAAAAGCTGCTTCCTTTGAACTTCACTCACAGTTACACGGACTCTGATTTGAGTAATTCATATTGTAATGTTTCACAGATTATACATATACAGGGTTTCTACCAGTGTCGTGTTGCCTGTGTTTTTGTTTTAGTAACTTCTAACAAATTAACAGCCCTTATTTATAAAGAAGAGTCTTAAATAAATGTCTCTAAATGAGTGATTGCATTAATATGCCGGCTTTTCTGCTGAGGCTTTATTGCGCATCAGGGAGTTCATCAATTGATTAAATTGTTGTGTCTCATATAGGAAGGTGAAAGTCAAGTCTGAGTGGAACACTGCACCTAATCAATGGCAAGCTAAATAAAGTATCAGCCTTTTACACAGTGACAACCCTGTGATGGAAATTCTTCGTCTTCCTGTGTGTCATCAGACTAATTGGCTTTGACCGGTAACCGCTTGATGAGGTCAACAGCAACTGATCGCCTGGAATGAGTAAAATCTTCATCTTAAAGATTTCTTGCATCTACATATCTTGTCCCATGTCCCGGTTTTAGACCAGCCAGGACTATTATACATGTGTAGACAGATGAATCCTCATCCACTGCTACTGTATAAGGAATTTGTTTACTTTAAAAATGTGAGCCTGCTTTGAATTCTTTATTTCCTCAGTTGTTTTCAGATTTTTTTCCCCCTAACCATAAGTATCTACTTCATTCCTGTTTAGGTTGTATTCTGGGTCCAAAGAGTCTATCAACATTTCACAGAAAAGTCTTGAGGTTTTTATGCACTCATATAGAAATATACTCTCTGGTGTGTGTTTGGAGCTTCAGATGGTTGTAACACATGCTGACATTTCCTGATTGCTGAAGAAGGGGGAGCTGGGAATGAAACCCCTCACCCTTTCAAGAAACCAAAGGGGGAAAAAATGAATTTATTTACCTAATTTATGCACATTTTCATTTCAACACAGTGTACGAGTCTCTACTGCAGTTTGCGCTCATTTGTGGTCATATTAGTTTTCTCTTCTTTGCCTACACTGCAGTGAGCTCAGAGAGAGAGTTCATCCTGAAGAGGAAGCTTTCAATTTGCCTCACCTGTGGTCACAAGGTCTGGGCAGAGGCTGAGAGAATAGGGTTTGGGGTACTAGGGGTCAAAGTTGGTTTCCTCCATAGGATATCTGGGCTCAGCTTTAGGTTAAGGTGAGGACTTTAGAGTCAAACTTCTGTTGCTTCATCTGATCAGGATGCCTCCTGGATGCCTTACTTTAAGGGTTCATATGACCAACTGGGAGGTGACCCTGGAGTGGATGCAGTACTCACTGGAGAGATTATATATCTGGATATATATATCTATATATCTGCTTGGGAAAAGGACCTCGGGCATATTCTCCTTAGGATACTGTCAATTCAACTGGAGATAGATGGATGTGTTTGAGTGGGACGAGATGGAGTGGTGCATGTAACACAGTAGCAGAGTATAGATGGGTAGAAGAACATGTTAGCTTACTGTAAGTGAAAGAAGAGCTTCCTGGCAGCAAATGTTAATTTGTCTAAAACCAGAGATGGAACGATATTGACCAAACCTAAATGTCTTCAAGTCTGAGGGCAGGGAAGCCCTTACTGGGTGTCTGGAACATAAACAGCTAGCTGCTAACATTGTAGCACAAACAAACACTGGGTTTAACCCTCACTTTCAAAACTTGGGAAGGAGATGCAATCATTAATTGCCCTATCATCTATCCAGGTTTAAAGCAGTTAACCAAACTAAAACCAAGTTAAGCACAGTAACATGTTACCTGTTCCTGCCACCTACACATTTAATTTTAAAGGACATTTCCATTATTAAAATGGAAATTAATGCATTTGAAGGTCCGGTCTGTGACGTATTGTTATTATACAGCATTATACAACATTATGAGAAATGTGGAAACTGGTTTCGTGTTGGTCTACAGTATATACAGGGTTAGTATCCTAGTAATGTATTGAAGTCAGCTTCTCGGTTGGCTGGTCCATCAGCCATCCAGTAACTGAGTTTACTGACATTAATGGACATTATTTGTCCCTAAAGGTTGGAGCATAATGAGTTTTTAGTGACCTTAAATTTACTCAAAGAGTAACAATTACGCTGATCCAAACTCATCTGTAGTAATTTGGATCCTGTATCAGTCTGTTGTGTTTAAAAGAGAGAGCTAAGAGTGAAAGCGAAGCTGTTGATTAACTGGTTGAATACTCTTTCACATCGAAAGTGGATGGATTATTTAATTAAAATAGAAAATGAAAACTAAAGCAGTGTATGCTAGAGCACGGGCCTACTTTGTGACTGATAAGTCACGTGTGGTCTCCCCCAGTTTCTTGATCCATACCTCATTCATCAAATCCAGTTCCAAAGATGGCTTTCACCAATAATGGCTATCATTATACCCTTAAACCAGGTAGCAAGACAATTAGTTAAATCTCTAAACAACAGTTGGATGGAGTATACTCAAATGTAAGATATGCATTCAGATTTTTCAGTATTTTTTTGTTTTGTTTTGTTTTTTGTTCAACATCATAGACTGTTTCTTTACTTTGGAGCTATCTGTTGACTTAGTTCTGTTGTGCTTGCATCTTTCTGAGTCTCTTGACTCTTTGGAAGTAGTACTTTGTAATACTGCATCCCTTTTAATCAAAACAATTTCAAATAGGTAAACATTCACATTTACCCCATCTCCTCTCACACTATGATATTACTTTTGTCTGTTATGTTGCTGCACTAAGCAACAATGCATGTGTGGGCACACTCCCTGAATGGGTGTATTTAGCTCCTCTTAGATGTCTTAAACTAAAAAATTTTTCAATTTGACCACATAACTAACATGTGAGCCATGGATATGATGGAACTTCCTTTCTGTAAATGTCACATTAGCTTAAACAAAGTAACTTTTTGGTATCACTTTAAATATAGAATAAGTCTGAAGCAAATGGAAATAGATTATTGTGAACACTGCAGGTGAAAACATACAGTCTGTGGGTAAAAACCCCAGAAAGAGTCTACGTCTAGCTACACCCTCAGACATTCATACAATGAATTTCTATCTCAATCTTCAGCTCTTGTGATAAACTGCACTTTTTAACAAAATAAAAATTATGGAAATAATTTTGGAAAATAAGTGGGAAGATGTGCATGCTGTGATGTGGGGTGGCGGGGCCGGGGGGTGGGGGGAGCAGATTTTGCTGTCAAAAACAACGAATGATAACATGTGTACCAATCTCACTGATAGAAGTAGCAAACAGCTTCCTTTATTCTCATGATGATCACTTGTAACATTGTAAAGGCAGTGCTAAAATCATCAGTGAAACTGCCTGAGGGAGGATGTGAACTTGGAGTTAGTGGACTCTGCCATTTAAAAAAAAATCATAACAACATTACCTGATTTCAATTTAACCAATCTAACCTTCAGGGTGGTGCTGCTGCTGTTTCAAGAGACTACCAGTTGCAACAGCTGTTTGGCAAAGAGCTACTGGAGCATGCTTATTCTATTATTTAACATTTATTTGGTGGCGCACCTCGAGTCTTAACATAGGATTCTACTGTAACATCCTGAAAAACATGCAATGGAAACTAGATGAACTGCACTTCATGCCAGCTTTCCATCATGCTGTGCATGAAATTGAAAGTTCTCTCGCCAAACATATAAAACGTTCCATTACCATCCACCCTTCTCACCAGATTTGTCACCCTGTTCCGTTCCTGAAATTATTAAAAATAATAATGATAATAAACAATTAAGAGCTGTTTAACATATCAGAGGAAATCCAGCACTTATTACAGACTCAAAAGTGCATGGTGATAGAACAGGACTTGAACAGAACTAAAATTAGCCCAGATGTGATGATCTTAAAGAAACGATCAAATTCAAATGAGTTAAGGTTTTTGATTGTTATAGTTGGAGTCCTGGTACTTCAAGACATCACCTCATACAAGCAGGGTTTTTACGGCATAGAAAAATTGGTTTGCATAGTATGGTTTGAGCCAGGAAAACCAGTATAAGTCACTGTGACAGCGAGGTGTGGTTTCCTGGCTTAGCTGTAGGAGGGATGTGGAGGTGTGTGGTTTGGGAGCAGTGCCAGCTGAGAAGGGTGTCTTTTCAGCTAATATTGCTCTCTTCTTATATAGTAGGTACAGAGATGGAGGCAGAGACACAACTGAGGGCTGCGTGCATTCATGAACAGTCAGTGCTCCATGGCCGGGCATATTAAGTGGAGTAAGGATAAACTGTGTGTAGAAAATTTTGATAATAAAGACTTAAGTGTGCAAATAACAAACTCACGCTCATCCTTACTGAGGTGAACCCATAATGGAGGGAGCCACTACGAAAGCCACCATCATCTTATAACATTTCCCTGTATGCCTAAGAGCTGCTGGTGCTAAATATCGCGCCAGCATATGGCTTTCTGTAAATGTGCTGTCATGTCTTACTGTAGCTCTAAAAAGGCACATCTGTGTGAATGACACAAAAGTAATTTTAAAGGCTTGACCATTTTGGCACTGTTACATAATCAATATCTGCAAAGGTTTGGGGTGTATATGAGGAAAGAAAAGTATGTGTAAGAGATGCCAAAGCATGCACACAATTTGTAGCCAAAGAGGAAGAAAAATTAGCGTCGATATCATCTAGCTTGCTGTGCATGTTTATCACAACAGATGCTCTTTTTTTTTTTATGAAATTGAACCCAAAGATTTATCTTGCCATATGGCTGTTAGTCAAATGTTTAGACATATCTGCTGCTCTTTTCCCTGCTGGCATGTCCCCCTCTGTGATCCACCTAGGAAAAAAAACCCTTTAAAGACTTGGAAGTGCTCTGACCTCAGGATTCATCTTATTAAGTCATTAACTAAGAAGTTCTTTAGGATGGATTACAGGTCAGCTAATCAGAGACCAACTTATTTTGATGAGACTTATAGAGATAGTTTGTCCAAATATCTCAGATGTCAGCTTAAGAAATATGGATGAACCTGCTAAATTAAGATATAGTACATTCATCCATTCTTTCTTAGCTGTTTGAAATAAATACCATGCAGTGGTCAGGTAGAAACAGTAAGCATGTGCAAACAAGGCCAAACCGTGGGGCTTAACTACATTAAATACAATTCACTAGCAGGGACTACATCGTTGATTAGATTGAAAGAGAAAGACGGAATAAAAACAGATCTGGGACTGAGACGGCAAAAATGACAACAGCCAGTCTGTACTGCAGGAAGGCATATGTAGGCATAAAACCGGAAGGCAAATGTCTGAGGTGTGGTCCCGCTTCTGAAATTCAGATAAATTACCTCCAATTCTATAAAAGCGCTTTGCAGATCTGCACATTTTAACTACACCTTAACTTTTTGGGCATTTAAAGCACAACTCTATACTATGAAAATCAGGGAACTGTTATTATCATAATGTTAGATTTTCCCTTTCTGGCATTTCTGCCCTTCAATTTCCTGTGTAGCAAATTCTTCTTTGGTCTTATCATTAGCCGAGCTCCGCTGACTCATTTTAAAGTCACTGATAGAAAAAAAAAATCTTCACTGTGTTAATGTTGGATACCTCAGTGTGACACTCTCCTTGGTGATTCTGGTGCTTCCTTCTGCCCCAGGCAATGAATACAGCAGCTTTGTCTGAGGGGAAAAAATGCACAGGCACCATTTCACAGAATGCATTTAATCAATTTCATAAAGTTGAGATCATTAAATCAAACACAGCCCCTCCCCCTCCAGCTGCAGAGGATTGCAGTATTACATCCATTTGGTAGGTCACTGGTGTGTATAACTTAAATCTGTCTGGCTCAGTTTAATCTTTTGTTACTCAAGGGCTCGTTGTATCTTTGTATACTGTAACTGTAAACAAGCCATTTAGTCTTTGTGTTTAATGTAGGATGTGGGTATTTGTGCGTTATGACAGATGCTGAGCTGAAATTTTAAGTACAATTTAATTTTATGCTTTGTGGGCTCAAGTAAATTCTGAAGAGAAGTTTAAATGAGATCTATTTCTCTGCAACCACCTGTCCATGTGCATGCTGTTCATTGGGGTCAGCATCATGTTAACAACACAACTATTGCTACTCCTACTAACCATGACTGGGTCACTTCCAACAATCCTGAAATCAAGTCATGACTGGACTAATCTACTGAGCTAAGCTAGGTTTTTGTTTTTCAGCCTGCATGCTTTCATTTTTAATTTTAATTTTTTTGACAAGAACAGAACAGAATTTCAATTGTAAAAACATCTTTTCGAATCCTTGGGAATTACCTTGATTTCTCTATTGATAGTTCAGAAATTGTTTTCTAGTCTTTGCCTAAGCCACAAATATAACAACAGATTCTGATTAAAGTGAGACCACAAACAGTTGTACTTTTGATTTCTGTATTAATCTTATTTCTTTTAATGCTTTTCATTACTGTGACGGCTTCTCTCACTGTGCTTGTTCCTTCTTGCATCCTGACGCTCATCACACAGCTGATATAGCTGTTCTACAGTACTGTGCATAGGTCTTGAGACACCCCTCATTTCTTTATATTTTGCTTCCAAGGAGGCAGATTTTCTCGTCATCTTTTAAAGTGAACTTGAGCAATAGTTCTCTGGACTTTCTGAAGGTCTTTCAAAGTTTTTCTTTAGACATTGGCTGTCTTTTTACTCATTTTCAGTCCAGTCTTGGCCATTTTTAGAAGATTTTTGCTTGTTGATTTAATATTTTGTTGACATTTCTCTAGTATTAGATGTCTTATAATCTGGCATTTCTTGGTTTGCTGTGCGGCGCGTCCTTAAAAAATCTGAGCAAACTGGACAAGTGGAAGATAAAAAGAAAAAATTGCAAAAAACTATCAATAAAGTGTCTGAAAGTCACGTACTTGAGAAATAGGGAGGGGGGTCCAGTAGTTGATCCATCTACTGTTCACCAAAACCCAGTGGTGATCTAGGATCTGATGGGTCTAAACAAGGCACCCATTCAACTAGCATTCATCACCATTATGTTAAAGATATTCTGACACCCCAAGAACACAAGTCCTATAAAATAAGAAGTAAAACATTTTTGTGAACACACCAGAGACGACTATGGTTATTTTAACATCCCCAAGACAAAGTATTGTGAAGTGTTAATGCTAATATAACTAATGTCTACATTGTTTCAACCTGGCAATTATACTGCAGAGATGACTGCTTATGTTCCAACTCTGAGTCTTGGCCACTTGCATTTAACTGGGTCTTGTGACGGGTCATGTGACAGCCATGTAACTTAACTAATTTAGGCTGCTCTGCTGGCTAAATTAACTAATGTTTAATGTCAGAGGAAAGCAAAAGAATGATGCGATGCTTTTTGAAATATCCTTGAAACATTTCTCCCCCGCATTTTAAGCTAAGTTAGATGTATTTAGTTATTTAGCAATATATTTATTTGCTATTATTTGCTTCCCTCATATCTGTGTTCCTTTTTTTTTATCCTCTCTCTCATTTTTTTTCTCATGTTTTTTCCTCCCAGAAGAATAACTCCACGTCATTTCCATTGAGTGGCTTTCTTTGTTGCCGTTATGTTTGTTTTTAACAAAATCATCCTTGTCACTTGCAACAGGAGAGCATAGAGTCAAGTTGGGCCCCCTTAGGGCGGTCAGCTCTCTCCTCCTGTTATTTCAGCCCTCCGGGGCCCCTTGCTGGCCTGGTTCCCTAAGCAGATGGCTGGCCAGCAAGTGGTACCTCTGCCGAAACCTCACCAGAAATAATCTCAGTGGAAGGTTGACTGTCAAGAAGCCATTCTTAAGGAAAAGAAACAGGCTGAAGTATGCCGATTTGAACAGGCCCTGGACTGAAAATCAGTGGCAGCAGCTCTTATTGAGAACACAAATTTGAAATGTATGTTTCAAATCTTCATCATTAAATACAGAGGAGGTCAGTAGAGAGTGACATCAGTGAGTGTTTATAGCCATCTGTAAAACACGGTGGAGGCTATGTCATGGTTTGATGCTGCCTTTCAGCGAGTGGTCACGGGGATCTGGAATTTTGATCCAACTTGCAATACTATTTGGAAAACATCTGATTGTCAGCCACTTATCTCTTAAACATGACAGTGATCCCAAACACACTGCCAACGCAGCAAAAGCATCCCTGGATAGAAAAAACACACAGTGGAACACTGTCAGTCATGGACTGACCTCCTCAGAGCACAGACCTCAGCTTTTTTGAAGTACTGTGTGATCATCTTGAGAGAGATTAGAACAAAGACCAGCCAAAATCCAAAGAAAAGCTTGAATGTCCTTCAGGAAGCCCGAAGAACAATTCCTGGAGCCTGCTTAGAGGTTTAATCACATCAGAGTCCAGGCCTAAAAGAGTTCAGGTTGTGTTAGAGAAGGTTGTCATATCAAATATTTCAAGCTTGTTAGAAGTGTACCAAGTCTGTTTTTGCCTTTATATAGTGTATATCTGTGTATGTTTGCATATGTTTCAATAAATTGCTTCACTTAGTTCCCATTTTCATAGCAGAGGATATAAAGAACTGAGGGGTCTCTCAAGACTTCTGCACTGACGCTTGTATTGTATACCTTAGCAGTCTGTTTACTTTAATTAAACAAATCCTGGGTGTTTAAATTTGTACATTTTTTTTGTGGACTCCTGTTTGTCTGAACTCTGGCCTGGTTCATGTCTGTTTTCAAATGGACTACTTTAATGTGGGGATGTTTAGCTTGGTTTGTAGTGGTGGTGCTTTTGAACATTCCTGGTAAGTGGCTCTTAGGAAAGTTTCTTTTGTTCCACATGTATAAATCCCTTTGAGAGATTCACATAGGTAACTGCTTTTGTTCTTAGAAGAGAGGGAGACCATGATTAGTAACTGATTGTTCTTGTGTTTTCATTGTTTGGCTCTCTGTTGATTCTGTATGATTCACCATAAACTTTGTACTTAAAAAAACATGATAATCACCTTAGCATTTTGTAACCTTCCCTCAGTCATTCACTGTAGCCCAGGATCATATATATGTGTGTGTGTGTGTGTGTGTGTGTGTGTGTGTGTGTGTGTGTGTATATGTATGTATGAAGTACACCTCTACTCAAAATAGTATGATTCTGTATCCAAAATGGACTGTTGCAATTAATCTGCAGGCATATGCACCATGTGCTACAGTGATGCATATACATGTGTTTGTGTTCAACAGTTGAATGACAATAATTCAGAACATCTTTAACATAACTGATGAATGGCAATCAGGTTCTATTAGGTTTTTCAGGGCATTTCTGGGAAAACTTGATGCAACAGACCTGATCAGCGTGAGGTTAAAGAACATACAAAAATGACTTCGCTATTTTTCTTCAGTGGTTTGACTCTTTGTATTCTTGCATCACCCAACTTCACCTAAGCACTATTCTGGAAGCAAATCATCCCCAACCTTCTTTCACAGCTGGATTGCAGTTGTGGTGTTAGTGTGCTGTGCGTTTCCTGTCTCCAATTATATCACTGTGCATTTTTCATTTTTTGATTTTTTTTGTGTTGTGGAACATCCTGTTGTTATTTTACTTCTTTCATGAGTGCAGTGGTTTCCTCTGTGGTGTCCTTCCATTAATATCATTGATTATTCTATTTTTTTTGTTTTCTATTATTTTTTCTCACAGTAGTCACATAAACATTGATTTTAGCAAGTTGTTGCTTTGACCCTTTGCTCTTATTCAGGACTGTGTGATCTGTACATGAGTAGGAGGAGGCCTGAATTTCCTCCTGCAGACAGTTTGTCTTATTATAGATTATTGACCACTGGGGTCTTTGGAGGAAAGTTGTTGTGACCCAGGCATGGTTGACACCAGACAGTCTTTCTAAAGAAGAGAAGGCTTTGCCACTGGAAAGGACACCTCTGCAAGCCGGTCAGGTTGCTTAATTAGAACACATGATCTAGCTTTTGGAGAAGCACAAATCTAATTCTGGTCACAATCAATGAAGTTTCATATCTTATCTTCACAACAAAGACAATAGTGTCAGCTCTAGCTGATTTGCTGAACAGATGTCTTACTGAGCATATTGTATTGGAAAGTTTGCTTAAAAGGTCACACAGATGGGTGAATAATCTACGGAAGGAAGCAAAGGCCAGGAAACCAACAAAGGAAATACAATAAACCAACTGAAACTCTGAATCTAAGTTTAAGTAGAACAATGTCTTTATCTACAGTGCTGAACGTGTCCTTTTGTGGTGCTGAAGCAAAAATTAGATGTAATATTAGCAGTCACTTGCTGCTACTTATTGTTATTGTTGCTGCTGCTTATATAGGATTGCAGCTGACGGGTAGGAGTCTCAGCTCACCCACGGGGAATTATTATTCTCCCAGTCTGTTGTTGTATCCCTGGTGGAAGTGACAATATCAAAACACAAGTGCCAAAGCAGTTATGTAGACATTACTCATTAACATAAACCATTCAAAATGTTCATAATATCAGGCACAAAATAAATGCTGAGACATAAATGGAGCTTAGCGTTTGTTCAGGCAGTCAACAAATC